>NC_132921.1:72592049-72926335 GCF_047675955.1 Chlorocebus sabaeus
GCAGCACATCCAATTTCATCATGGAGCACATAATTTAAAGGGCTGCAGTTGAGCGCTACTTGGCAGCAGAAAAACAGTTAAGAACAGACTCTCTGCTGTGAACACTCAACTATCAGCAGCAATTCATAATCATGTCTGCATTTTTCAATGCTGAAGTTGATTGAGAAGGCAAGATTAAGCAATGCATCGTCTAATGGATTGAGCCTGTTTCTGCTTTGGAATTTAGTGACAGATTTGCAGAGTCCACAGTTCCACGGATGTGGGTTATTTTTGAATGTTTTTCTTACTAAATGCTCAATAATACTAAAACGCTCTCTGGGGAGCCTTTTCGTTTTTTAAAGCACACTCTTATTTCAGACAAATTGCCATCTTTTTTACTCTTTTCAACGTATTTAAAATTCAAACAATCAGTTTTCAAAGAACAAGAAAAAAACGAACACAAAGGACTATTCCTCTAGCGCTGCAGAGCTTTAACAATGAGTACCCTGAGAGTGCTGAAAATATATATTGTTATTAAATTAAAATGTAAATAGACACCTAGTACATAAATTAACTTGCTTTTACAGGGGAAGATAGGTAAATATGAAAAAACCAGAATGACTTAGCCAGTTGTTTTGATTTATGGTTTTAAATACTTCATGCTATTATTTGTGTGAATTAAGCCATAAGCATTCAAAACTACTTAAATCTCCCTCAAAGACATTCATTTGCAACTAACGCAAACTCGTGAGAACTTCGGGGCTATTTTCCCCTTGAGTTAATGCAACAGGAGAAATTTTTAAAATTCAACATTCTTTCCTCACAGTGTTTAACTGAACTAACCTAGAGGTTTCTCTTCCTCTCTGCTTCTCCGTGGTCATGGGTCCAATCCATCCTTCCTGTTCTCCACCACCCCCAATCCCATTTTTCATATTTGTTCTCAACTCTCATCCTTTGATTTCTGAGATACTTCTTTCCTGATATTATCTCCATGATAGTTCCTTCTGAGTTTCTTTTCCTGGTTTTCCCTCTTCAGTTCCATGTTGAAATCAGAGTTTCCATCTTCAATTGTTCTGGGTCCTCTCCCCTGGGAGCTCATCTTCTCCTCTCCATTGACTGCCACCCCTCTGTGACTCCCAAACACTGACCTCTGGCCTGCCTTCTTCAGTCCACCCTGTTCTCACTGCCTGTGGGCATCTCCTGTCAGATGCAGGCATAGAACCTTGACTCAGTGTGTCCAGAATGGCACTCGTGACCATCTCTGGCCCTACTTCTGTTTCTACTAAAATCCAGGAAAAAGAGACTGCTTTCTTCTGCCTCTTTCCTCAGTAAAATGCACTAATCTTCCAGGTGCTCACCCTAAAGCTGTACTCATTTTTTAGTCCCATCTCTCCTTCATTCCTGTCATCCAGTCACTAAATCGTATTGCTACTATATCTAAGTCGTGTGTCCCGTCTCCACTTCTGTATTTCCCCCTAGAACAGATCTGCTTTCCACCTGGGTGACTCACAGTGGCCTCCCAACCCATCCTGTGCTCCTTCCCTGCTTGCTCCCACCCCCATGCCGGTCTCCATAGAGGCATCAATGCTTTTTCCCAGGCATAGGTCCAAACATATCAGTCTCTTCTCGTCAACCCTAAAAGCCATAGAGAATAAATCTAAACTCAGCCTTGTTGCCAAGACCTGCTTTAATATTGTGCCAAAGTAGCTTTTATGCCTTATTTTCTACTACACTTCACTCCTTTATAGGCCTGATGTTTCTTTGCTTTTCAGCCTCTTGGTCTTTACTCAAATTGTTTTCTGCATTTATGTGCCTCTTAGCTCACTCCACGGGCCCCTGAAAACCATATCAGTTTCATAAGCCAGCATGCATGTCACCTTATCCACAGATACCCCAGTTCATTCTCCAGCCCTTCCCCACCACATCTGAGCGAAATGCCAAAAGCATTCTCTATCCAATCAGGTCCAATGGCACTGTTTTTGTACATCTCTTCTCAGCACACTCTAATTGGATTAGAATCATTTCTTCATCAACCTTTTAAATTCAACAAATTCAACTCAAGGGGTACTGTGAATATAACATTAGAATATTCCCCCTTTGTTACTCTTCCTCTAAATTCCTCCCCATCATAATTTTGTCCTCTTATTCCTAAACTTAACAGGATAAGCTTAGAGGAAATAGCCTTGCAACCACACAGAACTTCTATGTGGCAGATGTTAAATAATGTCTGGTGAATTGACTTTAACAGTATGAAAACAATTTATTGTTGAAGGATATGTTTTTGGGTATGTAGACAGTGATAGTTAAATGACTCTGGGCTGTGGAGTCGGGCACTCTTGAGTTGAATTTGTGCTCCATTACTTACTCACAGTGTAACGTAAGAACTCTGGCTTCGGTTTTTTTAGTCTATAAAACTCGCTAAAAATACATATCTGGTGTGAAGATTACTAATGATGACAGCTACCCTTATACAACCCTTATTTTTTCCTTTTTTTAAAGGTATTTCATGCATTTAACTGCTTGATATGTTCATTAATTTAATCTTTTAAAAAACCCTTTAAGGTAGGATATATTATATTATATTATATTGTTTTATTATAACCTCTAGTTTAAAAATGGGGAGAGCAAGGCACAGTGAGATTGTCTTAAAACTAGTAAGTGACTGAGCTCATGTTTGTTCTCAGATCCTGTGCTGTTAGTTACAATATTTACCTGCCTTTATGTTATTAAGTAAAGTACAGTGTCCTCAGTATCCTCAGCTTCCACATTGAGGGATTCAACCAACTGCAGATCATATATATTGGGGGTAACAATAAAAAATGACAATGCAACAATAAAAGTACAAATAAAAACAATATGGTATAACAACTATTTACATAGAATTTGCATTGTATTAGGTATTATAAGTAATCCAGAGATGCTTTAAAGTATACAGAAGGATGCATGTTATGTTATATGCTAATACTATGTCATTTTATATCAGGAACTTGAGCACACTAGGATTTTGGCATTCTGAGTGGTCCTGGAACCAGTCCTTCACAGAATATGAGAAAGGACTGTAATGTATGTAAAGATATACTTATTTAGCCCTTGCTATGTAGAAGGTATTTAATCAGCAGGGGCAAGTATTATGATTGCTCTAATCCTAAAATTTATTTAACCACAAGCAATTTGAAACATAGAGATACTCATTCAGCAAGAGCCGGGCAAGATCTTTTTAACTTTTGGAAGCAAATGTAATATTATTCAGGGCAGAAGATCCATATGGCAAAGGAAGAAAATGAGAACAGATGTCAAAATATCCTTCTAGCTAATTTTTATTGTGCTTTTGTGGCAAACCAGGTCTCACAAAAGCTGAAAAAGCAGGCCTCCATGAAAACTGTTTCAGCACTGACTGAATGGTTAGGTTAAATATTAAAGACTGAGAAAGCCAGTGCCCTTAGACAAACACTGGAATGAAACAAAAGCCCACCAAGAGTCTTGCCCAGGCCTTTCTCAGTCTTGAAGCATGACAAGAAAATGAACGAATTCTCACATTCCTCCTACCAGGACCCATTTAGGATTAAACAAGTTTTACTGGGGTCTAAATGAACTCCCCCAGGCCTCCATACCTTAGCAGAAGAAAAAATAAGGGTAATTGTTGTGGGAAGTCAGGGACCCCAAATGGAGGGACTGGCTGGAGCCGCAGCAGAGGAAAATAAATTGTAAAGATTTCATGGACATTTACCACTTCCCTAATAATACTCTTACAATTTCTTATGCCTGTCTTACTTTAATCTCTTAATCTTGTTATCTTCGTAAGCTGAGGATGTACGTCACCTCAGGTCCACTGTGATGATTGCGTTAACTGTGCAAATTGGTTGTAAAACATGTGTGTTTGAACAATATGAAATCAGTGCACCTTGAAAAAGAACAGAATAACAGCGATTTTAGGGAACAAGGGAAGACAACCATAAGGTCTGACTGACTGTGTGGTCAGGCAAAAAGAGTCGTATTTTTCTTCTTGCAGAGAGCCTATAAATGGACCTGCAAATAGGAGAGATATCGCTAAATTCTTTTCCTAGCAAGGAATATTAAGACCCTAGGAAAAGAATTGCATTCCTGGGGGGAAGTCTATAAATGGCCACTCTGGGAGTGTCTGTCTTATGCAGTTGAAATAAGGACTGAAATATGCCCTGGTCTCCTGCAGTACCCTCAGGCTTATTGGGGTGGAGAAAAAACTGCTCCCTGGTAAATTTGAGGTCAGACCAATTCTCTGCTCTTGAACCATGTTTTCTGTTGTTTAAGATGTTTATCAAGACAATATGTGCACAGCTGAACATAGACCCTTATCAGTTTTTGATTTTGTTCTTTGCCTTGTGATCTTTGCTTTACCCTTTGCATTGTGATTTTTATTGACCTCAGAAGCATGTGATCTTTGCTCTGCTTTTTGCCCCTTAAAGCATGTGAACTACTCCCTGTTCGTACACCCCCTCCCCTTTTGAAATCCTTAGTAAAAACTTGCTGGTTTTGTAGCTCAGGTGGGCATCACGGTCCTACCGATATGTGATGTCACCCCCGGTGGCCCAGCTGTAAAATTCCTCTCTTTATACTCTTTCTCTTTACTTCTCAGACCAGCTGACACTTATGGAAAATAGAAAGAACCTATGTTGAAATATTGGGGGTGGGTTCCCCTGATGGGTAATCACCTTTGGCTCCAAGACCCATCTGGATTAAGTAAATTTGTTGAGGCTCTGGAGGAAGGTCTCCAGGACTCAGACCTTAGTTATAGATTAGAAGGAATCAATCACTTGTGTCTTTAGATGAATGCCCACTTACATGTAGGCATATAGCTTAGAAGGTATATAAACAGTGGAAAATGTTGTAATTTTGAGTTGGTCTGGTGACATTTTATCCAGCCTTCTCCCTGTTCCCGGTTACAGAAATAAACTGTATTTTATTTCTGCTCTCTTGTATTAATGCTAGAGAAACAGGAAGTGAATCAAGAAGGCAAATAATCGGCAAATAGAACTAAGGAACATGAGCTTTATCTACTATAGCCGAGGCAATGGTTAATACTGAGGGGATAGCTAATTCAATAATAATTATTATTATAAGTAAAAATAATTATAAATAATAATACCTTATGTTTGTGCAGGTTTTTTTCAGAGTATTTTCACAAATATTAATTTATTTTCTTAAAAATATTATTTTATTTGGCAAGGCGTTGTGGCTCACACCTGTAATCCCAGCATTTTTGGAGGCCAAGGCGGGCGGATCATGAGGTGAGGGGTTTGAGACCAGCCTGGTCAATATGGTGAAAACCTGTCTCTACTAAAAATACAAAAATTAGCTGGGCATGGTGGTATGTGCCAGTAGTCCCAGCTACTCAGGAGGCTGATGCAGAAGAATTGCTTGAACCTGGGAGGTGGAGATTTTAGTGAGCAGAGATCACACCACTGCACTCCAGCCTGGGTGACAGAGCAAGACCCTTTCTCAAAATATATATATAATTTTATTTTATCCTAAAAATGATGCTATATATTTTATAGAGTAGGTATTAATCTACCCATTTGAAAGATGAAAAAACCAAAGCTTAGTGACACTAAGTACCTTGTTTTTGGTCACAGGGGAAATGATTCACTCTTGAGAACCTGAGAGTTCTTTTTACACACCAGTAGGCTTTATGTGGTTCTCAGAGGTCGGAAGACTTGCTAATGTCATGATTTGGGGTATGTTCCTTGCCATGGCGAACATACCTGCAGTGTTTCATTCACTCAGCAGACATTCACTATGCATTGTCTCTTCACTAAGGGATCTGTTTTCAGGGCTGGGATAACTGACAAGAATACATAAGGTAAAAATCCCTACTCTCCTTGTGCTTACATTTTACTGGAGAGAGATCAACAGTGAATGGGGTTGCCCAATACATAATGCCTCCAGTTTGGTTTCAGAGTCTAGGCAACCCATGAAACATCAACTAATTCCTTTCTGTGCTGTTAGAAAGGCAGGATAAAGTCAGTAAATAGTAATATCATACTCCATTTGGTATACATCCTTTCTCATCATTAATTTCTTTCCCCCACTACTGGACTCTGAAATGATAGTTAATTTACTACTAATTAACATTAATAGTGATGAGTGAGAAGTTGAATATTGAGCATTCAAGAGAAGAAAATGAAGGCATTGATAGAATGGCTGAAATAGCCTTAGACAACAATGTTAATTGTGAAGCGTGTCCTCCATTGGTCAGGGATTGAGTCAATCAATGAAGTGTCTCCAATAGTTCTCCAGAAAAAAAGATCCTTCATTCTTTCATTTCTAGCTAAAGATTTCAAAACTCTAAAGTAAGAAAAACTGCAAAAGATAATCTTGAATAAGTAATTGCTTTTCAGTATTTTGGCCAAGATTGCACAGACTGCAGGTTGCTCTACTGCTCAGCAGAAGCCAGGGCTCTGCCTGTCTGCCATGATATATATCAGCAAGGGAAGTGGAACTCCATGAATAATACATGGGCATTTTTGCCCCCTATCCAGGCCTGTTTTAGTGCATATACTTCCAGTTCAACTGCCCAGACCTCTTAAACTGATATTTAGAGGTGTTAGCTTATTACTGCAAAATATGTAAATGAACGTATAGCTTGCCATGAGATATTTATATTCACTTCCATTTAATAAACGGCACTAGTCTCAGCTTATCCAACTGCACCTATGGCTTCTTAAATGCTAAAGGGATAAGTTGACTTTGGTGCTTAGTTGCTGGTGCAGCTGCTCCTAAGCTTAGAAATATTATCCCAGTGTCTAAATCCAGGGGCTCAGCAGCCTTCCCTGCTGGGTAATTGCAGAGAACAAAGAAGCAACTCAATCACTTGGGGAAAAAAAGAAAACACTTAGAAGGCTTTCAGAGTCAGACAGTGCTCTCTGATGACAGTTACATTATTAAAATAACAGGAGTTCTGGGAAAGATCAACCTGTGTTTGCAAAGTAATTTGGCTATGGTCTAAAAAATTTCAGTGAGAACCGGTTTATTTTGTGAGTGTGCCCAGAAAACAGGAATTATAACAGAGATAAATGGTATGAGTCGACGTAGGTAAAACAGCACAGGCTGACACGTGAACCAACCTGAGAACACTGGAGCCTGCAAGCAAACCAAGGTGTGGTGGCTCCCGTCGGCCTTTTGCTGGGATGCGGGCCGAGGAGTATGTTCGGATGCCTCCTTCTGCGAGTGTCCTGTCTCATTTCCATGTAGCACAGAAGCACATTGATTTAGCTCAGTTAAAAGAGTTAATTCTACAGCAGAAAATTTCTCAAGTGTCCCTGTGGTGCTTCCTCCCCTCCCTCCTGGGACCATGCTCCCCAAACCTCCCTTCTGTCCCCAAGCCTGTCTTTTCATTGTCCCAGCTTTTTCTGTCACTTTACGTATTTCCAACACTGACTTGAAGTATGAGGAAGATTCTACAATCACAATAGCCTTAATTATGCTTCATATATTTTGCTTATTAAGGACAGAGATGAATAGTTCTCTTTCCTATTTGTTTTTGTCCTGTCCCCAAGCCTCTCTTTTTCTTCTTTTCTTTCTTTTTTTTTTTTTTTTATTTGAGATGGAGTCTCAATCTGATGCCCAGGCTGGAGTGCAGTGGTGTGATCTCGGCTCACTGCAGCTTCCACCTCTCAGGTTCAAGTGATTCTCCTGCCTCAGCCTCCCAAGTAGGTGGGACTGCAGGCATGCACAACCATACCTGGCTACTTTTTGTATTTTTAGTAGAAATCGGATTTTGCCGTGTTGGCCAGGTTGGCCTCGAACTCCTAACTTCAAGTGATCCGCCTGCCTTGGCCTTCCAATGTGCTGGGATTACAGGCGTGAGCCACCATGCCTGGCCCCCCAAGCCTGTCTTTTCATTGTCCCAGCTCAAGAACCGTCTGTCACTTTACATATTTCCAACACTGACTTGGAATATGAGGAAGATTCTACCATCACAATAGCCTTAATTATGCTTCATATATTTTGCTTATTAAAGGCAAGGAGGTGGATAGTTTTCTTTCCTATTTGTTTTCTCATTGGATTAACTCATCAGTTAATCAGAAAAGAGAATTAATCAACACATTTCATTCCTTAGGGCTAATCAAATCTTTGCTATAATCTGAAAAACAAAAGTGGCTTTTTTGTTTCTAGAGAGAATTCAGAGTTTGGGTTTCAGTCACTGATTACTTCAGGCTGGCTGTACTTTATATCATTTCAGATATTCAAAGAACACAACTATGCGATTTGACACAGTGCCCTAAAAGTTTAAAAAATGAGGATGGTTACAAAATGCAACAGGCGTAGCCTCCCTAAGTTCTGGTCTTCGCACAGCAGCCTCAGAGATCCCGTTAAAATCAGTCATATGCTATTACTCTTCTGCATCAAACCGGCTGAGGGCTTCCCATTTCACAGGAAATGAAAACCAAAGTCCTTCCACGGCCTCCCTGACCTTATCCCTCTCCCCGACAAGCCTGGCTCCTTTACCGTTCCTAGTATATGCCAGGCACAGCTCACTTCCTGCCGCGTTTGCGTTTGCTGTTTCCTCTGCCTGGATTTCTCTTCCCCAGATACGGGCATAGCCTATCCACTTGTTCCCAATCTGTTTCACTTCCTGTTTTATCCCTAGTGCCCAGGCAGTGCCCACAACATAATATATGCTTAGGAAATATTGATGAATTAATGGTTTTGACTAGAGGAATCCAAAAGAAAGAAAGAAAGGGGAAAAAAAGGAAGAAAAATCATTTGCTTGGTAGTTCAATTTGGCTGAAGATTACCTGATATTTTTTCAGTGAATCAACAGTTTCTGTTTAGTGTATTATTTCCACATTGGATTTATGAATTTCCAGAATGTAGCAATGTAAAAACAATCAATGTTACATTCAACAGTCATTTTCAAATCTTGAAGAATAGCTTTCAAGAGGACAGGAAAGGTACTGTGACAGCTGCTCACTAGTGGGGCGGGAGAGCTGGTGCTGCCTGTGAATTTTGGTTGAGAATGGCAAGAAGCCTCCAGGCCACGTTCACCGCAACGAGGCTGCCTTCAGGTTCTTTCCTAGTTTGCTCTAGGTCAATGATAAGTCTGCTAGAGGAAAGGTTGCCTTGTCTTAAAGTAGGTCTTGGAAATTAATCCCAAGGCCAACAGGACCCTAGCTTTTCACCCATGCAGGGAAATCTCTGGGGAACCCTCGGAGTGGTACAGTGGGAGACAGAGCTGCATTCCACAGGTTCTAGCACACTCCTCTCAAAAAAGCAGCAGTCTCTTTAGCATCCTCTGGAGCAATCATAATAATAATTGCTGAGACAAATCGATTAAAACAGAACATGCATAAGCAGATACTACTCCTCCCTCTTTCAAGAGAACAATGAAATGTTAAAATGAATGTGCAGAAGAATTGAAATGAGAGTTTGGAGAGGTGGCAGTTAGAAACTTGGAATGAACTCGTAACAGTGAAGAAATATGAACAGAAGCAGTCATTTGGAAACTGGAATTTTGATGTGTCTCATACTGAAAGAGTGAAATGAAAAATCTTCCAGTTCATGCTCTGTTTCTAATTAGTGTTAGGCCTTCTCAAGAGTATAGCCAATTAATTCCAAATGGAAAGGAGCCATCCATGCTGGATTTCCTCTTTATGAGATTTTGTCTGTCTGATGTAGTCCTGTTCTGTTGCTTGTTTTCTTTCTACTTTGTAAAAATTAAATTCCCATCTAACTGCAATGGAAATACCTACTCCTTTTGGTTTCTTATTTTTACTCATCAGATTCTTTCTCTAGTTACCCTCCTGCATCATGCTAAGTTTTTAGTACATGTTAGGTTTTTTTTTTAAGTTCCTTGGTATAGCATATATCTACCACTTTATGCCATTGCAGATAATTATATTTGCTTTTACGTCATTTCTGCAAGTTTTAAGGGGAAGATAGGCTCAGAGTTAAATATATTTGCATATTGTGCAAGGGATGCTGTTGTAGGTAAAATAATCAACTTGTCAATATGAGTGGAAACGAGAGAGAAGGAGAATTAAAGGAGAACAGAAAAGGACACTCTAGGTAGGACTTGAGAGGAGCAATTTAGGGTAGGGCATTGGCAGTAACCAAGAAGTCTGGGCTTCACCGTCAGTGCTGATGTAAGAGAGGGCAGCCTCATAGTGGCCTCTTGGTCTTATCCAAACCCTGAGCAGGCAGCTGCTGTACCTCACTGCTAGGTCTCCCAGAGGAATATGCACTGTGGACATGCTCAGACGCCAGCGGGGCACAGAGCAGTGGACAATACCGTCTCTTCCCACAAGGAGAGGGAGACAGGCTTCATACAGGTCTCTGAGCATTTGGAACACGGATTATTGTGGTGTGGCCTTGGCCTGCCCAACTGGGAGACTGGAGAACAAAGACAAGCAGGCCTCAAGGAGGGGAAAGGAGCAGGCACTGACAGAAGGCAGGGAAGGGTACTGAAGAGAAATTTTCTGATTGTTTCACCTCTTGTTGACTCCATGCCTGAGAAATAATGCTTGAAGATAATAAAACATTTTCCACTGTCGGTTCTGCTTAAACAAGCCATGGTCCTACCCTGTGAACAAATAATCGTATGTGCTGCTCATGCCTACAGTAGTGGTTCCTGTGTGCTAGGAAAGATGGATGCTGAGAAACCATGAAGAAGCTTTAAGAAAAGATCTTAAAATAACTTCCAAACCTAAAATTCTGAATATTTCAAAAGCTCTTTTAATATTGTAATTATGGATTAGGAAAATAAAGCCCTGCAACTGATTGAAAAGCTCAGTATTTTACAGTCTTTTTAGAATGCAGTAAAGGATTAGAATGGAAAAAAACTGTGATTCATTGAAGATGTGTACTTATTGGCCATAAGAAATAAAATTTCCCCTGTAATCTCTGCATCTTAACCCACACGTGTGTAATCAACTGCCCTTCCTTCCGATTTGTTCCATCCCCCAAAGTGCTTCTAGCACTTTGGAACCATCCTTGCAGTTTGGACTGATGATATGTTGAAGGAGTGGTTAATGGACTCACGCTCACCCTGACCATCAGCCAAGGACCACTTTAGGGTAGAAGGGAGATTATCAGACAGTGATGCTGCCTTCTGCATCCCTTTTTACCTCACCATGCTTTGTGGTTGATGTGCTTTATCTTAGAACTCATTGCATGACCTCTGAATAGAGGTCTCAGTTGAAATAACTTCATCATTGCCTTGATAATGCTGCATTTTGACACCATCGGATTACCTATCTCTTTCTAACTTAGCATGAGACTTGTTTAAATCCAAACCTCATTTTTCAGAACTGCATAAACTTTGAAGACAATAGCTGTTATTGTCTGCCAAAATGCTTTTCTGGACATGTTGTGGGCACTTCCTGTGCATGTTGTCGTTGAATTTGATTTTGACTTTTTCTTGAAATGTGAAGCTGTGGCACCTAGAAATCAGGGGCTGAGTTTGTCACTGAAACTAGTGACTAAGATCAAATGATTCAACAAGGCAGAATATCATCCTGTGTTTGTTATCAAATCCATCCATATAATTTGTTTTCACTCTGGTATTTACAAAATAAGGACGCATAACTGAAAGTTTCAAATATGTACTAAAACCTTGCCATTTTATATCAAACATTTCTTTTGACATCCTGAAGACATGACAACAGCATGTTTCACTCCAGGATTCACAATCACTGTCCACTGTTCACATTTCACTCTTGCTCTCATCCACTTCAAGTGGAATTAGGGGAATGATCATTTTCCAAGTCTCAAAACACCAGGAATGCTAAGAAAAATCTTAGAGATTCTCAAAGAAATAGATCCTGCTGGTGGAAGATGATACTCATTTCTTTTCATTTCGCCATTGTGCGTGGGCATTCAGTTGTCAAAGATGTAAAGAAAGAAGGCTCAGAGTAGAGGAAAAACTGGAAAACATACATTTATTTCCTTTCTTTGATTTTGTGGATGGCACAAATCAACTATATTCTAGAAATGTCTTTCTAGTGTAGAATCAAAATTCATTCTTGACATTTTAAATTGTGTGGGCAGAAGATAGAAAAGGTTGAAAGACACGGCCTATAATAGTCTATCTGGCAAGATGAGCGTAATGCGTCCATTTCATCAACCTTGGCGTCCTTGGCTAGGATGTCACAAACATTCTGTTTTTTAATTGATTTTTTGTAACAAAACGAACACTTTTAATCACAAAAATACATTTCTATAATAAATTTGGTGTATATCATGACGGGATAAAATCCAAGCGCTTTAAAAATAAATGTAATTTAAGATGGCTCAAGACCTCAGACCATTTACAAGGCAGTCGCTCACTGTGACTGATTACTCTCCAATGTGATTCTAAGATGTGAAATGCCACGAAGATGGTTGGTGTCTACTTTATGAAAGGAAATTCACACAAAGGGATAATTACTACCATTCAAGAGAACCCGCAGGGTTAATTATCCTGTAATTAACCTGTAATCACCTGTATTCACATACAGAGATAATTATCACCATTCAAGACAATTCACAGGGTTAATTACTTTGTAATTAACCTGTATTCACCTGAATTCACGTACAGAGATAATTATCCTGGACTACTTATGTCACCTCTTGCTCTTGCCTCAGATTCTCTGGGGCTCAGCTAGGAAATAAAGGTGCTGTAATTGGAGAACTGGGATCTGCTGGTGGTATTCAGGGTCATGCTTCTGGTAGAAGAGTGTTACTGATCAGATGCCTCAAAATTTGGCTCTTATAAAATGTATTTTTTGAAAACCTTATTTATGCAGGAGATGCATACTTATTTGTGCTAAGTTAATATCGAAAGAGTTTTTTGACCACTTTTAATACACACTGGAAATCCCTGGGTGGCAGCCACTCAGCTGGGGGTTGACATTACTCCTCACTTTTCTAAAAGAAAAATCTTATTCTTTGAGCACCTTTCAACATAATAATTTCCCGTTCTGAGTGATCCAAGAATGAGGAACAAGCTATAAAAATATGGTCATTTCCTTGAATGCAAATTATTTTTTTAAATGCTGTAATTATACAATTCCTACAAAACATTTAAATATTTTTGGATGGCCTGAGGTCCTCAAGGAACTGGTTCTTGTGGCCACTGGACGAGTGTCTGTGCACACGCAGACATCATTCTGACAGGGGCTCTAGTTTCTGGTGATGTCAAAATATTTGTCTTCCATTTACTAGCTTAGCTTTCAAGTTGCGGTGTTATTATTTGTTTTTTGTATTTTTTCTGTTTCACAACCTCCCATAAAAGAGGAAATCAGACGCCCTTTCTTTCCCTCGTTGAGGTAACTCTATTTAAGGGACAGTGCTGAAAAGGGACAATATTGGTATTCTCCTTGGCTTAAAGACATGATCAGGGCGTATTTCTACTCTTTTATCTTTTATCCCTCTTTTCTTCAGGGTAAAATAAGACTAAGGCAGATTTTCTACCCATTGCCCGATGTTAAACAAACACGTCTTATCTCCCTTTAGAAGTTTCACCATCACTCCCAAGCATGACTCTGAGGTTGTGAGTAGGCAACACCCCCAAATGCACCCACATGCACGTGAGGACAAGATAATCCCTCCTCATTTGGGCTTTCTTGAACTTCAGCCAACAGCCCATATACCCTTTTGTTTATTTTGAATTCCCCTTCAAAGCACCTATTGTACTTCTCTGCCTAGATCTTTTTTCAGGTAAAGCACTTAAAGTTGAACTAGTAATATCGAGGACAAGTATATTTTTATTTCTGCATTAGTAATAAAAATTGATCTATATTCTTATCTCTGCATTAGTAACAAAAATTGATCTCTGAACTTTTGGTATTGAATGCAGGACAATAAATTGTGTTTGGTACAGATATGTCCTTACTTTCCATTATTCATTCTGACTGATAGCCTTAACATTAAATGTATGAAAGAAGGGGAGTTTTAATCCCTTCCTATGCAGACCAGCTCAGCCGCCTCCAGAAGGCTGCATGTCAAGCAAAGAATACCTTTGTTCCACCTGACAGATGGTAGTAGAGCACAAATTTAAAATAAAGTTCAATTTCAAACATTCCTTCAGGGCTAGGAAAGCCTACTGGTCTTGTCTGTCCATATATACGGGAGAACTTTCCAACAGTGAAGAGATGCTCTTATAAGACAATTCCTTCTATACTTCTGGAAGATGGATGGATGAGTAGGTAGATACATAGATAATTTAATCTCACCTTGTAGCACCCCATTATATACCTTGTTGGCAACAATTTGGTTATCACTGTTTTTTAGCATTTTTTCAATTAGGTTGTTCACTTGGAGGGACTTGCCCAGTGCTATAGTATTATTTTTAAATAAAATAATTGACTTATCTCTGGTTTTTCACATTAGAAATGATACTATCAAGATATAGATCCTTATGAAAAATATTTTACTTTCATTCTTACACATAGAAAATATATATTAGATCTCACTAATTCTAAAACACATTTTTTTCACGTTTTGTTTTCTCTGAAACCATGAAGTGCCTTAGATTTGATGAAACACTGTCTATTCCAAGTCTGTCACCATCTGAATAGGTTATCCAGAATAATGGTTGAATAGTTGCTATAGATCTTGAATTTGGATTAGTTTTTTAAAAATTACATAGATAGAAATAAAAATTATTCAATAGTTTCAATTAAGTGTACAGATACTGGAGGTAACCAGATTAGCATTCTGAGAAATCTTAGGGATTTTAGATGATTTCGTTTGAGATGAGTAAATCTGGTTGAACGTAATATTCATATTTAGCATGAAACATATGCAATATAGTTACTGCTACTGATGCTGAAATGCATGATGATATAATGTGTAAAATTAGGGCTTCTAATCATACCTGCCATTTAAAGACCCTCTCGAACAGACTCCAAACTTGGGCCTTTTCTCACTGGTCCTGAGATTATGGTGGGCTTGTCCTAGTTACATTTCCGATGGGGAAGGTATAGTTCTCAATACTTGTTTTTGTTCATTGTTCCCTCTTCAAATTGCAAGGGTTGATTAAAATATACACTCTTGATATGTAGATATGTAGCACAGACCTCAATAAAAGGGAAGGTGCAGTGCACTTCCGGTTCAGCAGGAGTGGTGCCAGTGTCCCCCACGGTGGGGCAACGTAGCTATGTCTTGTGAGGAACAGTATAGCGATGCCTCTACATGGCCACTCCTCCTCCCTACCTATCACTCCTGTCAGACCAGAGATGCCAGGCTTAGGACTCTGCTCCCCACATCTTTCCCCATTATTTGGCTCCTACACTTCCATTGCTGGAATGCGCCTTCCCACTCTAAGTGTCCAGATTTTTCCTGTAGTTTAGGGCTCAGCTAAAATCTGCCTCCTTAATGAAGCCTTGCTAAAAATCTAGGCAAAAAGTACTTCCTCCTTCTTTTGAATTCTTTTAACATTTTAGCTCCCCCATCGCTCCAGAACTTGTCCTCATTCATTCGGCAACATCATGGTTTATTTATCTCCTATGTCCTGTCTACTGTACTCTAAGCTTCTTGATAGTAAAAACTATAGCTTATAAGTAGGTTTTTGTCTACCACAAAGAATATATATTTGAGAGTATTTGAGTGGATGCTAACATGTTTTGTGAATTCCAATCACTATTAGGTAAAAGGAAAATAGTTTTTGTTTTCCAAGTTACTAAACTCCAGTTCAATATAATGTCCACACTCACATCCTGATTCCATTGGCACACGAGGCCCAACTCACCCTGGGAAGCCTGCAGTAGGAAGAGGTCAGTGCTGATATTTTTTCTCTTTCTGGCCTCACTTCCTCTCCTACTCATTGCTGCTTTGCAATCTGTCCAAGATTCTAGTCGAAGTTTGGGAAGAAAGGTAAAGAAGAGGAACTATCTTACTTATCTGGGTCTTGTGGATTCTAAAAGTTGATTCTTTCTTTCCTAGGGGACCTTCTGAATTTTTTTGAAGACCAACCATATCACTGGGGTTCTCTTCTCTTGGGTGTGTCCTTCTTTCTCCAATTGGCTGCCTTTGATGTCTTTGTCAGACTTATTTCTTGTGGTTTATTCTTTCTTGAATTCAACTCATCCTCCAAGCAGTCTGTTTGGTTGGAGTCTCTCTCAAGAGGACTCAGACTCTGTGGTGGATTTGGCGTCTGACCCATAGAACTTTTGCAAGTTTTCCTGCTTAACACTGCCATTACAGTTGCCACCTCCCCTTCACTCTGCCATGCCCAGGCAACCAGTCATCACCTACCTTTACAGTTCTCTGGTATGATCAGGACACAAGTAATTGTGTCCTTTGTGTTCTAGGAAGCAAGTGCCAAGCTGTCGTTCTCTGGATGCCACCTTCACTTGGATATACTTATCCCTCTGCCTATGAGACAGAAAAACACAGGGCACAGGAATATTGATTTTCAATGGAATCCCAATTACTGTTCTTTTCAGGCTCCATAGTGAATTATTTACTATCTGTTACAGTCTGGAGGTGCGTGACGGGCTGGCGCCATAAGGACCTATTGTTTAATCTCTTAGCAAGGGACTCGTCAGTGGTCTAGTGGCCTCTCTTATCATGCGATCAGACTTGACATGTAATGTAATGATTTTGGGACCTTAGCCAAAATCTCACACTTTGGGTCCTTAGCCAAAACTGGGACAGCAGGAAAAATAGCTTTAAATGTCTCCTTAGACCTACATCTCTTCCCCTCCTGGCTGAAAGGGCATGGTTTTGTTCAATACGGTTCCCTCCGACCCCTGTCTATCCTCTGCACTTCACTGTGTGAACTACTGATCTTATGAGATGACCCTAAGTCTGATAATAAAAATTGTATTCCTATATTCACAAATGAATTTATTTAAGAATAATGGAATATATCACCAAATTTAGCCTGCTGTTAACATACAGTATTATTCACCATGGTTCTGCCATCGTGATAAAAAGTTTGCCTCACCTACCTCTATCTTTGGACGGATAAACTATGCACAGAGAAGATTTGATGGAAACTATTTCAGTAACTGAAAAATAGGAGAAAGAAAAAACAACTATTCCAGAAATCACAGACACTGTTATCTCTATTTCCGGCATACTTTGCAAAAATAAAAATAAAAATTTTCATGAAGTCAGGGTTTTGGGTGAGAAAAGAAGAATTTAGTGAAGTTTTAGACAAAATATCCAATGGGTCTAGGGATCAAGGGTTAGCATTTCCCAATAAGTTTCATTTGTTTAGCATTTTTTTTTAAATTAAGAATTCACTAGTGATACAGACCAGTGTTTTCCAAGGCGTGCTCTCTAGCCTGCATATGGGAATGGATTCTTTGCCGTGTGTGTGTGTGTGTGTGTGTGTGTGTGTGTGTGTGTGTTAGGGGAAGTAGGGAGTTGGTATAAACTAGATTAAGGGAGGAAGCTAAAGTATAACTAATGATGCACCTTGGTTATATCTGTGACACATAGAGGTAAATACTATTTTGTCCTAGATGCATCGATAACTACTAAGCATCCCTTTCTAAAACTTCTCTGCCCAGTCTCTATTCATGTGACTACTGTGGGAGCCACCATAGAAGTATGATGACCTCACCTCCTGGTTATCTGTTAATTTTCCAGGAGTGGGCATTAAACCCAATGTGGGTTAATAAACCCCCCCCCCCTTAGAAATTTTAAGACAGAAAAATGAGGATAAGTCTTTTCTGGGTGCTTCCATCTTCTGATACGAAGGTCAGAAAAAGGTGGTGGTGCAGCACACCCAGAAGCACAGGGAGCCACCTGTACTGAGGAGGAATCGGCTGCATTTGAGCAGAGGGAGAGAGAGAGAAAATCCTGATGCCAGCTGAGCCTGGGAGCCAGCCACAACCCTACCCTCGGTCTCTGACCTCCCAATATCTTCATTATAAGCTTTGCTTTGTAAAGATTGAGGTGAGTTGGTATTATTTGAAAATCAGAGTCCTAACTGATGCATTTACTTTAACAAATGAAATAATGTAATCTTCTGAACCTCACAGATGCTCTTCAAGCTGGTAAGTCAGGGCAGCTGTGGGTCTGTGCACTCCCACGGGAAGGTGGAGGAATCAGCATACCCACTTGTGACTTGCAGCTTGTCTTCTTTCCCATTTAGCCTGCCTTTTGCATTGCAAGTCACACTGAAACAAAAAGGAGAATTCCTAAACGTTCTCACATGCAAGAGATTCATAATATGAAATTTCCAGAGTCAGGTAGAGAGCAGGTACAGGAGGCAGCTTCCTGCATGGAAATGATGGGAGAGGGAGAGTTAATATGGGACAGAAGTGAATGCTCTGAGAGCTTAACAAAAAGTCAGAGTCCAAGAAACACTGAAGGTTTATGATTCTTGGCTAAAGGGTTTCTTGGACTTGATAAGAAGAATTTTGCAAAATGAGCATATTTGCCAAAAAAGGAGCATTTAAAAACCCTCAGTTCAGAACTCAAATTAGAGGCCCCCATACAAAAGGCAAATTATTGGCAAGGAAAGTGGGTAGAGATGTGGGAATGAAGAAACGTCTCAACAATGTGAAAAGAGATAGAGTGCCACCCTCAGATCTCAGCTCAAAAGCAGCAAGTACCTTCGAGTGGCGCCACCCGCTCATTCTGCTGTTTAAGTCCATCTGTGTGTTATATACTTCATAGCATGGTCATTTCGTGGTACATGAATGTGTGTCCAAAAGTGAAGACTTTGCTGATAACCACAAAGGTTCCCAGGAAACAGAGAAAGAGAGAGAAAAGAGAGAGAGAGTGTGTGTGTGTGTGTGTGCACGCGCACATGTGCGTGGTGGGGGGTTCACACTGGTGGTAGTGAAAAGGTATTGAGTTCACCAAAGCTTGGTGGTTTAACTGGATGATGGATAAATTGTTACAGCGATCACTTCTGAGAGTTTTCTGGTTAAAGGCAGAATATCTCAGGTTTACAGAATGCCTCTCCCCAAGCGATGCTCTTTGTGCAAAATCCACTCCATCATTCACTCAATCACTCAGTCACCATTCATGGATTTAATTTGTTGAACACTGAGTATGTGCTGTGTTCTGGAGACAAAGACAATGTAGAGAAGAAAACAGGCAAGTGAACACAATGCCCCCTTGCCAGTCAAGAGCTCTTGCAGACCCATGCACAGGGTTCTATGGAAGTGTGTCCGGAGTTGGTTCCTGCCAGTGGGTTCGTGGTCTCGCAAACTTCAAGAATGAAGCCACAGACTTTCGCAGTGAGTGTTACAGATCTTAAAGGTGGTATGGACCCAAAGAGTGAGCAGCAGCAAGATTTACTGTGAAGAGTGAAAGAATAAAGCTTCCACATCATGGAAAGGGACCGAGTGGGTTGTCGCTGCTGGCTGGGGTGGCCAGCTTTTATTCCCTTATTTGTCTCCTTCCATGTTCTGTTTCTGTCCTATTAGAATGCCTGTTTTCAATCCTCCCTGCGATAGGCTACTTTTAGGATCCTGCTGATTGGTGTGTTTTACAATCCTCTTGCTAGCTACAGAGCGCTGATTGGTGCATTTTTACAGAGCACTGATTAGTGCATTTTACAATCCCCTTGCTAGCTACACAGTGCTGATTGGTGGGTTTTACAGTCCTAGCTACAGAGTGCTGATTGGTGTGTTTTACAATCCTCTTGTAAGATAGAAAAGTTATCCAAGTCCTCACTCGACCCAGGGAGTCCAGCTGGCTTCACCTCTCAGAAGGCCTTAGAAAGACACACCGTGAGGGGAACAGGCAAAGCTGGATGGAGATTGCAGGATGTGACTAGGAGCTCTGAGGATGACCGAAAGGCATCCAGGAGCTGGGTGAGGGGAGAGCACACAGGCCAAGGCAGCGGCACCCCCTTGCTTCAGGGTGAGGGCAGCTCGGTCCACAGCAGCAGGGGCACAATCGCAGGGTGGGAAGTGTGAGGAGAGGGAGTGTGTGTGGCCTGTGAGAGTGTGTGTGACGTGGGTCTGGTGTGAGGAGTGTGTGTGATTATGTAGTGTGTGGTGTGTGTGGGGTGTGGTGTTGGTATGGTGTGAAGAGTACATGTGAGATAGTATGTGTGTAGTGTGTGGTGTGTGTGATGTGTGTGTGGTGTGAGGTGTGTGAGTGTGTGGGGTGTGGGGTTGGTATAGTGTGAAGAGTCTGTGTAATAGTGTGTAGTGTGTGGGGTGTGTGATATGTGTGAGGTGTGAAGTGTGTGTATGTGAGTGTGTGGGGTGTGGTGTGGGTATGGTGCAAGGAATGCGTGTGTGATTGTGTGTGGTGTGTGTGATATGTGTGTGGTGTGAGGTGTGTGTGTGGTGTGTGTATGATGTGTGAAAGTATGTGGTATGAAGTGTGGGTGTGTGTGGTGTGAGGTGTGTATGTGTGTAGTGTGAGGTGTGAGGTGTGTGATGTGAAGTGTGAAGTGTGTGTGAGCATGTGTGTGGTGTGAAGTATGTGTGAGCATGTGTGCCTTGTCAGGTGTGAGATGCATGTGTGATCATGTGTGTGGTGTGAGGTGTGAGGTGTGTGTCTCATCAGGTGTGAGGTGTGCGTATGTGAGCCTGTGTGAGGTGTGAGGTATGTGTTGTCAGGTGTGAGATGTGTGTGTGAGCATGTGTGTGGTGTGAGGTATGTGTGGGCATGTATGTCTTGTCAGGTGTGAGGTACGTGTGTGAGCTTGTGTGTGGTGTGAGGTATGTGTGAGCATGTGTGTCTTGTCAGGTGTGAGGTACATGTGTGAGTATGTGCATGGTGTGAGGTGTGAGGTATGTATCATCAGGTGTGAGGTGTGTGAGCATGTGTGTCGTGTGAAAGGTGTGTGAGAGAGCGTGATATCCAGGTAGTGGGTTACCTGGTCTTCAGCAGCGATGGCAGAGGGTAGGAGTGGGAGCTTCCAGAGAGCCACAGGCCTGGTTATGACTGGCTGGGATGGTGGGTCCCCCCAAGTAGCTCCACAATAACTGGGCTTTTTGGTGGCCATGATCTCGCTCTATGCTGTGAGAACACAAGAAAATGCGTGGTTTGCGTTTCACAGATTACTGTTAACATTTTACAGATGAGAGCTTGGAACAGCACGAAGATGTACTGACATAATGTACCATAATTTCGCAGCAGCCCTCTGCTGGAGAGTGGAACACAGACTCGCCTTTGATCCCTTCAAGTAATCTCAATGCTCATCAGTGCCGCTGCCAAGCTCCTGGAGGAGAGAGACGATGCTATAAACGGAAGACGTAGCGCTTCTCATTGCACACTGGATGAGCGGCTTGATGGTCATGGATGTGTGTCCCCAGGGGAATTGGATTCCTGATGACTGGTGTGTCTCAGTACCTTAGAGGGCTTTTTGAGACAAAGTTGGTTGTTACCTAGAACCTTATGATTATGGGACTGAGCAAATGCTTCCATTATTAATTCTTGACTCTTATTACCTAAAGGTTTGACAACATTTCAATGCTCTCCAAATGTAATTTTGTAGCCAATGCTTAGGAATGAGGGGCTGTACTCTAGGGAGTCCAGTCTCTTTCCCTTTCTTCTTTTCCCCTCCAACGGCTCACCATTTGTCCGAGTCATCGCATTACATCATTCTCAGAAGAGGTCATGGCGAGAGCAGGGAGAAGAAACAAAACTCAAGATGGCCATTTTGTTCTCTTGTTCAGTAGCTCTCAGAAATGATTTGATAGGACACGTACCCACTGGCTAAAATGCACTTCAGGGTTCACCTTTATACATGTAACTCCTTCCTAGTCGTCGTCTCTTCCATCCCCTGCTCTCCCACGCCCACCCCCACACACACATAGACTCAACCCTGCACTCGTTCCTTAGCAATATACAACTGAGGGTAAGTTGTAGTTATCTGGAATTCCTGATTAAGAAAGTTAAAAAAATTAAGAGAAACATACTGTATAAAAGATCATACAAACCCTCTAGACTCAGAGTACGTTCTGGATCAACCACTAATGAAAAGAAGTTTAGCTTTGGGCATATAACTCACTGTCTCTGAGCCTCACTTTTCTCCTGCAAAGCTGGGAATGTTGGCTTAAATGCTGCTTAATTCCCTTCCAATTCTGTGGAGTTCACATGAGCAAAATGAACTTTGCACCCCAGGGCATGAGGAATATTCATCTGATGCTTTAAGTTAGAGTGTTCTTTCTTTGCTGTCCAACAGCTGGAGATAATTAATTGCAAATAAAAAAATGGTCTGCAGCCCAGCTTTCAAGATGAGACACTTTGTCCATGGTATTTCCATGAACTTTGCAAGATGTATTAGTTGTGGAATACAGGCAGTTGGAATTGCCAGAGCCAACTTCAAGGATGGGATTGAAGCAGTACTTACAGAGGCCAGAACCTACCAAGGAAGAAGTGATGTGTGATTATCGTAAGAGGCCTGGAATCTCCAGTTTTAATTGTTATAGTAAAACCAGTAGAGGTATGACCCACAAATCAAGCTAAATATTAAGTTTTTGGTTTGAACTTTTACCAGAAATGGGAAAAAAAGCTTTCCTTTTCAGTCAGTTGTATGAAGTTATTTGGACATAGTCAGATCTTCCCCCCATCTTTCCAGTAGTAAATTTAATCTTCAATTCCCCATATAGGGAATAGTTCTATTCAATAAATTAGGCAAATGACAACAGGAAAATTGAGGGCCAAAAATTAAAAGCTCATTCTTCCGAAGGGTGACTAGAAATACTCCTTCACAATTATTACCTGACATTATTTTATTTTACATTAGTGTCAGGGATATTATTCCAAACTGCTATTTTTCCCTCAGTTGATCTGGGAATAAAGTATTGCCCAGGACTTTTAGGCTGTGTTTATACAAATATTTAGGAAAAGCCTTAAGTAACCCTTATGTGTACAGATGTTCGTGAGAAAGTAAGTTTTAATTTCTCTATGGTAAATACTTGTAAGTGGGTTTGCTAGGTCTTATGTTCAACTTACAGAGTGTCTCTTAAAGACACTGGCAGACTTTCCCAGAGGAACTCTACCGTGTTGCATTTCCATCAGCAGGGTATGAGAGTTCAATTTCTTCATAATCTTAATGGCATTTGGTGTTATGATTTTTAAAAATCATTCTAATAAGTGGATAATGATGTCTTACAGAGATTTTAGTTTCCGTTTTCCTAGTGGCTAATAATATGGAACGTTATTTTATGTGCTTAGTTGCCATCTGTATACCACCTTTGGCATCTGTTCAAATCTTTTGCCCATTTTTATTGGATTATTTTTCTCTTATTTATTTTCAGAATTTTGTCATCTACCCTGGATATAAGTCCCCTGTCAGATATATGATTTGCAAGCATTTTCACCCTGTCTGTAGAATCTCTTTGTTCTCTTAATGTCTTTTCAAGAAAAAGCATTTTTTCATTTTAGTAAGTCCAATTTATCTTTTTTTTTTAACTTTTATGGATTATGCTTTTGCTGTTAAATCTAAGAACTCAAGGTCACATAAAGTTTCCCTGGTTTTATTCTAAAAGTTGTATAGTTTTATGTTTTACATTTACATCTATGAGCCACCTTTAGTTAATACCTTTAGAATCATGTTTTTGCGTACGGTTGCACAATTGTTCAAAACACTAGTTGTTGATAAGACTAATCGTACTTGATTGAATTGCCTTCTTATTTTTGTCAAAAACCACTCGGGGAATATTTGAATGGGCCTATTACTAAACTTTGTATTTTATTCCATTGACATATAGAAAGTGAGACTCTGTGTTCTCAAATACCACACTATCTTGATTGGTATGGCTTTGTTTTGTCTTCATATGGGTAGTGTGAATTCTCCAACCTTATTGTTCTTTTCTAAAATTGTGTGCTTATTCTCATTCCTTTTTCTTTACATGTAGATTTAGAATCTGTCTATATTTGCAAAAAATCCTCTTGGGATTTTGATTCTGATAATAATCAATAGAAAAAATTGGGGAGAATTGGCATCTTAAATCTAGTCTTTCAGTTCGCTGATTTTTTAAGATTGTTGATTTCTTTCATCAGCTTTGCATAATTTTTACTTCACAGATCCTGAACATGTTTTGTTAGATAAATATTCAAACATTTTTGAGAACTATTGTATGTGGTATTATTTTGCAAATATTGGTTTCTAATTGTTCTTGATTATTATATAAAAATACAATTGATTTCTGAGAGAGGACCTTGTATCCCGTGGCCTTGTTAAACTTATTAGTTCCAGAAGATACTTTTTGTAGTTTCTTTGGTATTTTCCAGTAGAAAATATGCATTCTCTGAATACCGACAATTTTTTGTTTTTACTTTACAATATTGCTTTTTCTTGCCTTATTGCACTAAGATTTTAAGTACAATGTTTATAGGAGTGGTGAGATTAAACATACCTTCCTTCTTAGTCCTGGGCTGGGTGGTGGGGAAGAAATATTCAGTATTTTACCACTAAGTATAAAGTTAGATTTGGGTTTTCGAAATGTCTTTTTAAAAATCAGGTTAAGGAAGTTTTTTTTTCATTACTACTTTGCCAAGAAAGTTTATTATGAATGGATATTGACTATTTTTAAATGCCTGTTCTACCTCATTTGTTGTAATATTATTGTTTTCCCTTCTTTAGACTATGAATTTCATGGGTTACTCTATTGATTTTGAATATTGAATAACCTTGCATTCTAAGAAAAATTCTACTTCTTTATGGTTTTTTTTTTGTTGTTATGTATTGGTGAATTTGATTGGTTAATATTTTTGTGTAGTTATCTATGTCCATCATGAAGTGGTATTGGTCTGTAATTTTCTTTACTTGAAATATCGTTTTTGCTTTTTATATCAGGGTAATTCCATACTCACAAAATATATAAAATATAAAGAGTTCTGATTTTCAAGATATATGAATGCCCGTTATTAAAAAGGGATATGTGTAAAGACAGTTCTCACAGCGTTTTTGTTCAGAATTTCAATAGTTATCTTAAAATTATATGAACTGTAACATAATGTTAACTGGAAAATCTCCAAATACTTGGAAATCAAACAACAACCTTTAAAAAAAAAAATCTTATGAGTCAAGAGGAAATCTCAAGGGAAATTAGAAAACATTTAAAATGAATAAAATGTTCCCTTCTCTTTTATTTATTAAACAGATTAGAGTAGAATTGGCGTTATTACTTCTTTAAATGTTTTATAGCATTCCTGAAATGATCTCTACATAGAATGTTCTTTATAAGATTTTTAACTACAAATTTAATTTCTTTGACAGACAAAAGACTATTCAAATTATCTATTTCATGTTGGGTGAATTTTATTTTGCTACTTTGTTACTTTTCCTACTTTTAAGGAAATGGCTCTTTTTTTTCTAAATTGTTCAATTTTTATGTAGAGAGTTGCTGGTATAATATGATAATTAAGAACAATTAGATACTCATATTTGAAAAATATGTACACGAGTTCTCAAAAATATTTGAATATCTAACAAAACATATTCAGGATCTGTAGGTTAAAAACTGTGCAAAGCTAATGAAAGAAATCAACAACCTAAATAAATCAGTGAATTAGAAGACTAAATTTAAGATGTCCATTCTCCTTAATTTATTCTGTTGATTTTCCCTTATTATTCTTATGATGTATATGAGTTTGTAGTGATATTCCCTCTTTCTTTCCTTATATTAGTAATTTATATCATTTCTCCTTTATATTTGTAAGTCTGGCTAGAGGCTTATTATAGTGTTATTAATCTTTTGAGAATCATTGATTTACTCTTTTTTTTGTTTTCAATTTCATTTATTTCTGCTCTTATTTATAACATTCTTTTTTCCTGTGTGTTTTGGATCTATTTTCTTCTTTTTTCTGCTTTCCTGATGCAGAAGTTTAAAGTGCTGATTTGAAATCTTTCTTCTTTTCTAATAAAAGTACTGAGTGCTATAAATTTTCCCCTAAGTATTGCTTTAGCTATATCACACAAGTTTTGATAGGTTATATTTTCTTTTTATTCAATTCAAATATTTAAAAATTTCCCTTGAGACTTACTTTTTGACCCATGAAGTTTTTTAGAAGGGTGTTGTTAATTTCCAAATATATTAAGATTTTCAGTTATTATTTTGTTAGAGTTCATATAATTTTAACATAACCACTGAAATTCCGAACAAAGACACTGCAGGAAGAATGTGTTCATTTGTTCAGAATTTCAGTGGTTTTGTTACATCCCTTTTTAGTGTCTGCTATTCAGTTACTTAAATAATTTGAACCTTTCATTCATTTCCCACATCATTTCTGACTCAGCCATCCTTGGCCATTTTATTCTCTTCTGGATAAAGTTACTGGACGTTACTGGTCATTTGATTCCTTTCAAATTGTTCTATAGTCATGTGTTGCTTAACTACCGGGATACATTCAGAGAAGCGCATCATTAGTTGGTTTTGTCATTGTGTGAGCATGACAGACCACACTGAGACTTACCTAGATGGCACAGCCTACTACACACCTAGGCTGTGTGGTATAGCCCACTGCTCCTCGGCTACAAACCTGGACAGCAGGTTACTGTGCTGAATACTGTAGGCAATTGGAACACAATGTAAGTATTTGTGTATCTAAACATAGAAAAGGTATAGTAAAATGTGGCGTTATACTATGGGACCACTGTCATATAAGCAGTCTGGCATTGAACAACACGTCCTTTTGTGATGCACAACTCTACATTCACCACTTCCAAATTATTTCATATTCTTTCCTATAAAAGCTTCTACTCCGTGTAAAATTCTCTGTTCTCAGTTCTCTGTACGCAATAGGCTAGCAGTCTGAAAATACTTGCCTTTTTCCTGTGACTGTGCCTTAGCTCTTACATCTGCACACAATTTGGTGCCCTTATCCTTTTTCT
Source organism: Chlorocebus sabaeus (assembly GCF_047675955.1). NCBI lineage: Eukaryota > Metazoa > Chordata > Mammalia > Primates > Cercopithecidae > Chlorocebus > Chlorocebus sabaeus. The sequence goes on from NC_132921.1 coordinate 72,618,754, forward strand.
CCCTTGCCTATGTCCTGCCATTCTTTCAGAGACTAATTAATATTTTATCTTCCCTGCCCAAGTCCCTTTGACATTCATGACTACCCCTCAAAAACCATTTTCATATATTAATGCAAAATGAAATTTCCAAACCAGATCATATAATCCTTAGATGCCTGAAGATAACAATCAAATGTTGTGCCTCTTAGTACTCTGAGAGTAGAGTTCACTGCACATAGTGGCTTCTCAGTGAAAACTTTTGTCTTTTTGCTCCTTTCTACTGGCGATTTGGTGGTGAGTGTTCACTAGAAAATAAAACCTACTGTGTTTAGAGAACTGAGAATAGAGAGGGCATTTTACACAGAGTAGAAGCTTTTAGAGGAAATAATTTGGAAGTGGCGGATGTACAGTTGTGCATCACAAAAGGACATGTTTGTCAGTGCCAGACTGCTTATACGACAGTGGTCCCATAGTATAATGCCACATTTTACTATATCTTTTCTATGTTTAGATACACAAATACTTACCATAAAACCCAGATAATTCTTTAACCACCGTCTTTACCCAAAACACAGAATAGCATTTCTCCAAATGTGTGTAGGGGTATATAAGAGGCTAATTCCAATGGAAAAAAAAAAGTTCTATTTTCACAAATTGTTGGGAAAGCACGTGTGGCAATCACCTATTCATCCCATTAGTGGAAGAGGGACTCTCCACTTTAAATAGCGCAAGGCGGTCAAACACACAACACTTAACACTGGGCAGATGGGCCGCACATCAGTTTATTAGTCATACATGCTCACACCAGGGCAGGAAGGCATCACACACTGTGACGGGCCACATGAGAGCTGCACTCAGGGGCAGAGGAAGCCAGAGGGGCTGTGGGAAGCAGAGCCATGTATACCAGGAGGGTGAGGTGACCCCTGGTTCCCACGGGAGAATGTAATTGGCTTGTTTAATTTTATGGCTGGTAGGGAGCTGAAGCCCATTCGACTGAGGACCGGAAGAAATGCAGTTGGCCCAGCTGATAGGGGAATTAGCTTGGTGGGGAGCTTATCTGATGAGAACGGAGGGAAGCGAGGCCTTTGGGGCCTTATAAGGCTCAAAGAGGTCAAGTCAGCACTTCAAGTTGATAATGCTGAGCAGACTGACTTATTACAGGACTTCCTGGAAACTTTAGTGCACTAATGTCAGTGTTCTTTCAAGAAGGGGTAATACATGTGGTGCTCCTCAAAACTATTTATGCATGGTACAGGTGTCAAAGAGGAAGATTTTGTTGGTTGGTGTTCAAGAAATTCATTTTGAAAAATCCTGCTTTAGAACACTGATATATTCAACATAGCGGCTAAAATAGTTATGACTAAAGTGATTGTCCACTTAATTAACTTTTATTGTAAGAAGTTGTATGGGGAAATAAAATCAACTGCATATTAACTAAGGTAAAATATTTCTGTGTGCCTTTGTTTAATTTGAAAATTCCCATTCTTACTTATGCTCAACCTGAATTTGTCTTTAGAAACTTGTCTTTTCTATTAAGTACTATTTACTACACTACACAAATATTTTATGCAGAGTTTTCTAAGATCGTCTTTCAATTGGATGATATCTGTGAGTAAAATTATAGGCTTATTTAGAGGAACAAAGACCATGAACGAAGCATCATATTAACTTCGTGGCATGTTTCTGAACACATTCAGCCCAGTTGAGGTCTGTCTCATATACATTCAAGGTAGTTGGGTCCAAGGTAAAGTAGCAAATAGCTGATCTGTTCCAATCTTCTCTCAAATTTGCTCTCTCTTAACACACACAGGGTGCCTCATCCTTTGCCATTCCATCTGAGGCAGCTGCTGCTTTATACTATGCAGAAATCCTGTTGTAATCCTGAAGAAATTGACTCCAGGAAGGACGGGAATGGTGATTTCCTTCTCATGTTGGAGTATGGAGATGGTGAAGTATCTAACACTGTTCAAAATGCCTTCAGCTTTCTACTTATGGCTAGCCAGTTTTCCCAGCACCATTTATTAAATAGGGAATCCTTTCCCCATTTCTTGTTTCTCTCAGGTTTGTCAAAGATCAGATGGCTGTAGATGTGTGGTATTATTTCTGAGGACTCTGTTCTGTTCCATTGGTCTATATCTCTGTTTTGGTACCAGTACCATGCTGTTTTGGTTACTGTAGCCTTGTAGTATAGTTTGAAGTCAGGTAGCGTGATGCCTCCAGCTTTGTTCTTTTGACTTAGGATTGTCTTGGAGATGCGGGCTCTTTTTTGGTTCCATATGAACTTTAAAGCAGTTTTTTCCAATTCTGTGAAGAAGCTCATTGGTAGCTTGATGGGGATGGCATTGAATCTATAAATTACCTTGGGCAGTATGGCCATTTTCACAATATTGATTCTTCCTATCCATGAGCAAACTATCACAAGAACAGAAAACCAAACACCGCATGTTCTCACTCATAGGTGGGAACTGAACAATGAGATCACTTGGACTCGGGAAGGGGAACATCACACACCGGGGCCTATCATGGGGAGGGGGGAGGGGGGAGGGATTGCATTGGGAGTTATACCTGATGTAAATGACGAGTTGATGGGTGCAGCACACCAACATGGCACAAGTATACATATGTAGCAAACCTGCACGTTGTGCACAAGTACCCTACAACTTGAAGTTTAATAATAATAAATAAATTAAAAAAAAAAAAAAAAAAAAAAACAAAAAAAAAAACAAAATGCCTTCAATGGCTCCTTTCTATCTATCTGTTCTGCCGTCTTGCTTTTTCCTACCTCTGTGCCTCCACTTTTCCAAATCGTATTCCCTGGGCATCCTTTCTCCTCTTTGAAGAGTGTTTAAATTCTGGTATTTATGAGGCATCTATTCATATTTTATTTTTTCCCATAAATTGTTCCTTGACAATACACAGGATGTCCTCAGTAACACTTAATAGTGTGCTGAATCAAATTGTTTATTTATTTATGCTGAGACCAACATTTTTGTTTTAGAAAGTCATTTATGGAATATAATTGCAGCTCATATTATGCTATAATACACACATATTATGTAAACATATTTCTGATAAAATCATGCATATGTTAAATAGTGAACACACAAAGATTTGGAATTTACCATCACTGGTGTGCTTTAGAATTCACACGAATATTTTATTTTATTTTTTTTCTATTATAAGATGTAGGGCCAGGCGTGGTGGCTCATGCCTGTAACCCCAGTGCTTTGGGAGGCCGAGGCAGGTGGATCACCTGAGGTCAGGAGTTTGAGGCCAGCCTTGGCCAACATGGTGAAATCCCGTCTCTACTAAAAATACAAAAATTAGCCAGGCGTAGTGGCAGGTGCCTGTAATCCCAGCTACCTGGGAGGCTGAGGCAGGAGAATCGCTTGAACCTGGAAGGCAGAGGTTGTAGTGAGCCGAGATCGCGCTACTGCACTCCAGCCTGGGTGACAGAGTGAGACTCCATCTCAAAAAAACAAACAAACAAAAAGATGTAGAATTAGCTAGCCCTGTAATAAACTCAGACAGTATTCTACTTGATAGTATTGAAAAGTATAAACTTATTTTTCCTTTAAAAAATTATTTGTTGCCACAACGCCACAAGTAGTACATTATTTTATAACTTGTGAAATTAAGCTGAACATAAATCACCCTGGAAAAAAATAGTGTAAATCATGGCTGAATGGGTAAAAGTCAACAGGCACATAAGCGTCAGAACAACCTGTGAAAGATGAGGTCAGGTGGAGATAGCTCCCTGTGGTGATAAGGGAGCAGGGGGAGGAGCAGGAAAGATATGGGGTCCCTGGGAGTCACTCTGTCTAGTTTCAGGATCTTGGGAGACACTCACGGTTTCCTGGGCTTTTCCCCAGGAATTTGGTATTGAACTTGATGTTAGTCCGAGAGAGTTTCCAGTCCCTGACTGCAAGGCAGGATGAGGACACGCGGCCCCGAGGTGCAGGGCCTGTGGATATCCCAGAGCTGTGGGCAGACAAGGTGGTGGCTCCACAGAGCCTCAGTTGCCTCGCCCTGTCCAGAGCTCTATGTGAGGTGACGCCCTGCAGAGGGAACCTCTGACAAACAGGCAGGGGCCCCGTGTTGCCCTGGTGGATGGCAGTGGACGTGAGAGGCAGCATGAGACGCCTGGGACAGGGTCCCACTGGGCCTGGTATTACCTGGCTGAACTTGAGTGAGGGCTTGGCTTCTCCGTCATCTTTAAAGGGGATGGTGCTGTGTGTTGTAGACGTGGAAGCGATGTGAATAAACCTGGCACATAGGACGCACGACATTAATAATTGTTTCATTTTCTAAGTATTTATGGCTTATCACATCCCAAAGCTGCACAAAGGATTGCTAGGGAGTAAACAGACAAAAGTTATGCAGGCCTTGGCGCAGTGCGCCCTGTTGCAGGGGAAGACAGACGCCCAGTTGGCATATCTGGGCTGGTCATGTAATTCAGAGTCCCAAGGGGAATGAGTCTGAAAGTGGGAAGGTGCGAGAGTATTAATCATGCCGCTGTAGTATATGCCAGAAAGGACTGTCCTGGCAAACTGTGGTGTGTGGCTGCCCTAAGCCTCGGCAGAGGATTCCTGCCCTCCTTGGACGAGACTGGGCCTCCTTTGAGTGGCTTCTGTGACATTCTGCTGTCCCCATCATCACCCTAACCAAACTGTGTGGAGGCTTATTAAGGCTCTGTCACATTAACCCAAAATAAGTTGCTCAGGTCTCAGATGAGGTGCAATGTTGGGATCAGGAACGTGTTCATTTAGATACCTGTTCAACCTAGCTCTGGGCAGGTGGTTGAAGTTTAATACTTATTTGTCAAATGATTGCAATGTTAAAGGTGAATGGTATCTATAACTTTTGTAATTTGGACCTCCACTACATTACATATGTGTATATGTAATGTGTATATATCATGTGTGGATATATACATTACATTATATATAATGTAGATATGTAATTTATATATAATGTGTGTAAATACATTACATTATATAGTGTATATATAACTACATTATATATAATGTATATAATCTAAGCATGTGCTTTTATATAAAATGGAATCTATAATGCAAGTTTGTATAAAATAAATTCCGAAATGAGTAGCACATTGTTTATGCCATTGAACAAAAGCAACATTAGGCTTCAATAGTCAAAGTAGGATTATGAAGAAAATGTAAACTTTATGCTAAAAAAATGAAAAGTGATTACTCTTCAGCCTTAAAAAAGAGGAAAATCCTGTTACTTGTGACAACATGGATGAATTCAGAAGATATACTAAGTAAAATAACCCGGGCATAGAAAGACAAATATGCATGATCTCACATATATATGGAATCTTAGAAAAAAAAAAAAAGCAAACTTATAGAAGCGGAGAGTAGAATGGTGGATATCAGGGCCTGGGGGAAGGACAGGGAGATGTTGGTTAAAGGATACAGAATTTCAATTAGACTGGAGGAATACCTTCTGGAGATCTGTTATACAACATGGTGCCCATAGTTAATAATAATGTGTTGTATACTTCAAAATCACTAAGAGAGTAGATTTTCGATGTTCTCATTACACAAGGATAAGATGTAAGGTAATAGACATATTAATTAGCTTGATTTAATAGTTTACAACATATACATATACCAAAACCTGTCACGGTATACCATAATATGTACAATTTTTGTCAATTAAAAGTAAATAAATAAAATAAAAATAGGGAGAAACATTGAGTTTGAAACTATATGTGATATAATGAAGTATTTTATCCTGTATATTTTGTTTTGCATTGTTTTATTAAAAAGTCAATATTTTTCTAACTTAAAATATATTAAATGTTATGGTAGAGTTAATAAAAGTAATTATAGAGATTTCATTGTTCATCTCCGTTGTTTTGAAAGTAAAGGAGCCTTAAAAGTTGTACCTGTTTTCTAGTTTACTGCTTCACCCTCATTGATATGATTATGGAGGATATTTAGATACACTAGGACATTTTTTTCTTTAGGGTAGAATTTTTTGTTTTAACTGTGCATTATAGATTTTTGCATTAGGATTAGATTACATTAGACATATTAGAGCTAGTTTCCACTCAGTAGGAGACTTATTAATGGAGTTTTTGCTTTGAAAGACATTAAAGTTATGAAAAAAATGTCCTGAGGTCATACTAGTCATTTCTGATGGTAAAATCAGTTGTAAATATATTCACATCAAGTTGGCAGTCTCTTGAATATTGAACTTCTGTTAAGTTTCACTGGTTCCACATGACTTAATATTTTATTGTGTAGCAAATAGACACAACACCATTTTTCCTGCCTTTAAAAAGCATATAAGATATACATGATAATAAAATGATTCTCCTGTATCCTTGATGGTTGAATACATGGTCATCGCCTGTTTTACTACTCTAAAATTTCCTGTATTTTTTCTAGATGTTACTTTCTGATTTTCTTCTGCCTTCTTTCTCATTTAGTTTTAGGCATAGATAGCTTCTGTATTTAAAAGCTATGACCGAACATTTTTGTTAATATTCTAAAAATAAAACCTTGTATTTATGAAGTATGTGAAAATTTTATAACAGAATCTCAACACTTTAATTTTTACTCTAACTTGTCTCCAGTTACTGTCAATTTTGTTTTAGAAATTGAAACAAAACAAAACCACAAATAACATAAAAATCCTTTTTATTTTAAGACTCACTCAATTTTTACCTTGGATTTCAACAGTAAATTCTGGTTATTGGACAACTTATTTAATTTTATATGCCTATTATCCTTGATTTGAAAAGCAAAAGGACATAAATTCAAGCTGTCAAGTGAGAAATAAGATTGAAATTTTAAACAGGATGATTTTTGTATTGTTTCAAATTGGGTTATACGTAGTCTGCCATTTTTAACCTTTTCCTGTCATTTTGAAGCTAGTAATTTAATTTTTTGTTTTTGTGCCAATGCAGTATTTTATTTTACTGTGATAAACGTCAACTGAATTTTACCCACTGTGTTCTATTTATATTGACTTTGAGAAAACATTTATTTGTACATTGCAAAAAAAAAGTCATATGTAAGCAAAGTGCCTTCCGTGGATCAGGTATTATGCTAGGAGCAGTGGATACAAAGATTTAAAAGATGGTTCCCAGCCCTGTAGGAAAAAAATAATAGGTCAGCAAGGGGGAGATAAGAGAGAAACATTAAATCACCAACCACAGCACAAGTGATACATTTCAGAAAAGAAGAACACATAAAGAGTTGTGGAAAACCTGAAGTGTGATCACCTGAATTACACGATTTTGTGCATTATGAGTGTATGTCTACAGCTCTTCCTCCTTTCTTTGTAATTTTGAGAAAACTTCTTTTTTTCTGATTTTTAGTTTTAAAAATTCTTGGGATTATCATTAGGCTTTATGGTATAATTATATATCAAACTGTATTAGGGTCCTCCAGAGAAGCAGAACCAAAAGGATGTATGCATGTGTGTGTGTGTGTGTGTATGCATATATATACACACACACACATATATGCATAAATATGTATATATAAACATACAAATATACACATATGTACATACTTGTATATACACATATATGTATGTATGTGTGTGTGTTTATGTGTATATATGTCTCTGTGTGTGTATTTTTAGAGAATTGTGGTCTGTACACACACACACACACACACACACACACTGAATTGGAGGTATTATATATCTCCAATTCAATGAAGAATTGGCTTGCATGAATCTGGAGACAGAATCTCCAAGCTCTGTAGTCTGAAGGCCTGAGAACTAGGAGATCCAGTGGTGTAAGTTTCAATCTAAGTCTGAAGGCAAGAGAAGACCAGCGTCCCAGCTTGAAGACAGTCAGGGAGAGAAAATGAATGCTCTCTTGCTCAGCCCTTTGTTCTATTAAGGACTTTAAGGCAGCAGTCCCCAAACTTTTTGGTACCAGGGACTGGTTTCATGGAAGACAAAGTTTCCATGGACTGGGGGCTGAGGGGCAGGCATGATTTCGGGATGAAACTGTTCCACCTCAGATCATCAGGCATTAGTTAGATTCTTACAAGGAGAATGCAACTTAGATCCCTCGCATGCACAGTCCACAACAGGGTTCACACTCCCATGAGAATCTAATGCAGCTGCCCATCTGACAGGAGGAGGAGCTCAGGTGGTAATGCTCACTCCCTGGCTGCTCACCTCCTGCTGTGTGGCCTGGTTCCTAACAGGCCATGGACAGGTACTGGTCCTGTCCATGCCCTGGGGGTTGGGAACTCTTGCTTTAAGGGATTAGATGAGGTGCACATATTGGGGAGGCCAGTGTGCTTCACTCATTCACATGTTAATCTCATCCAGAAGCACCCTCACAGACACACCCAGAATAATCCCTAACCAAACATCTGGGCATCCCACAGCCCAGTCAAGTTGACACATAAAAGTAATTATCACACTAGCCTATATGTGTAATGAAATCTTCTCAAAGAGGGAAACTATGGTAAATTATGTTTGAACATAAACAGGCGAATACTGGTCTTTTGGTCATCTTCTCTATACTAGTTTTCGCAAACTATGCATTATTCAAGATTGTCCTTACTTATTCATGTTTTTTTCCTGTATTTTAATTCTCTTTCTGCTTGACCTCATCATTATCATTTCTTCTATTTTTTAGCAAATATAATGTATAACAGCCCTGATCATAGTTCTCTAAAAAGCATAAAATTTATGCTCTGCTAAAATTTTATTTATATTACCTAGTTTTGTTTTTCTATACTAATGGAGATAGTCATTACAATCATACAATATCCAGGACTGAAAAATCACACTCGAGAAAAGCAATTAAAGTGATAGCTTTCAGATTATATTAATAATTGATAAGAGGACCATTAAAAATGCATGTTGTGTGCATGCATATGCTCTCACACATAGGCACATGTGCACACCACCATGACCTATTTCTAAAAGAGATATAGTCCAGATACATAAACTCACTTTTAATCTTCTAACACCCACCTCACTTTATGGCCCTGCAATTACTTTCTTTGATGCCCCAAAGTTCTACCGTAGCCTTGATTTAGAGAAAACAGAGAGAAGGAGGAGTCCTCAGCCTGGCATGCAAGATCCCACGGTTACTCCTTGGTGCTAGAAAAGCTCCACTTTGCTCCCACCTTCCCAACTTGTTTCACAAAAGAACAGATCTCATTATGACCTAAACTCACTGATTGTTGAGATCAAACATATCATCATTCCAAAGAGGGAGCATTATTGGTTTCCTTGCTTTAAAAGTCAATGTTACATGATTGTCAGTAGATAGTAAAGCCTATGTGGAGGTCACATCAGTAGAAGAATTAGTCTGTTTTGCAAACTGTTATGAACTTATTTTTTAAAAAATATGTATCAGGGTAGCTTTTGGGTTCACAGAGCAGTGCACAGAGTTCCAGTATATTTTCTCTTCCCTGCTCCCCTTCTCCTCCTGTGTCCCCTATTATAAACCGCTTGCATTAGTGTGGTATATGCATCATAATTGATGAACCAGTATTGATACACCGTTATTAGCTAAAGTCTAAAGTTTACATTAGGCTACATTCTATGTTACATAATTCTATGGGTTTTGGAAAATGTACATGGTCACGCATCCACCATTCCAGTATCATACAGATTAGCTGAATCACCCCCCCAAATCCCAAATGTCCCATTTTTTCATCCTCTGCATCCTTTCTCTAAACTGCTGACAATCACTGATCTTTTTACTCTCTCTCTAGTTTTGTCTTTTCCAAAGTGCCATATGGTTGCAGTTAGATATTTTATTTCCTCCATCAGAGTTTTTATAGTTTCCTTACACAGATTTTTATACATACTTTGTCCAATCTATTCCTAAGTATTTCATTTGTTTTTTAATGCTAATGTAAATGGTGTTGTGTTTTAGTTTCACATTCTAATTGTTCATTCCTAATAAAGAGGAAAATAGTTGATTTTTGTATATTAACCTTTATCCTACAACGCTGATATAATCACTTATTATTTCTGGGAATATTTTTTCTGATGTCTTGGGATTTTCTACATAAATAATCATGTTATCTGCAAGCAATGCACGTTAATGGCAATCTTTTGCTACATTGGCTGATAACTGAGAAGCTATCCCCTTTCACCTAACTGCTATAGCCACCTACAATGCTAGTTACCAGTAATTTATTTTTAGTGATCTATTAACTTTTTCAGCCATCACCATATTTGGTTGTGAATTAAGGAAAAAAGATTTCAGAAAAGGAGGGATAATTTGAATGTGTTGCACAGTGCAGGAGTAATATTGTGTGCGTGTGTTCACAATAGGGTTCACACTCCTATGAGAATCTAATGCCACTGTTCATTTGACAGGAGGAGGAGTGCAGGTGGTAATGCTTACTCACTGGCTGCCCACCTCCTGCTGGGGGTGTGTGTGTGTGTGTGTGCGTGTGTGTGTGTGTGATCAATCCTGGTTTCCTCAAAGATATGTTTGGCATAGAGATAGGGACAGAGGAGGAAGATATTATGCCAAGAAAGGTATATAAAAGAAGAGTACAAGAAAGTAAAGATGAAAGATAGAAAATACGTATATATATACACACACACACACACATATATTACATGTTGCAATATAATATATTGCTTATATATGCAATAACATATGTATATTATTACGTTTGTGTATATGTGCATATATAGCAATATAATATATTGTATATATATGCAATAACATATATGTATATTATTGCATTTGTGAATAACAAACTCTTGCATATGACTTTATAACATTCTGGGTTTTCACACTATCTTCACGAAATTTGTTTTATATTGAATTCTTCAAACATTTTATTGATTTACTGACCAGAAAGCAAATACTGCTACTATGTCATATTTAAGATTATAGAAATAATACATTTCTGTTAAAGTAAATTAAATAATTATTTACCAGACTTTTATATCAACAGAAATTGTTACCTTTTATATTCTCCAAGGTCCTTAGACTATGAAACACTTTTTTCTTAGTGAAATTGAATACTGAGATCTTACTAAACATGTTAAAATGACATACTTTTACTTCTTATTTTTGTATGCTATAATGTCCCATTAATAAAGCTGTTTCTGATGCCACTTAGGAAGGAAGCAAAAAGGTTTTATGTGGCTGTGGAAAATAGTGTTGTGTGCATTTGCTAGCTTTGCTCGTCTGCTGAAATACTTACACACAACAGGTACTTCTCAGTTTTCTGCCTCCCAGTTTTTTCTTGTAATAAGAGTAGTTGGCTTTTAAGTTATAACTTGTACTGGTAGCTGAGACCCTGTTATGAGGAATATTAACAGAGAAATCTAACTGTGCAAGTAAGCGCTAGTTTTTTGTTTGATATGTTCTTCCGTAGTGAGCTAACAAGCATGTAGAAGAGTTGTGTCATTAGGCTATTCTAGAAAGTTAGTGAATCTCAAAGATATAATAAAATAATTAAAATTTTGCCAAAGTTGACCAATTTTTGATAGATTTATTAATAAGGAGATGAAAAAGTCTTGTGAAACTTTTCCAAATATCATTATGTTAAAACTTGGGTTTCTCCATCATTCTGAGCAAACTGTCTCAAGAACAGAAAACCAAACACTGCATGTTCTCACTCATAGGTGGGAATTAAACAATGAGATCGCTTGGACACAGGGTGAGGAACATCACACACTGCGGCCTGTCGTGGGGTTGGTGGGAGGGATAACATTAGGAGATATACCTAATGTAAATGATGAGTTAATGGGTGCGGCACACCAACATGGCACATGTATACATACATAACAAACCTGCACGTTGTGCCCATGTACCCTAGAACTTAAAGTATAATTTAAGAAAATAATAATAATTAAAAAGGGTAAAAAAAAGAATTTTGTTAGTCTTTTTCAAGAACTCAGTTTTAGGTTAATCAATCTTTTCTACTGTATTCATTTCCCTCCCTACTTTTCCATATGCTCTCTCTCTTTTTTTTTTTTTTAACTATGCTGTGGTCTAATCGACAAATAAAAATTACATATATTCATGGTTAAAAAAAAACTTGGGTTTCTCTCTATTTAGATGGTCAATTCTTAGAAACTTTAATAAGATGTATGAAGAGATTTTCTTTTTGTTTTGTTTTTGTTTTGTTTTGTTTTGTTTTTTACCTTTTCTATAACCAACTCTGTAGGAGAGATTCTATATTTCACTAGAATAATAGTTGCTTTCTTTACAGGTCTATTGGGCCTTCATCAATTTTGTGTCTAAGCCAGAAATTTTATCCTCCCATAAGTGCCTTCACTTCTATAAAGCTTTTGGAAGTGGTCATAACAACTTACTGGCTCCCCCTTTAATTAATGAGTTTGAGTAACCATCTTTGACATGTGCTTATTTTGTATTTGCCTGAGAGTCATGATTTTGCATTTTTGAAAAGTATACTTTAACATTTTATTACTAATAACGAATTAATATATTGATTGAGAAGGAATTAAGTTCCTGATTTTCGACATGAGTGATGGGTCACAGCCGGAGCCTAGGTTTGGGCTACGTCCTGCCCTAGGAGGAGAGCTGGGAGATGGAAGGCCAGCAGCTGGAGCAGGAGCCGCCACAGCCGAGGCTTGGGTTGAGGAAGTGTGAGCAGGTGGGGGAAGTTGTGATATGGTGGCAGCTTTGGCTGAAACATCCCCATGGCAGATGGAGTCAGTGATGAAAAAGTCACTCATCAAGTGATAGCTAAGCAGACTTATGTGTGAGTACCTATCATACAATCTTGAGACTCCCGGACTTGCTCAAGTGAATTTTATGGGGGCTGGAATGTTCCAAATTGCTGGTGAGGGTGGGCCAGAGAAACACTACTTCGTAGCATTGTTGTTAACCTTGTTTGCTCCTAGATTGATGTAGACTGAAAAAGGACCCAAGTTAATGACAAGATTTCGTAATCAATTCCTCGACAGGAATGAAAACAAAACGTACCCCAGGTCCTGTAAAGGGCAGTGTCTGGAGCGCTGGGACCTAGTGTTATCTCCACTTCTCAGTAGCTGCTAGGCTTTAGGCAAGACTTCCTGTGACCCAGTTTCTCATCTGTGCCAAATGGAGCTGACTTCCATGATGGTCACAGGATTGTTACAAGGATCACACAAGTACACGTGTGTCCCATGTCCAATGACAACAACTCATATTTCCATCTCACCCCTAGGAGCTTGGAACTATGCTGAGTGTTTTTTATACAAAACTCATTTAATACATGCAATAGGAGGGTTATGAGCCCTAGGAGGATGAGGTATTACTGTCACCATGTTATAGATGAGGGTACTTGCCTGAAGTCACGCAGTTTTGTCCTGGGGGAGCTAGATTTGGAACCCAGGCAATCTGTCCACAGTCCCTGTACAGCTACCTGTTTCAGCATGCTGAATTTAGCAGGGAAAGCTCCTCAACACCTTGTAAAAGCCTGTGTGAATGCAGAAAGCATTATTTTTGCTGTTATCCCTGTCCTCCAGGAATTCCCAATCTTATGGAGCGTATTGCCAACCAAACAGATGCCATTAAAAAGAAAATCAAAGGTGGTTCACTTCACCCAAATCTTCTTATCAAAAGGGTTTTGTTAACTTTTATTTTCTTCCATTGATATGATGACAGTAGGCCTTACAATTTTTTCCAATATAAAATTGTGTGAAATTGAATATGCTTTTTCAAAGACAGAGGCCCCACGGAGATTCTGATGAGTCTCCCTAGGAGAGGATCAACCCACTCCTGCACTCCTGTAGAGAAGCAGCCTTTTAAAGAAGTGCTCGCATGCAATTTAGGCTTCAGTTGAGAAAAGGAAGCGACAATGTGAAGTACTTCAGAATAAATAATAGCCGTGCATTCATGAGCACACGTGTGCAGTTCTACCTACATCACCATGGACTCAAAGTGCGTACCTTTTCTGAAAATTAAAACATGGCATGCGTGCACTTTTGCAAATGGCCCCCAAGGTAGGAATGTTGGCACTCCAGGATGGGCTTCACACTTCACTGTAGAACCGCTGTTTTGAGGCTCCAGCAGTGGTATTTGGCCAGCCCATTATCTGGCACACACTCCAGCCCAGTGCAGTTGGAAGAGGTCCAGAAATGCGGAATGCTTTAGTCTGACTGCCACTTGCACGGCCGGCAGCTGGCTGCAGACATGATAGAGATGGACAGAGAGACGACCATGGTCTTTGCTACCATGGGCTTTGCTTTAAGGACCCTGTTGTATAGGAGAGATTTTATTTTTATGTTATCTTTTATTTAGCCACTTCTCTGCATTCTTACTTTTTTAATGCATACCTAATGAATAATCTTTTCTCCTGTAGTTCAAAAGATACTCAAAATGTGATCTGTATCCTCCTGAAGGCAGGGACTCCTTAGACTTCAGCTGTAGTCTGAATGTTCCCCCCTTTCCTGGCTCCCAAATACAATATTCAGGACCAGTGGGTATCTTAGATAGGGAGCCCCGAAGCAGCTTGATGCAGAATCAGGTCCCTTGGGATATGTGTTCTTCCATGGTCTTGGGACGCAGTTCTTACAATTAGACTTTTGCCTTGGCAGTGGCTGAATCCAGCTTTTGTCCATCTATCAACTCAGGTCCTTTAGGAGTGGAGCTTCTTTTGTTCATGAATCTTCCCAATGTCCCCACCTCATCCCCACAGGACTCTAGGGTCCTACTGCCTTCTATCCAGCTTCTCTGACATCACTGCCTGACTGGTCAGACTCTCAAGCTTTGCCTACCCCTAGGTTCCCTGTCCCTCACTGTGGGAAGGACTGTCCTGGTGTGTTACACCCGTACACCCTTTTACGCTGGGATGAGTCTGTGGTTTGAGTTTGACTTACATTCAGCTTTGGCAGTGGGAACAGTCCCAGGGTGGGGCTCCAATAATTCCATTTCCCTTAACGGTGCCATGACTACTGCTATATATCCCCTGATATGAGTCAACTTAACATATTCAATTGATTTTTACAGTTCTTACAACACATTCATAATTTTATCACAAAATTAATCATAAATTACTATTGAGAGAAGATCTAATCTCTGCTTCATATCATCAGGAAAAAACAAGCTACCATAATTGCACATGAGATATTTTCACTCTTTCATTCCATCTTCTGTGCTGCAGTGAGGATTTTGGACCATTTTTCATGCTCTCTCCACAGTTCTGGTTCCCCCAGCAGCAGTACTCCATGATGGAACAGACACTGGGGCGGGCGCAGCTCATGTTTTGGATTATGTTCTTCTCTTCCCTGTGATCGATGTTACTCTTTCTAAGTTTCATGGAAATAGGGAATATCTTATTCTAAATATTTGACCTCCTAGCATTGCTACAATACAACTGAAAACTTGCCATCTGCACCCTATACTACCGTTGTGTGGAGGAAGACACGCTGGACCAGAGAACCTTAATGGCAAGTATATCAAATAACAACTAGTGTATTTTCCTTTTCAAAAAATATTAGAAATACATGAAGAATAAAGTAAAAGTCAATTATAATTTCACATTCACAGATGATTACTGCTCTATAGTTTGATGTATGTTGATTCAAAATTTTTCTATGAATTTACATGTTACATTTTTACAGAAATGGCATGATTCTATGCATAACATTTTTGTGAACCATCCTTTCCTTTAACAATATAGCTTAGACATTTTTAGGTAGAGATCCACATCACTCCATTGTATAAATACACAGCATTTAAAACAATCAACTCATTTTCGTAGACTTCTACCTTGCACGGAGTCTTCTCTTCTATAAGCAGTGAGTGTGCCACTGTATTGGCACTGCTCCCTCGTCAATGGTTAGTAAACTACATTTCTGTGGATCTGTTTCTTGACTCTGTGTTCCATTCCACTGGTACATGTAGGCATTCTTTTGCAAGTACCATGGTGTTGTCTTGATTACCATCATTTCATAAGTCTTGATGTCAAGTAGTGTTAGTGCGCTGAGTTTATTCTCTTTCAGTGTCCTGTTGGCTATTCTTTTTCTTTTACATTTTCATATAAACCTTAAATTTATTTTATCAATATCCACAAAATAGCTTGCTGAAATTTTAATTGATATTGTCTTGAATCTACAGATCCTGTGGGACAGAATTAACCTCTTAACTATATTGAGAATTCAAATTCATGAGCATGGAATATATCTCCATTTAATTAGATCCTCTTTAATTTCTTTTATCAGACTTTTATATTTTATGTATATAGATCCTGTACATATTTTAGTAGGTTTGTACTTAAGAATTTGATTTTTGAGCAGTTGTAACTGGTTTAGTGCTTTAATTTCAAATTGCACTTGTTCATTGCTGGTATATAGGAAAACAATCAACTTTCATATATTAACCTTGTATTCTGCAACTTTGCTATGATTGCTTATTAGTTCCAGGAGATTTTTTTGGTCAATTGTTTGTGATTTTCTACTTAATCATGTCATCTTTGAACAAAGGCAATTTATTTTTTCCTCCCCAATCTGCCTACTTTTTATTACCTTTTCTTGTCACTATTGCACTAGTGAGGGTTTCCTGTTATGATGGTAAGTAGGTGTGGTGAAAAGGTCATCCTGGCTTAGCTCCCGATTTCTTCAGGAAAGCATATGGTTTCTTGACGTTAAGTATGATTTTAGATGTAGACTTTTTGGTAGACATTCTTTATCAAGTTGAGGAAGCTACCCTACCCTCTACTCCTAGTTTTCTAAGAATTTTCATCATTAAAGGGTATTGGATTTTGTGAAATATTTTTTCTGCATCAATTATCTTCTTGCTATAATAGATTATATTAATTGATTTTTAAATGTTGAACCAGACTTTCATACTCAGAATAAATCTCACTTGGTTGTGGTATGTACATTTTATTTTATTTTTTGAGACAGAGTCTCACTCTGTTGCCTAGGCTGGAATGCAGTGGCGCGATTTCTGCTCATTGCAACCTCCGACTCCTGGCTTCAAGCAGTTCTCCTGCCTTGGCCTCCCAAGTAGCTGGGTTTACAGGCACGTACCACCATACCTGGCTGGTATGTACATTTTAAAAATACATTGTTGAATTTGATTTATTAAAATTTTATTGAAAATTTTTTACATCAATGTTCGTGACAGAGTTACGGTAAAGATAACTAAAATTATTAAATTTTGGTGAAAAGGGGAAAATAAAATAAAAGTACACTCATGCATTGCTTAACAACAGGGCTGTGTTCTGAAAACTGTGACACTGGGCAATTTCTTCATTGTGCCAACATCATAGGGTCTGTTTTTACAAACCTAGATGTCAGAACTTACTACACACAGGTTATGCAGTGTAGCCTACTGCCCAAGGCAACACACCTTAGCACCAACACACCCAGGCAACATATAACTCTACTGAATACTGTGAGCAACTGGAACACTGTGGTAAATATTTGTGTATCTAGAGAAAGAAAGTACAAATATGGTCTCACATTCTTGTGGGATCCCTTTCGTATATGTTGTCCGTCATTGACCGAAACATCTTTATGTAATACATGACTGTATTTAAAGAGAAGGACATTTAAATAGTCTCGGCAAATAGATAGGTAAGTAAGAGATTAACAGATGCACTAAATGTTATTTTATTATATTTTTGACACTTTTTTTTTCTTTTTCTCTTTGAGGTTCCACACATCCATCTATATAGGTAACCAGCTCAAATTGATATGCCATAATCCAGTTCCAGTCTCTACACAATTGTCACAAATCCTAATGCTCTTAATCACCCATCTCCTGCCATGTGGCCTACTCATAGGACTCCGCCCATTCCTCTAAAGCCTGCTCTTGTTTGAAGGAGTCTTGTATCTGATTGTGCCTCACATGAGCTGGCAGAGTGTTCTTCAGCTCAGTATCACTGACATGCTTCCTTACGTCCTTGCCTGCGTCCTGCAAAGCTGCTTAAAGGAGCCTGCTGCTTCTTTGGAGGACGCCAGAGCCCCCAGCTTTTGACTGTTGCCTCCTCATGTCCCCAAGCCCCCATTGTGAATCATGAGATCATACTGGGGTCTATGCAGACATGTAAAAATGACACTCTCTCAAACTCTGTCCCAGTTCTTTACCTAGATGCCGAAGGAGTTCTACTTGTGTTCAATCTCAAAAAGCATCTTCTGGAAAGAGTTGATCCTCCTTAAGATTTAAGCTCAGTCCATGAGACTAGACAAGGAGCGATGGCATGCCATCTCTCAGCTCTCCAAAGCATCTGATTCTTACCTATGAACACCTCATAGGGGTGAGATATTCCCCTCTCCAACAGGTTTTGGTCACTGTGCAATCTCAGTCCTTACCTAGAAAAGATTTTACCTAAAATGCTAAAGCTTAATCCAAAGGTTTATTCTCAGGTTCTTAAAGATTTGCATGAGGATGCTCCAATTTTTGTTTAAGCTTTGATTATGATCTAAACTCAATGATATATACTTAATCTGGACAACCACCTTAAAAATAAACACAGATATTTAACTTCAGAGCCTGGGTTAGCATTTCTGTTAAGATTATGTTTGATCAGAGAAAGCTAAGTTGTACCAAGGAAGATTTTACAATATTTCAAAAAGAAAAAACATTACAAAAATTGAGTCATTACCCAGAACACTAGTTTCTTAGTTTATTTAATGGAAAAGATTCCTGAGCTATAGAGGTCAACAACCTAATCATTTGGCTATGGAGACAGTGTATTGATTGATTGTTTCTTCTTAAATACCAACTTGAAGTTTATTCCCAGTAAGTGTAGCTGTAATTATGGAATGAAGAATGTTTTTCTGTTTACAATTCTGAGGATAATTAAATGCAGATTTCAAAAATTCCACAATGTTGTCTTTTAAAAATAGTTTTCCTCAACAGTAAGAACTAATCTGTGTACAAATATTTCATTTGATTCTGGGAACAATTTATGAAGTAGTTTGTTCTCTTAGTTTGTGGACAAAGAAATAGGGAGAACTGCTTTCCAAGGTCACGTGGGTGGCAAGGGAACAGTGCTCCTGAATCTTTCTTGTTTAGCGGAATCATATTCCTCATGATGCCTCCACGGTTTCCAAGGATGTTCCTGGTTTTCTTTCATTTAACATTTGTATCAACTTTTACAAGAATTTCTCATGATACATTTAAAAATATATAACCATGTATGTGATTAACCATGATTTCATGGATCACTAACTTGCACAGTGTCTTTCAGTCTCTGCCAACATCAGATTCAGTTGAGAAAAGAGGTCGCCCAGCCATGTCCCCAGAGGCCCCATCCTTCCAAGACGTCTGTCCTGTGTTCCTTTGTGAGGCTGAAAACAGCACTAGGATGCCGAAGGAATTATGAATCCCTTCTTAGTATTTCATAATACACAGGCTACCTGCTATTCCTTGCCTCTTATTTCTTCCAGGGAAAAGCTCTGTTGCTTTGCTTAATGAAGTAAAGCTATAATTTGAGAGTGGGGGGAAAATACAGCTAATACATCCTAAAGAAATGTGTACAAGTGAAAAAGACTTTGGTGAGATTTCCCCCATTGACGTGTATTTATTTGTATTGTATTATGAATTTGATGAGAGGTTTGAAAAGCCAACTCCTTATTTCATGGATTAAGAAAAACATTTTTTGTTATTTCATATCTTAATGTGGAATGTTTTTCCCTTGAACTGAATAACCCAGTTTGTTGATCACAGGATAATCTGGTCTAAGGGCCTGTGATATGGTTGGCAAGATGTTGGGTAATGATCTTTCTCCCAGTTCCCCAGCACAGAGCTCAGGGATGTATTTGGACCTGGAGAGGCTGAGAGTGCTGGATGGTAGCAAGAATACAGTGCACTGTGTAAGTCTGAGATGAGCGAGGCACATCTGGCGCAGGTGAATTGATCTTCGGCATGTAACCACGTAGGGCTAATCCAAAACAGATGATTTGAAGAGGATTATATTAAGTTTGCCAGTCACAGACACAAGAAGCAAGAGTAATATGGTGAACCTGACCCCAGAAGACCTCAGTTCTAATTTAGATTCTGCCAATCGTGAGCCATGGACAAAGAAATAGAGAGTACTGCTTTCCAAGATGATGTGGGTGGCAAGAGAACAGTGTACGTAATTCAACCCCTCACTTTCTTACTCAGACCTACACCTCCTCCTAACTCATCCCCAAAACACTGTTTCCTTCCAGACATCCACACTTGAAACCTTGGATCACTCCGAACTTTCCTGTGTACCTCAGCCCCATCATCCAGTCAGTTTCCAATACAGTGACATCATCTCCCTGCCCCTCCTGCCTTTCATGACCTCACAAATTGGAAATAATCAAGGAGATGGTACACTTGAAAGTATCTAGTTACTTCAAAATAATAAGAAAAACAAAACATGAACATCAGAAAACAGAATAAGGCTCTACAAAGTTGTATTCAACAAATCAGAGTCATTTCATCCTTTCAGATATTTGTATATGTACCAGATAGTGCTTATAATCAATATTGTTTTTGAATTATTAATAGTTTATTTACCCACATAACATGTGAATACAATTCACCTTGATACAAGGTTTCAGCACTAAAGACAAGACTCACATTCCTTTTCAGAACCTCAAGTTGCAGCCTCTGCCTACTCACCAGAAGTGACCGTGAAATCCTGCTGCACCTTTTTGATCTTTTTACAAGCAGAGGTGCCCCCTCGGGAAAGATTCAGTATCAATTTGTGTTTTTAAACTTACTATCCTCAAGTTATAAATCACATTCTGTTAATTTTTTATTCGATAAATAATCCCCCCCACCGACGTCATAAAGATGCACTTTCTTATATTTATCTGCTCCTGGTCTTCCATAATATGCATACACCACAGCTTATCGCCTATCTTACTGCTGTTTTTATTTTGCTATTTTGTTTTCAATTTCTCACTCTGATGAGCAATGTTGTGACATACCCTTTACATATTTTTTTGTGTGTATGTGTGAGTATTCCTATGAATTAGATACTGGCAAGAGAAATTTCTGGGTTGGAGGGTGTGGCTGTTTTAATGTAAACAGAGACTGCAAACTCCCTGGATGTCTGTGCCCAATTACACCCCCACGAACAAAATATCAGAGCTACAAGTGTCTCCACATCCTTACTTGCACCAGAGTGTTAAAGTTTTAGGTTTTTTAATCTGATAGTTTAAAAAAAAAAATAGAACCTTCTTAGTTTAGTAGGCTTTTTTTTATTGACTGGCGAGTTCAACATATGCTATTTTGTTTATTGATTATTTGTATTGCTTCTTAAGTGGTCTTCCTTTCCATAAACATAGCCCATATTACTACTAGGTAATTGATCTTTATTTTAAGATTAAATTGCAGATTTCTCTTATGTATTCTGATCCCATCTTTTGTGCGTTATCTGTCATATTCTCACTACTACTCTCTTTTTGTGTACTATTTTCTCTCTGTGTTAGACAGAAATAAGGTTTCTTGGCAAAATCAAGAAGCTGATACACTCATTGGGACATTTTTCCTTTTAAAATCTCTCTTCTGGAAAAGAAAGAATGCAAAAAGCAGCATACATTTACTAGTGTACACATAACGAAAACCTCCGGAATGGCCCTCTGTGACTGGGAACTCTTCACCTCAAATTCGTGGTGTGCTGGAACCCTATGCAAAAGAGTGTGCACAGTGTGGGTCATTTACAATTTCTGTTCTTCCCTTAAATATAGGAATGGAAATCCTAACAGGTACTCTGTTGAGACGGAGTCTCACTCTGTCGCCCAGGCTGGAGTGCAGTGGCCGGATCTCAGCTCACTGCAAGCTCCACCTCCCGGGTTCACACCATCCTCCTGCCTCAGCCTCCCGAGTAGCTGGGACTACAGGTGCCGCCACCTCGCCCGGCTAGTTTTTGTATTTTTAGTAGAGACGGGGTTTCACCGTGTTAGCCAGGATGGTCTCGATCTCCTGACCTCGTGATCCACCCGCCTCGGCCTCCCAAAGTGCTGGAATTACAGGCGTGAGCCACCGCGCCCGGTCTGACCAGTTTTAAGAATGTAGTTGAGCTTGAATTGTTTATGACAGCATTTGCAGCGCAGGAAACGCAGTATGTGGTTTTTAAAGGCGCTGAGGTTGTGGAAAAGTGACAGGCCTTCCAGTTGCTTCCATGTGCTCAATGTGTTGGGAAAAGGGGTTCAGGAGAAAACACTAAATGGACTTTTGACATAAAGTATATAGACGAAATGTAGTCCAAATCAAGCCTGTAAGTGGAATCGGCCAGAAGGGCGCGCACAAGTGTACTATCAGCGAAAGAGGGCACGTAGCCCGTGGCCGTCAACAGTCTCTGGGGATCCGAATCACCCATGATGCATTTGCGAATAAAGAGTCCATTGCCCGCTCCTGAAGACTCTAACTCAGGAGCTCATGGTTGCACCACAGTCTCCGCCTTTGTGCGAATAAAGAGTCCATTGCCCGCTCCCGAAGACTCTAACTCACGAGCTCATGGTTGCAACACAGTCTCCGCCTTTGTCGGAAATAAAAATCTATGCCTCTAGTCAAGGCTTCTCTCCCAACGTTCTAACCAGCTACTGTCTGACTATTACCATATGATGACTTTGTTGGTGAATGAAATCAATGTGTACATAATTCAACCCCTCACTTGCCCACCCAGACCTACATCTTCTCCTGACTCACCCCAAAAAGCCCTATTTTCTTCCAAGCATCCACACTTGAAATCTTGGATTACTCTGAACTCTCCTGTGTACCTCAGCCCCACCCTCCAGTCAGTTTCCAGGCCTGAGAATTCTATCAATAACATCTAGTGCCTCTGCTTCTCCCTTTCCACTAGTATCCTAATTTACACCCTCAAAATCTAGCTTCTGGGTTACCTAACATTGGTCACACAAGATAATTCTCAAAAGTTCAGCTAGAATCACTCAAATTTTCCGCTCTAAAACTTTCACTGGTTTCATGTAACCTACGTTTGAACAATTGTTTCTTTGGTCTAGTGCTGGAGGTTTCATGCAGTGTCTTTTGGATGAGCTTTCTAGTCTCATATCCCACTGCTCTTCTGTGCACATATGTCTCTTGCTCTAGTTGAGCTGGATCGTGGGCTACCCTCAGAGTCTGTCCTCATGGTCACCACAACTGGACGCACGCCATCCTCTATTCATGAACTGTCGTAAACCCCAACCCCTCATGGTCACTCTGATCCTTGAAGGCCTCTCTCTGAGGTACTCCCTCATGCAAACACTTTCTGTCGTTCCCTAAGCCAGACAGCGTCACAAGATCAGAAACTGCATCTGTTTCCTTACCTTTATACAGACGGACTTCCAGAATGCGGTGATAGGAGGTTTTTATACTATCTTAGCCCTGTGGTTCTTTTATTCTCTTCATGACCACAATGAAAATAATAATCACATTTCTTTATTGTCATCAACCCTTTATTTCTACTGTAGTTCCTCAAAAGTGCAGAAATGGAAAAGTAAAGGAGGACATTTAATTTCCACTGTTGCATGAGAATCGTGGATACTGTCTAAATCTATTCCATTCCTTCCCTGATCAGTAATGTAGTTTGAATAAGCAGCTTAAACTCAACAAGCAAGCCTGTTGGTAGCCCTATTGTTTTCAACAATGATTGTTTGAGATTAAGCATATTGCCCCATTCTGGTCAATGATGGGAGTGCTTTGATGGAAGCTTCAGAGAAACATCTCTTTAGACACAAGCCAGACTCCAGGTCCCATTCTTCCCCTGATCTGGGGCTATCTATACACAGGAAGCATGAAAAAACAATTTGCTGTCTTATGACCATAAAGGAGGAGAGGTTTAGGATGATGCTGAGGCTGTGGTTGACAGACCAGAAGGATAGAAAGCTCTGGGTCCTAGACATGACGACTGGACAAGTAAATCAGTAATTCTGAAGACCAACATGCTTCTGGTCTCCCTAGTTGGTGAATGATAACATTCTGAAGTTATGGCAGTTAAAACTGGTTTTCTGTCACCTGCTGAAAACATCATGTCTAAAAACGGTGGCCAGGCACGGTGGCTCACATCTGTAATCCCAGCACTTTGAAAGGCTGACCCAGGTGGATCACCTGAGGTCAGGAGTTCAAGACCAGCCTGGCCAACATGGTGAAACCCCGTCTCTATTAAAAATACAAAAAATTAGCCATGTGTGGTGGCAGATGTCTGTAATTCCAGCTGCTCAGGAGGCTGAGGCAGGAAAATTGCTTGAACCCAGGAGGCGGAGGTTACAGTGAGCCCAGATCATGCCACTACACTCCAGCCTGGGCAACAAAAGTGAAACTCCATCTCAAAACAAAGCAAAAAAAAAGTATGTCTTTTAAAACTGTTTGCTGCAGGCACTGGGCTCTATAAGACATGCAGGGTAGAAGCTGGGATTCTTTTCCAGAGAGAGATCCCTAGAACCTACTCTCAAGGATCTGTTCAAGCCGATGCCTGCTTGTATTCATTATCTTTTTATGAGCTCTCTAAGGAGGAGTGTAGAAAACTTACAAACTGTGCACAGATGGTGATTTCTCACTGCTGAGATGGGTACTGATGGGAGCAATAATTCAAATACGTGCTTATATAACCAATACAATCTGAATGTTTCAAGTAATACCACCACCACCAGTTCACACTTCCACTTGAAATATAGCAAACCAAACACCAAGTTTTTTTTTTTTTTTTTACCACCTCTGTTCTATTTTCTCCAAAATGTTGTTATCTAAAAGTTATACACATTTTATATTGAGCATATGCTGGCCCCAAGTTTGTTTTCAGTGTTGCTTTTCAACATTTACTGAATCTGCAGTTTTAGCGCCATGTCTCAGAGACGTTTTTAAAAATACAGACATCCAAGCCTAGCCCTGACCCTCTGAAGGTTTACCTAGTTACCTATGGTTTTCAAAGCTCCATGGGTGATTCTGATGCATGGATGGATGGATGGGTGGATGGGTGGATGGATATATGATTCTTCTCCAAATTCGTTTACCTACAATAGATTCTTGTATATTTCTTAGAGCATTTGCAACCCCTTCAGTTCGAGTTTTGTTGTTGTTGTTATTTTCTTTATTAAATGTTGAACTTCTTGAGGTAGTAATTGTGAGGTACAATGATGTGGATTTTTGTAACTTATGCAGTGCCTTTTACTAGTAGGTGAAGAAAGCACATGCCCAGGAATATAACACTTCTGTGTGGTATAATCCCAAAGTCTCTAGTCAGCTCAAAAATAAAAAGTATGGCTACTTCCTAATGTTCTTGTCTCCTTGCCACTGGCTCTTCCAGTTCTAATGTGGCATATCCTTTCTTCTCAGCCACAAATGGGGATGTGTAATGAAAGCAAGAGCAATGATAGTCCTAACCTGTGAGCCACATGGTTTGGTCTGACAGGCAGACATGTAACCTAGGCCAGGACAATGGTAAATTTCTCTGGAGTGTTTCTAACTGGAGCTGGTGGAAGCAGAGAGTAGGACTTTCCCTCCTGGGCCTGCATGAGTTAGAAGAATGTGAGTGCAGAGTTTCTTGCAATGCACTCCCTGCTGTGTAGCACAGGCTTGTCTGCAGGAAGAAGAGGGAAACTAACCCAGACAGGAAAGTCAGAATGAAAGCAAGTGAGACTCTGAGGTGGTGAGAGCACCTGGTGAAGTTGTCCAGTGCCAGCTCCCCGTCTGTGGTCCTGTGGTTTTATTAAACTCTCTCCTTTTTCCTTACACTCGTGTCAGTGATGCTCTGCTACTTACAAACAATACTTTTTGACACAAAACCTGAAAGGAAGCCTGGGGTCACAGGAGTTTTTTCTCGGCTGATTCTTTTCTCCATACAGAACACTGAGGGCATTCTGATTTTGCACTAAGGTGGGGGCGTGGGTCTCATCTCTCAGCCACACAGGTAGGCTTGATGCTTAACTATGAATCCTTTATTATACCAGTTTTTAAGAAAATCCATGTTAGCATCTGTCCTTTTCTCTCCATTGTCTACCTGTATTCAGGGGTGTAATTTTCATTATAAAATGCACCAGAAATGCATGATTCTATTCAAGAGATTATTTTGTTGCTGTTGTTGTTGTTGTTACGGTGTCTCGTTCTGTCGCCCAGGCTGGAGTGCAGTGGTACAATCTCGGCTCACTGTAGCCTTCGCCTCCCAGGTTCAAGCAATTATCCCGCCTCAGCTTCCTGAGTAACTGGGATTACAAGTGTGCACCACCATGCCCAGCTAATTTTTGTATTTTTAGTAGAGACGGGGCTTCACCATTTTGGTCAGACTGGTCTCAAACTCCTGACCTCATGATCCACCCGCCTTGGCCTCCAAATTGCTGGGATTACAGGCGAGAGCCACTGCGCCCAGCCAAGAGATTCTTATAATGGTGTGAACCATTACATGACTTTTCCTGATTGAATTATGGCCTATAAAATAAGGTGATGCTTCTCTCTTAGTATCAGGTTGGTGAATTAAATGTATATATAGTGATAAGCTCGCATTTGCATATTTTTCACTCTTTAAGAGCCATAATAATCTCTCTCTTCATGTGGGATGTGGTGGTGTTTATAATTGATGATTTTGCTGCAGGTGGAGGCTGTCTCAAGGGCTTCAGCAGGAAACCAAAGGAAAGAAGAGAAAGAAAATAGCAGATGACAGTGAACCATTGCAAACTTTATCAAACAGTAGCCACAATCCCAGCGCAATCTGCAATGGCAAGACAGCAGATCGATGCAGTGTGAGGCCACTGAGGTGACGAGTGAGTTCTTTTCTATCTCCATCTAAAAGGAAAAAAGCCCCCCGAACAGAGAGCAATTGCTGGACACATTCCCGGTCTTGCCCCAGGGCTATATCGAAGTTCCTGCTTTCTTTCACAACATGTCATCTGGAGGTTTCCTAGAACATCACATTGGTTCACTATATTGGTGCCGTGGTGTTTATTGCCATGTATCAGAGATCCACTGGTGAGCTACATGCAGGCTGCAGAGTGAGAAATGAGTGCTAAAAACAAAGTTTTAGGCAGCCGTCACATCAGCGAAGTCCAGTCATCTGGGAAATGTCAGGAATATTCTGTCTAAGGGGAACAACAAGTTTTAGAGCTTGCATCTTCTTCCACTAAGACAGAAGCATAGTGCTTGGAAAGCCTTTTGGATTTGGGAGGCAGCATATACCACACTTCGCAATTTTGCTCCAATTCACAGACCAAGTGACATGAAAGGCTACCAGTTTTAAGTAGACTCTGTAAGAGAAGGTTCTGCAGCACGTTCACGCTATGACACAAATACCCTTGTTACTGGACCATGTGACCTGTCAGATACCACAATGCCACAGAGATATTCATGGTACATGAAGATGCCTATGGAGTCCCTGATGAACCCCATTAGGATATCCACAGTGCCGTCCCCTGGGGTTCTGCAGCAAGACCCTGCTGTCTACTGAAGAGTATACCCCAGTTGAGCAGGACTTCATGTCATGCTGTTGGGCTCTGGTAGAAAAGGAGCACATGGCCATGGATCATCTCTAAGTGTCTCTGTGGTCAAAACCACTCATCACAAGTTGGGCAGACATCTTCATCCTCCCCACAAATTTCCTTGGGCTCCTTTGAAGTCCTCCCACTTGTCCCTTCCCTTTCAAAGGATAAGCTCTTACCTCCTTTTTGTCACTCTAGATTAACTTGCATTTCCTAAAATTGTATATAAAGTATACCATATGCAGATGGTCCCAGACTTACAAGGGTTCAACTTACAACGCTGCAAAAGTGATACACATTCTGTACGCTCCACACTTAGGATGAAGTTATGTCTGGATAAACCTATTGTAAATTGAAAATGTCCTAAGTCATTTTTGATGTAAAGGTTTGACTTAGATGGACATAACCCATCCTAGGAGGAGAAGTATCTGGAGCAAGACTCCGTTTCTTCTGACTTTATTCACTTAGCATAATATTTCTAGATCCATCTGTGTTGTTATGTGTATTGATGGTTCGCTTTCTTTTTATAGCTGTATGGAGATACCACCATGTGTTTATCCATTCATTTGTTAATGGATGTTCAGATTGATTCCAGATTTTGACTGCTACAAATAAAGCTGCTATGAATATTCTTTATATGAATATGCTTTTATTTCTTTGAGTCAACATCTAGAATTCAGATTGCTGGTTCATATGAAAGGTGTAGGTTTAACTATTTAAGACACTGTCAAATTGTTTTCAGAAAGTTGTTTATATCACTTTAAATTCCCATCAACAGTGTGTGAGAATTCCAGTTCTTCCGCACCCTCATCAACACTTAGATTGTCAGTCTTTAGAGACGCTCTAATAGGTGTGAGGTGGTATCGACATCTTCTTTGGTGACGTTTGTTAAAATATTTTGCCCATTTTTATGGGATTATTTCCTCGTTATTCCCTTGTAGAGTAGTTTACAATTCTGGATACAAGTCTTTTGTCATATACAGGATTTAAAATATTTCCTCCTAGGCTGTGGATTGTCTCTTCATTTTTGCTTTTAATGACTTAAATTTATCAACTTCTTTATGAATTTCATTTTGCCATCATGTCTAAGAAATCTTTGTCTAAAAAAGTCAGATTTTCCTCTTGTTTTCTTCTAAAAGTTTTATAAATTTAGATTTTGTATGTAGGTCTTAGATTCATTTGAGTTAATTTTGGCAAATGGCATGAGCTATTAATTGAACTTCACATTTTTTAGCTTAAGGATATTTATTATGCCAGTTATTTTGGCATCATTTATTTAAAATGACTATCCTTTCTCTAATAAATTGTCTTTGCACTTTTGTCAAAAATTACTTATCTATAAATAAGTGGTCTATTTCTGGACTTTCTACTTACTTCACACATTTAAATTGTCTACTGAAACAATAATACCTTACTGTCTTGAAAACTGTAGCTTTATAATAAGTTGTGTCAGGTAGTGCTATTACTCTAATTTTTTTCTACTTTGATGTTGTTTTAGCTATTCTAAGTACATTGCAATTCCATATGAATTTTGAAATCAGCTGTTCAATTTTTTAAAACATAAATGCTTACTGCAACTTTGAAATTTCATTGAAGCTACAGGTTAATTTGGAGAGAAGTAGCATCTTACTAATATTAATTCAGTCTTCTTACCCATGAACCTGGTATATCTCTCCATTTATTCATTTACTTATGCCTTTAATTTCTTTCTTCCTTTTTTTTTTTTTTAATTTGAGACGGAGTTTCACTCTGTCGCCCAGGATGGAGTGCAGTGGCATGATCTCAGCTTACCGCAAGCTCCATAGGCCTTTAATTTCTATCAGCAATATTTTCTAAGGAAAAGTGAATGGGTCTTGCACATCTTTTGTAAGATTTGTCCCTAAGTTTTATGGAATTTAATTTTTAAATGTATGTTTATAATATCTAGAAGTACAATTGAATTTTGTATATTGACCTTGGGTCCTGCCATGTTGCTAAACACATATATTAGTTCCAGAATATTTTCTGTATGTTTTATCAGATTTTCTAAAAAGCTGTTCATGCTGTCCAAAAATAGTTTTGTATTTTCCCATCCCAAACTTGATGACTTGTATTTCTTTTTTTTTGCCTATTTTCACTGGGTAGAATCTCCAATACAATGTTGAAGAAAAGTGTTGAGAGCAGATATGCTTAGGGGGAAAGCATTCAGCCTTTTACTGTTGTATCTGATATTAGCTCCAGGTTTGTCATAGATTTCTTTTTCAGATCGAGACAGTTCTTTAATTTCTGGTTTGCTGAGCACTTTTATCAGGAATGGATGTAAGGCTTTTTCCAAGTACTTTTTCTGCACATATTAAGTGAATAATGTGGCTTTTCTTTTTTCAGTTTGTTAGTATGGGAAATTACATTGCTGGGTTTTCAAATGTTGGACCAACTCTAGAATACTGGGACAAACCCCATTTGGTTGTGTTGTATTATCATTTTGTATAATTGAAGTGGATTTGCTGGCACTTTGCTTATGATTTTTACATCTATGTTCCTGAAGATATTGGTCTACATTTTACCTTCTTTTGTAATGTGTTTGTTTTGTTTTCATATCAGAGGATAATGCTGGCTTCGTGTAAAGAGCTGGGAAGTAGTCCTTCCTTTTCCGTTTTTAGAGTGTTTCTGTAGAATTAAATCACTAAATTTCTATTTTTTATTTTATTTTATTTTTTTATAGAGACAGGGTCTTACTCTGTTGCCCAAGCTGGAGTGCAGTGGCACACTCAAAGCTCACTGCAGCCTTGAACTTCTGGGCTCAAGCAATCCTCCTGCCTCAGCCTCTTGAGTAGTTGGGAGCACAGGTATGCATCACCACATCCAGTTTATAAGTTTTTTAATAGTTCATAGAATTCATTACTGAATATATCAGTCCCTATATATTACATTGTGGGAATGTTTTCAACCCAAGTCCTTTATATATGTAGGGATATTTATATTATCTATTTCTTCTTGAGTGATCTTTGGGAAGATAGCAAATACTTTGTCCATTTCATGTATTTTTCAAATCTATTGGCATAAATTTCTCCCTAATATTTCTTTACTATTCTTTTAGTATCTGTAGAATCTGTAGTGATGACATTTCTCTAATTCCAGATATTGAGAATTGGATCTCTTCTCTTGAGCCGTAGGTTTATCAGAATTTTTAATATTCTTACCACATCAGCTTTTGATTTTATTATTTTTTCTATTTTTCTGTTTTCTATGTTATTTATTTATGCTTTGCGTTTTATCTGTATTACTTTTCTATTGCTGCAGGCCAAATTGCTGCAAACTTACTAGCTTAAAACAACACAAATTTATTATTCAAATTAAATCATTTAAGAAATGTATTATTATTTTTTTTTTCATGGGTCAGAAGCCTGGGCATGGATCCCTGTATAAGCATCTCACTAGGCTGAAATTGAGGTGTCAGTTGGACTGGGAGCTCATCTGAAGTTCAAGTTCGAGCTCACAAATTCAGAAACAAAAACAAGAATTCGGTTTCTTACAACTGTAGTTCCCATATTCTCACAGGTGGTTGGCCTGGGATCGCTCAGCTCCTACGTGACTCGTGTCTTCACTGCAGTTCACAACATGGCTTTGTTGTCTTCTCCAGGCCAGCAAAAACCTGTTTCTGATGCTTCACCTTTTTGTAAAAGCTCACCTAATTAGGTTAGGTTCATGCAGGATAATCTTCTTCCTTTTGATTAACATACAGTCCATTGACTCAAAACCTAATATCATATGCAGAATTCCTTTTGCCATATAAAGTAGCATAATCCTAGAAATGATGGCCTATCATAGTCACAGGTCCTGTCCACATTCAAGAGGAAAGTTTTCTACAGGGCATGTGTACCAAGGGGCAAGATTTCTGGAAGCCGTCTTAAATTCTGCCTACCACGTTACCATTTCCTTTTTTTTCTTACTTTTGATTTAATTTGATTTTCCTAAAGTAGAAGTTGAAATCATTAATTTGAGACCTTTATTCTTTCCAAAACAGCACTATAAATTTCCCCCATGTACTGCTCCCACATTCCACAAATTTTGATATCTTATATTTTCTTCAAGTTCAAAATATTTTCCAATTATTCCTTTGATTTCTTCTTTAACCTATTATTTATAATTGTGTTACTTAGTCTCCAAATACTTTGGGATTTTCCACAGATCATTCAGTTATTGATTCAATTCCATTATGGTCACAGAACATACTTTGTATGACTTGGATCTGTTCGTTTTAATTTACTGAGACTTGTTTTATGACTCAAAACGTCATTTATCTTGGTAAATGTTTTAATGTTCTTGTGCACTTGAAAAGAATTCAGCTATTTGACTGTCGTTGGATGGAGTGTTCTAGAAATGTCAATTAGGTCAGGTTGATTGATGGTGCTGTTTATATCATCTATATGCAAAATGGTTTTCTATCCATCTGTTCCATCACTTATTGAGAGGGGTATAGATATCACCACTTATAATTGTGGATTTGTCTATTTCTCCTTACAGGTCTGAATTATTGCTTCCTGTATTTTGAAGCTCTGCTATTCGGTAGATAAACATTAAGGAGAGTTATGTCCTTTAGATGAATTGGTCTTTTGGTTTTAATTCAATATATGATATAAAACAGACCCCTTTGCCTCATTCCTGATAGTTTTCAGCATCCTACCATGTGGCTACTCTTTCTCACGATTACGGCCATCTGTGTGCTGGCAATGGCAGTAGTCGCATGACAGCAGAGAGAGGAACTAGGAGAACAGACACCTTAGATGCCAGGACTACCAGGTATGATCTCCCCTGAGAGGTCGCCTGCGATACAAAAGCTTAGCGCTTTTATCACAAATCTCTGATGTATGTAGGAAGACAGAAAAATAGCATTTATCAAGCACCTACCCTGCTCCAGGCACAGCAGCTGTACTCACATTACTACTCCCCTTACTAATAATGATATGATTTGTTAATCTTACCATTTGCCAGGACACTGTGCTAAGTACTTTTTTTTAGATGGAGTCTCGCTCTGTTGCCCAGGCTGGAGTGCAGTGGCACAATCTCAGCTCAGTGCAATCCCCACCTCCCAGGTTCAAGCGTTTCTCCTGCTTCAGCCTCCCAAGTAGCTGGGACCTACAGGCGCCCACCACCACGCCAGGCTAATTTTTCTATTTTTAGTTGAGACAGGTTTTCACAATGTGGGCCAGGCTGATCTCAAACTCCGAACTTCAAGTGATTCACCTGCCTAGGCCTCGCATAGTGCTGGGATTACAGGCATGAGCCACGGCATCCCACCAGCACTTTTTACAGATAATCTCCTAAAGTCTTTATGGCAATTATGTGAAATATATCTTAATTAGCTTCATTTTACAAAAGAAAAACAAGTTCAAAGCTCATTGAATTGAATGACTTAGTCAAGGATCATTTAGTTTATAAGTCAGGTTTACACACATGAGTGGTTGGCAGAATCCTAAAGACGCCCCTTCAAATTCCCCTCCCCTGTTCATTCTATCAAACATAATCTTGCACTGCTGTGGAGACGTTTTGCAGAGGCAGTTAAGGCTACTGAATATGGTAGTTGACTTTAGGGGAAGGGAGTGTATGTTGGACTACTCAGGTGGGCCTATTGCAATGAGTCCTTAAGAGCAGAAGAGGAAGGCAGAAAGGTAGCAGGGGGAGGTCAGAGAAGTTCGAAGGGTGAGAAAGGAAGTGAGCCAAGGAGTAGGTGGCCTCTGAAAGCTGTAAATGAATCTCAGTTGACAGCCAGCAAGAAAATGGGGACCTCAATTGTAGGACAACATAAAACTGAATTCTGCCAACAATCTGAATGGCTTGGAAGCAGGTTCGCCCCCAGAGCCTACAGTTAAGGAGCACAGCCCTGCCGATACCTTGATTTTGGCTTTGGGAACCTCAGAGCAGAGAAGCAGCTGGGCAGAGCTGTGACGCACGCTGACTGTGAGATTGTAAGTGGGTGCTGCCTTCAGCTGCTTCTCTAGTGCTCTCTGTTAGGACGGCAGTAGACAAGGAACACGCCGTGTCTGCATCTCTCCAAAGTCAATGCCTCTCCAGGGATGACAAAAATTAGTGTCAGAAAATTAACTTGAGTTATTCAAGAATACAATATATTTTATGTCAGCCCTGCTGACGTCAGAAGGCTCAATTTAGACAATACTCAATCGTATTTAAAGAAATATTGATGTGCTCTCTGAATGTGTACTTTTAACCACCTCTAAATTCAAGAGAGCTTTAGTGCTTTTTATTCATTAACATACAGAAACAAACATGAGAAGTTTGTTACACTCGCTTTATGTGGGAAAAACGTATCTAAACAAAGAATCTGAGTGTGATAAAGAGAGCAGAGGAACAGTCTCCCCACACCTGTGTTCTGGCTTCAATTCAGTTTGCATTTATTGTAATCTGTGGTTAGAAGCATGACAGTGAGTAAAAATGCCAGATGGGCAAAAACTGATTCCTTCTTCATTCCTGTCTCCCAGTGAACTACTCGAGACCGCCTCAGCTGTCCACACTCACACCTCGTGTGCTCTGGTTGGACCCAGTCACCATAGCTGTGGACCTAGCATGGACAGCCAGTCTAGACTGCTGAAGAAGGAAAAGCTAAATTCAAAGTTTTTAAAGAAAGCATCTGTCCCTAAAGTCTGGGCTTAAATGTAGCTTCTAGGTGCACTCCACAGGATAAAGGACATGTGCTTAAGAGCTAGAAAAGGATAGTGATCTTGAATCTTAGTTCAGCCTCTTACTGGCTGTATAGTTTTGAGAATTATTCTATCTTCGTTTGGTTGCATTTCCTAATCTGTAAAATGTGCATAATAACAACTACAAAAAGTTGTAAAATCCTGTTCTTGGTAGCTAACATGTATGCAGGGCCTGCTACGGGCCAGGCAGCCACGATGTCAGGTGGCTATACTTGAGATAAACGCCCTCGTCTCCCCTCATTCCTGCCTGGTCCTCTGATTCTGCAGCCCAGGCTCCCCCCGCTTTCCCTCACTTGGTGCTCACGTCGTCATGCACAGCATGAGCCACAGAGCCTGTCTCCCTGTCTCAGACACTGGGTGTAGGGCGAGACACACAAGACTGGCAATCATGAAAGGACTGGTAAAGCGTAGTAAATGAGTACAAAACACTCGGCTAGTGCTCTTATTTGCAAGCTGCAAAACCCACTTCATCAGTTGAAGCTGCAGGTGAATTCACTGTAGGGTCTTAGCACACCCAGCCTCTCTGAGATGGCCAGAGCTCAGGGCCTAGAGGCACCACAGCCGGGCACCTGCTCTGGAAATGGCTGCACAGCACAGACCTGATGCTCACAATACCTGTATTGGGCAATAAAGCCAGAAACTCTGCTCCAACAGCCCCCCCACCCCCCGCAAACTCTGGCTGCCACTGCCACCACTGTCATCAGAAGCAGACCCTGCAGCCTCCCTCAAGGCCCTGTGCTCTGCTTTGAGGTTTCCTGCTGGTGCTCTCAGCTGAGGGGCCTACACCACACGCTGGCCCAGATCTGAAGGGAATGCAAGGAGGTGAGTCTCTGGCCCTGTCTTAGAGATGTGGGACTTAAACGGTAAGAAATTCCTGAAATGTCAGATGATTGTTCAAAGAATAGTGGGAAACTTCATCATGTGAAAGATGTTTTCTAATTTAATAACATAAACATCTGCATGTGCATTTGGTGTACTATGGAAGGGAGGCAGTTCCATGCTGAACATTTGTGTCGGGGAAGAAGAAAATACATGATAGAGTGGATTTCATCAAGAAAAATGGGATCCTTTGCCCCTGCTGCAGCTGGGGTAGCAAGCATGCAAGCTGATGTTTCTGCAGTGGGGTGAGATTGTAAGCATGTACAAAGTCACTTATTTCTTCCCTGGTGTAGATGAACAATGTGGGCAGCTGGCACGCCGTTCAGAAAGTGAGACCTTAGTGATGCCTTCATGCTCCAAACAGCCAGGCTCCTGGCAGGACTTGTAATTTCAGAAAGAGCTCTTCAAATATTCAGTACAAACAAAAATAAAAATGATGGTATTTCTCACGTATTTGCAGCTGTATCTTCTATT
This sequence comes from Chlorocebus sabaeus, assembly GCF_047675955.1. NCBI lineage: Eukaryota > Metazoa > Chordata > Mammalia > Primates > Cercopithecidae > Chlorocebus > Chlorocebus sabaeus. The sequence continues at coordinate 72,654,114 of NC_132921.1, forward strand.
TTACCCATGCTTGTTATTTTTTTATTTTAACACACGTTTTCCACTATTCCCCTTCACAGTTTGTGAAAGTCTATGTTTCCAGGCTCTTAGGTAGCTTCTTATTGCACCGCTGATAGTTCTAACAGCTCCAGAAAAAAGTAACTTTATATTTTACTTTTATAAGAGTCCAAGCGTCATTGAATTACCTCTCTCCTTTCACTAGCTCTTTGCCTCTATTTCCCTTCCATCAGAAAGAATAGAGAAAGAGTGGTCAAGTTAGGCATGGTAAACATTGTGATTTTTTTTGTTGTTGTTCCAATTAGGAGATTTTCCTGTGGTAGGCTTGCCTCCTCTACCCATTTCAGTGATTAATATTTAAGCTATAATTTATAGAAGCCATTATCATCATTTGTTTTCTACAAGCCTCCAGCTCTTAGTAAACTTGCATATAATTTTTAAGGTAAGTGCAACTTAGGAAGAAATGAGCTTTCGAGTCATGAAAAGACGTAGGGGAGTCTTCAGTGCATATTAGGGAATGAAAGCTGCCAATCTGCAAAGGCTGCATACCGCATGGTTTCAACTCTATGACATTTTAGAAAAGGAAAAACCATGGAGACAGTAAAAAGTTCCGTGGTGGCCAGGCATGGTGGCTCATGCCTGTAATCCCAGCACTTTGGGAGGCCAAGGTGGTGGATAACCTCAGGTCAGGAGTTCGAGACCAGCCTGATCAACATGGTGAAACCCTGTCTCTACTAAAAATACAAAAAATTAGCCAGGCATGGTGGCAGACGCCTGTAATCCCAGCTACTCAGAAGTCTGGGACAGGAGAATCACTTGAACCCGGGAGGCGGAGGTTGCATTGAGCCGAGATCATGCCATTGCACTCCAGCCTGGGCGACAAGAGAAAGAGTCTGTCTCAAAAAATAAAATAAAATAAAAATAAAAATTAAAAAGTTCAGTGGTTACTAGGGCCTGGGGGTAGGAGGGAGGGATGAATAGGTGAAGCACAGAGAATTTTTTTAGGACAGTGAAACTATTCGGCGTGATACCATAATGTTGGATCCATGTCATTATACATTTGTCCAAACCCATAGAGAACTTACAACACCAGAAGTGAACCCTCATGCAAACTGAGTGATGAAGTGAATGGAAGCTCATGAGTTGTAACAAATGCACCATGTTGGTGGGGGTACTGATAGTGGGGGAGGCTACACATGGGTGGAGGTTGGGGGTATATGCAAACTCTCTATACTATCCTCTCAATTTCACAGTGAACCTAAAACTATGTTAAAAATAAGAATTTTTAAAACTATTTTATACTCCTATTGAATGAACACTTAAAGTATACATATAGTAATTTCTTCACAATTGTTAATATGTTGACTCACATCAGTGTTAATAAAAGATATTCTCAGTCTGTCAAAGGCTCATGTTAAGCTTTTGACAACACATTTGAAGTTTTCTGAATGACTTTAAAGACAAAATACAGATTTTCCAGGCAGCACCTCTACTTCCCATTCATTAACCTTTACTCACCCTATCTTCCAAATCTGAAGATCTTCTTAGATGACTAGCTAACAATTTAATTATACCACAATCATATTGCTTCATGGAACATCAGCATCTTAATCTAAAATAATAATCATAATAAAAATATCAGGGACAATTTTGGAGCCCTCAGTCTTTCAATGGAAATATTTTCAGGCCAGGCGCGGTGGCTCATGCCTGTCATCCCAGCACTTTGGGAGGCCGAGGCCAGCAGATCATGAGGTCAGGAGATCAAGACCATCCTGGCTAACACAGTGAAACCCCGTCTCTACTAAAAACACAAAAAATTAGCCGGGTGTGGTGGCGGGCGCCTGTAGTCCCAGTTGCTCCCGAGGCTGAGGCAGGAGAATGGCATGAACCCAGGAGGTGGAGCTTGCAATGAACCGAGATCATGCCGCTGCACTCCAGCCTGAGCGACAGAGAGAGACTCCGTTTCAAAAAAAAATAAATAAAAGAGAAATACTTTCAATAGAAAGGTGCCTACGGATTGAGCCAGACCTGTTACTTGGCCTGAGATTCTTTTTCTCAATCAGTTACAGACCACTTGGAAAGCAATGGAACTGCAGGGCTCAGTGTGTTCTGGGTGGGACAGCCAGGATTTTCCAGCGGGTCATAAAAAAGGGACACGTGTATGAAAACACACACAGACACACGCAGTGCAAATGTTGGCTTTCAAATGATTTTTATTTCTCATTTGAAATAAATAAATTAGATTTTCATACAAATATGTTTTCTTAATTGAGCTTATTATTAGCTAAATGCTAATTTAAAATAATTTCAAAGAAGATACATATTTTCCCAATTAAAAGGCATCCCCTCCTTCCATCCCACCAGACTTACAGGTGCCATAATACATAAGACCGTGGGACCTGGCGATAGTCAGCAGCTGGAAGTGAAACCTCTGGCAAGGTGCATGTCTGGATATCAAAATGACAGCAGCAATATCGAGCCCCCCTGGCCTGGATGTCTTTTGTTTAGACTTTCTTTGTTTGTTTCTTCTGCCTCAGGATAAAAAGAAAGAAAACTCTGCCTGAGAATTGTTTAGCTGGCTTTGGGCAATAGTCTCCAATCTGAAATATATCTATTTCGACTCTTATAACTCTAATCTAATGAAATGTACAATGACATAAATGCTAATAAGATAAAGGCAGTAGGAATAAGGCTGCAAAGAAAGATAGAACACACCTCTTTTCACTTCACCACACTTCATAACTGTGCCAAATAGTAGACACGAGGCTGAGAAGACATTTGGGATGGAGTGACGGAGTTCGGAAGTCTTCTCCAACGAGAACCGAGTCCATTAACAGAGTGTAATCGAATTCAGTTTTCCTAAGCCAGTGACTCTCAAGGTAGGATTCAAAGTGTGGACTTGGGGTTTCTGTAAATTTGTCAAGGGATTCATGAGGTCAAAACTACTTTCATAATAAAACTAAAATGCTAATTGTCTTTCGCCATATTGACATTTGTCTTAGAAGGGTGAGAAAAAATGCTGACATCTGAACAAGAATCAAAGAAGCAGCAAAAACATTCCAGCCATTCTGATGAGATTCATTGCCACACAATCGCAGTTAAGAAAAGAATGTCAGCTTCACTTAAGAATGTCATTGGTGAAAACGGTTTTGATGACACAGTGGCCCATTACTGTCTTCTTAACATTGTGTGGAGAAATGGTGTCTGCTGCACGCTCACGTAGGATGGACGGGTGCCCTGTGCAGCTCCTGCAATCTCTTCAGTTGCAGGAAACGCAAGTGTTACTGAAATAACGAATGACAAGCTTCTGTTATTCGGACAGGCTTTGGCCAAAACTTTCCTCACAAAAGTGAAGAGAATCTGTTGCTTTAAAGAAAACAATGGATGGTGTTGGTTGCTGACGATAAAAGTTTCAAGTGAATACTAGAGTTTCTGAAACTTACGATGAGCCTGACAACGTCTCAGTTTTAAACAATTCATGATAAGATTTGTGGTGAAAATAATAATTGTAAATTTCTTTATATGCTATAACGAAATGTATCAACATTTATAAAATCAGCATAAAGCTTTGAATCGATATTTTCCAAATCATAAATGTGTCATGTAACACAATCATGCATAGACACATGATTCATTCCAAGTGAAAGATAGACTGATGAATTTCATGTAACAAAAATATTTCATTGATTTGGATACAGACGCCTCATTTCAGTTAAACTTTAAGAAATTACCGTTTGTCGACCAGGCACGGTGGCTCATGCCTATAATCCCAGCACTTTGGGAGGCCGAGGCGGGCAGATCATGAGGTCAGGAGATCGAGACCATCCTGGCGAACATGGTGAAACCCCGTCTCTACTAAAAATACAAAAAAAAAAACTAGCCGGGCGTGGTGGCGGCCCCTGTATTCCCAGCTACTCGGGAAGCTGAGGCAGGAGAATGCTGTGAACCCGGGAGTCGGAGCTTGCAGTGAGCTGAGATGGCGCCACTGCACTCCAGCCTGGGCAACAGAGCAAGACTCCGTCTCAAAAAAAAAAAAAATTACCATTTGTCTAGTTTTGGTGTACTGTCAATGAAGAATATGTATAATAATCTGGAAAACTGTTAATGTAATTTTTTATTTTCCAAATACATTGTACATCTCTGTGAGGCTGGATTTTCTTCATCTACTTCATCTTAAACAACATATTGCAACCTACTGCATGTGGAAGCAGATGTTAGAACCCAGCTGCTGTTTATTAAGCTATGTGGCTATACAGGGAGGGGGAATCCAGGGAGAGGCTGGTGGTCTCCCTGAATGAAGGGGCAAAACTAAGCACTTGGGGAGGGCGACGCAGCCGGATTTCACAGAGAAGGAAGACCTAGAGAAAAGTTTCACACAAATAGTGAGCTCTGGACATCTTTGCCCTTGAGTCTTCAGCTAAGTACTGATCACTACATTCATGTGAAAAAATTACCCAATGCTAGGGAAAGAACCACCCGAAAGGAAAGGAGGAAATGAAGCAGGAGCTCACAGCGGGGGGGAATACTTCCTGTTCCCAGTAGCCAGGGTGAAACACCTCATAATTCACGGGGCATCGGGTGGAGTCCTCAGATGTCCACATGGAACACTTACCAAGACTGACCGTGTTCTGAGCCATGAACCAAATCCCCCAGATTTAAAGGAATCCAAGTCATACAAAGTATGCTCTTTGCCCTCAATGAAAATAATTTAAAGGTCAATAACAGAAAAATATCTGGAAAATCCCTAAATATTTGGAAGCTAAGTAGCACACTAAATAGCCCGTGGAAAGAAGGAAAAAAGGGAAAATAGAAAGTATTTTGAATTGAATGACAATAAAATTTACAATCACCTATTCAGACTAATAAGGAAAAAAGAAAGCATACAAAATTTACTAATATAAGAAGTGAGAGAGGTGACACAATAGACTGCAGATACTGAGAATAATGAAGGAAACATGGATAACTTATGATTAAACAAAATCAATAATGAAGATAAAATGGGAAAGTCCTTGAAAGAGACACCCTAACAACACTTACTCAAGAAGAAACTGAGAAATGGAATATGCCTATATTCATTAATGTAGTTGAAAAGAAAGCTCCAGGCTCAGATGTCTTCCTTGGCTAATTCTACCAAGCATTTAAAACAATAATAGCAAAATTATATATAAATTTTTCCAGAACTTAGAACATTAGAGGATATTCTCCAACTCATTCCATGAGGTCAACATTACTGATACAAAACTCAAATAAAGATACAGAAACAAATGAAAGCTACAGATAAATATCCCTCATAACCAAAATACAAAAACTACTAAAATCTTTTTTTTTTTTTTTGAGATGGAGTCTCTCTTTGTCGCCCAGGCTGGAGTGCAGTGGCCCAATCTCAATTCACTGCAAGCTCCGCCTCCTGGGTTTACGCCATTCTCCTGCCTCAGCCTCCCGAGTAGCTGGGACTACAGGCGCCCGCCACCTCGCCTGGCTAGTTTTTTTGTATTTTTTAGTAGAGACGGGGTTTCACCGGGTTAGCCAGAATGGTCTCGATCTCCTGACCTTGTGATCCGCCCGCCTCAGCCTCCCAAAGTGCTAGGATTACAGGCCTGAGCCACTGTGCCCGGCCCTTCCCTTTACTTTGTACCCACCTATGTTGTTGTGTTTGAAGTGACTTCAGTGCACACAGCATATTACTTGGTCATGGGATGTTTTTAATGTACTCTGCCAATCTCTGTATTAAACTGGTGTGTTTAGTCAATTTATTCTTAAACTAATTATGGCTATGTTAAGGCTTATGCCTGCTATTTATGTTTTTCTGTTTGTTTCTCTGTTTTCGGTTCCTCTGTTTCTCTTTTCCTTTCTTCCTGTGTGCTACTTGAACATTTTGAAGGATTCTATTGTGTTTTCTTTATATCGATTTTGAGCATATTGCTTTGTATAATTTTCTTAGCAGTTACTCTAGGTATCACAATATACACATAGAACTTATCATAGCCTATAGCTATTCATGTTTTACCACTTTGAATAAAGTGTTGAACCTTTACTTCCATTTGTTCCCTTTGCCTTCCCCACTTTCCAAATATGTCTGAAGACTTCATATACAGATATATATGCACATATATATTCAGATCCCAACATCAGATGGTATTATGACTTCTGCTTTAATAGTCAAATATGACTTCATAAATTAATTAGGAGAATAATATTCTATTATACTCAATTCCTATTTTTACCTGTCTCTTGTTCTTTCCCTTCTAAGGTTCCAGTACTTCTTATGTTGTCGTATACTTTCTGTTCAAAGAACTTCTTTTGGCCATTATTTAAGGGTAGGTCTGCTGGTAGTTCTTTTAATTTTAAAAATTAAGAATAACTAAAATTAAGAGAAATGTTCTCGTAGTTTTCCTTTGCCTGTGGATGACTTTGTTTCCCTTCATTCATGAAGGATAGTATTGCTGGAATTAGAATGTGCAGTTAACAGTACTTTCAACACTTGAGAAATGTTTGTCACTTCTTTCTGGGTTCTTTGGTTTCAGAAGAATTACCAAATCTCATTCAAATTGGTGTTCCCTATAGGCAATGCTTCATATTTCTCTGGCTTCTTTTAAGATGTCTTCAGAAGTTTAATTATGATACATTTTGTCAAGAATTTCTTTGGTTTTCTTATGTTGGCCTCATTTGCCTATTTGAATCTGTAGGTTATATATGGTTTAGATAGTTTGCCTAATTTTGGAAGTTTCCAGCCATTATTTATTTGAATAATCTTTCTCTTCTCTTTCTGGGATCAGATCATATGATGACCAAATGATCTGTGTTAGATATTTTATTATTGTCTGCAGTTATCTGAAAATCTTTAATTTTGTATCCATTCTTTCTCTGTTGTTTGACTGAGTAAATTATTTGTTGATGTGTCCTCAAATTTACTAATTCCATCCTGTGTCGTCTCTAGTCTTCTTTTGAGCTCATCCAGTGAGGGCTTTTTTTTTTTTTTTTTTAATTTGGTGGTTGTTATTTTGTATTTTTCACATAATTTTCATTTGATTCTCTTTTATTAACTTCTATTTCTTTGTTAATATTTTGTATTTTGCAATTGCTTGTGGAAACATTTTTATAATACTTGCTTTAAAATACTTGTCAGATACCCCCAACACCTGATTGATTATAGTATTGTGATTTTTTAAAAAATTATTTTTAAAATTATTTAATTTTCTTTTTTAGAACAGTAAGGTTTTTGGTTTTTGTTTTTGTTTTTTTTTTTTCATTTTTGTTAAGACAAATACTTTTTTTTTGTTTTGAGACGGGGTCTCGCTCTCTCACCCAGGCAGGAGTGCAGTGGTGTGATCTCAGTTCACTGCAACCTCTACCTCCCAGGTTCGAGAGATTCTCCTGCCTCAGCCTCCCCAGTATCTGGGATTACAAGCACCTGCCACCACGCCCAGCTAATTTTTGTATTTTTAGGAGAGACGGGATTTCACCATGTCGGCCAGGCTGGTTGTGAACTCCTAACCTCAGGTGATCTGCCCATCTCGGCCTCCCAAAGTGCTGGGATTACAGGTGTGAGCTACCGTGCGTGACCAAGACAAATAATTTTAAAATTATCTCCTGGACATTTTTGGATATTATTTTAGGATAATGTAGGTCCTATTTAATTCACCTATTTTAGCATGCGTTCTCTCTGTTTAGGCTTAGCATACAGGTTTGGGCTTACTTTTGGGGCTGTGGGTCCAGTGATAATTTAGCTTATGGAGCTGTTGCCCTTCTATTCTAGTGAGCTTTATTCACCTGGCCCCACTGGGGCTCCCATTTAATCCCTGCTCGTTCTATCTGCAGAATAATTCTGATGCAGAATGCATTTCCTGTGGCCTGTTGCTGTTGAGTAGGACATGTAAGATGCAGGTAGAGAGAAGTTAGCCCTCTAGTGTGCTAGAAGCTGACAGGACTCCTACTCAGTCCTTGATGGTGCCATCCCCAGGGACAGAAGAAGCTTCCTGCTACACCCAATGCCTGTAGGTAGGGATGAGGGTCACTGGGCCTGCTCTCCAGGTGACTTGGTTCCAGGGGGCTGCCAGCTTAATCTCTGGCAGTGCGGTTGGAGAGAAGAACACCTATCTGGGCCACTTTCTGCCATAGGAGGCAGATGGGGTGTGTTGGGAAAGAACAGAATGTGGTCTGTCTATGGCACTGGCATCGTACGAGGTCTAGGCCTGAATGTCCTTCTGCTCGGTAATGGCCAGGAGAGGCCGTCTTGGCTGGGCCATCATTTCTCAGCCATTTGGCCCAGACTTTACTTGGGCTTTTTTTTTTTTTTTTTTTTTTGTCTATGCCTGTTGGTAATTCCAAGTTGGAAGTTTCTCTAGCTCCTAGTCTGGGATATTTGGGAGATGAAAAGAAAACCCAGGGACTCCATTGCCATACTCTTCCTCAAGTTTTCCACTCTGGCTGGTGACAGCAGGACCTATTCCTGACTCTCAGGGAACCTTTGGGTTGTTCCATTGGTTTGGATTGTTCCATGTGCTTGGACTGTTCATCTGGATAATTCATTTGGATTGTCCTAGTTCAGTCAAGAGGAGTTTCCTCTCTTGCGTGCATTAACAGTGCTCAGCCAAAGACGTGAGAGGGTCCTCTGTAGCCCTCCAGAGCAGAGTGCTGTGGCATGTCACCTGTTAAAGGACACTCAAAATTATCAATGAGTTCACCAATAGAACAATATAAACCAATTATAACAATTTATAATTTCTTTATACTATAGTCAGTGATGAAAAATGAAATATGCACATATCACGTAACTCAGAAGTTATGCTCCTAGGTATTTAACCAAGAGAAATAACAACATATGTTCACACAAATCTCTGCCTAACCTAGTGTCACAAAGACTTTGTCCTTTGTTTCCTTTTAGAGTTTTAGTTTCATAGCTTTAGCTTTATATTTAGGTCTATTATTCTTCCTGAGTTAATATGTGGATAAAGTGTTAGGTTTGGATTACACTGGTTTTTTGCATGTAGATATCCAGTTATCTCAGTACTATTTATTGCATAAGTTATTCTTTCTCCACCAAATTGCCTTTGTATTTTTCATTAAAGTTTGTTGACTATCTATGTGTGGGTCAATTTTAAGACTCTCTATTATACTTCACTAATCTATTTGTCTATCTTTATGCCAATAGCATACTCAACTGATTACTGTAGCTTTATACTGAGATTTTCAGTCAGGTAATGTAAGACCTGAATACTGTATGTTTTCTGCAAAGTTGTTTGGCTACCCCATCTTTTGCCTTTCCATCTGAATTATAGAATCCACTTTTTTATTTCTACAAAAAAGTATTCTGGGATTATAAACAGATTGCATTGAATTTATAGATCAATGTGAGAATTTAGATCTTAACCGTATTGAGTCTTGATCTGCAAACTTATAGATCTCTTCATTTATTTTTGTCTTTACTTTTTCTCAGCAATGTTTGGTACTTTTTTGTGTATCAGTCTTGCAAGTCTTTTCCAGATTAATCCCTGTGTATATTATTTTTATGCTATGGGCTATCATTTTGGGCACAGTGGCTCACGCCTGTAATCCCAGCACTTTAGGAGGTCAAAGTGGGCGGATCATGAGGTCAGGAGATCGAGACCATCCTGGCTAACATGGTGAAACCTCGTCTCTACTAAAAATACAAAAAAAAAAAATTAGCCGGGCGTGATGGCGGGTGCCTCTAGTCCCAGCTACTAGGGAGGCTGAGGTAGGAGAATGACATGAACCCAGGGGGCGGAACTTGCAGTGAGCCGAGATCGAGACACTGCACTCCAGCCTGGGTGACAGAGCGAAACTCCGTCTCAAAAAAAAAAAAAAAAAAAAAAAAAAAGAAAGGGAAGGAAAAAGATACAGCACGCTACCTATAATAAGCAAATACAATCAACCAACTGGATCTAAATAGCATGTATAGAGAAACACGCCCCTGCAAAACAACAGAATGCACATTTTTTAAAGCATCCATGAAACATTCATCAGGATAGCCCACATCCTGGGACATAAAACAACTTTCATTCACTCAAACGAGTGTTAATGTCAACCTGGAAGTGAAAGAGTGCTGGCCTAGACAGAGCAGTATGGAGGTGGGAAAACACTGAAATCTAGACCCACTGTACTGTGGTTCAAGTGGATAAGGCAAGTGAATGGGAAGGGATTTCCTGAAAAACATAACGTGGTTGGGGAGTTGGCTTACATTGACAGCTCCAGAATGAAACTGGAAAGACGTAAGAGGAACGGGAGTTTGAATGTGTAAGGAGCCCAGGGCAGTGCAGTAGGTGGGGGAAGAAGTCTGGAAAACATGGGGGTGAACAGGTGGATGAGAAGCCCAAGAAGTGGCTGACTTCAGATACCTGAAATGTTAGGCCAAGATTCTTTGGGGACAGGAATGACTCAAGGTCTCAGGCTGTTTCGGGTCTGATATTAAAAGAAGGGTGAGATGGTATGAAATTTACAGAGGGTTTCTATGGTCAGTTACGGGATGACTGCTTCATGGAGCTTGGGCCACCCAAAGAGCAAGGCCTCTGGGGAATAAGAGAGTCTGAGGTGTGTCCATATAGCTGCCTCTTAAACATCCTCCACACACAGGAGGTTCCCACAAAAGACGCTTGCCATGGTGGTCCATTACATACCAAGGTGGAATCTTCCCAAACAAAGACACTTCTTTTTAATACAATCCCCATTAGAAGTGCTCATGCTCAGGGAACAGTTATGAAACAAAATTGAGATATAGAATAAACTTTGGCAAAATAATGTTTTAAAAATTATTTTACCCATCAAAATTAGTATATATACACAGTAATTATAGAAACGTATTTAAAAGTAATCTCTATATAGAGATGTTTACCACATATATATATTCAATTTGGAGGTTTCGGATCAATCATATGCTCTTTAAAATTAAACTACTATAAAACTAACTTTATGGCACTCCGGACATAATGGGTATAGAACTTTTGATAACACTGATTAACAGTCTACAGAAATTTATAGAAAACCTTTTTGGATAAGCCAGTACTGCCAAGGCTTGAGAGTTATAAAGTTGCTATGAAATCTTCCTTAAACAATTGACAACAGCTGCAAAGCATTTCCTTTTTTTTTCCCAATGTAAAACCAGTATAATTAATAAAAAACTAAAAAGGATTGTGTATATTGAAATTAATTACATCTTCTATTAACTCATAAAAAGGGAAAAATACAAACTAAAATAGAAGAATTTCTAAAAAAAATAGTTGTTTTGTATATCAGGACCTATGGCATTTATTTATGTATTTATTTTTATTATACTTTATGTTCTAGGGTACCTGTGCACAATGCGCAGGTTTGTTACATATGTATCCATGTTTCTTTAGCTTTATGCAGAGTATTTGCAATTGCTGACAAGGCTCCTGTTTGGCTTTTTTATCCCTTTAACCTCCTAGAATTACTGAAATTGAACTTGAGAGTTCTAACACTAAAAGCCTCTTTATTTTCTTGATCTTATAATATAATATTCTTTCCTCCCAAAAAAGATGAGCTAAGGAGTGGCTTCCTTTTATAATTACATTTTCAATGCAAACATTTTAGAGGTAGATGTTGCATGGGAGACAAGGCTTCTGATTATTTTTCTAAATAGCTTGGGACTTTCTATCGAGCCTGCGTTTTCAGTCTCAAGGATGACGGCCCTCCCAGTGATTCTGTCTTCCCTTTAAACACGCAGTCCTCCGGAGCTGAGGTGCCTGGGCAGCAAGAGCTCGGGGGTCCCTCAGACCTCAGTTCAGTCCCTGCCCCCTCTCCCAAACTGCCAAGAGGATTTGCACATGGGCAGGAAACAGAAGTTAACTCTCTTTCCCTCCTTAAATCTGCCAGCAGTTTGGGCCTTTTTTATGAACATATGTACGTTTTTCCCAAAGGTAAATCTAAAGTCACCACTATTTTTCTTACTCTCTTGCTCCAATGTGGGTATCTAGAGCAATTATGAAGTTGTGTGTGTGTGCGCGTCTGTGTGTGTGTGCATGTATAGCATAACACGCTTTATAGGTTAACTTCCAAGAGAGAAAGGTAACCATCAAATTATCAAATATATATACACATGTGTATATGTGTATGCACATAATCATATCATATATATACCTACATATAGGAAATATTTTCTTTTCATCGGTGGAATACTCCTTTGAAAGATGACACTTCGCTGCCTCAGCAAAAGGAATGCATAGTGCTGGAAACATGTGGTATAACCTCAATGTATAATCTCTAATATTTATTTTTTGCAGAAGCTATAAATGTGTTGGTAGAAACTGCCCCTGTATGGCCAAGGTGTTTTTTCTTATTTAAAATGCTTAAGCTTGTATTCTCTACTGGTTTGATTACAAGGTAACCATTTAGGATAAAAAGACTCGTGCCCATGACATTCTTGCATTCCCACCCTCTGATATAGACACCCACTTTGTTTTAGTAACGTATTAATTACAAATGTAGTCTTCCTCTTGCCATAGTCAAATCTCACTAATCTAATCTTAATTTATCAAAATATGAGGTTTTTTGTTTTTTGTTTTTTTTTAAAGAAAAAGCTCAGAGGCTGGGCGCGGTGGCTCACGCCTGTAATCCCAGCACTTTGGGAGGCCAAGGCGGGCGGATCACGAGGTCAGGAGATCGAGATCACGGTGAAACCCTGTCTCTACTAAAAATACAAAAAATGAGCCGGGCGCGGTGGTGGGCGCCTGTAGTCCCAGCTACTCGGGAGGCTGAGCCAGGAGAATGGCGTGAACCCGGGAGGTAGAGCTTGCAGTGAGCCGAGATCGCGCCACTGCACTCCAGCCTGGGCGACAGAACTAGACTCCGTCTCAAAAAAAAAAAAAAAAAAAAAAAAAAAAAAAAAGAAAAAGCTCAGAGAACACAAAGTTCCACTGTGGTATTCTGATGTGATTCATGGGTGTGCAGAATGAGAAAGAATTCTAAATGCATTCTTTTTTTTTTTTTTTTTTTTTTTAATTAATTTATTATTATTAAACTTCAAGTTGTAGGGTACATGTGCACAACGTGCAGGTTTGCTACATATGTATACTTGTGCCATGTTGGTGTGCTGCACCCATCAACTCGTCATTTACATAAGGTATAACTCCCAATGCAATCCCTCCCCCCTCCCCCCTCCCCATGATAGGTCCCGGTGTGTGATGTTCCCCTTCCCGAGTCCAAGTGATCTCACTGTTCAGTTCCCGCCTATGAGTGAGAACATGCGGTGTTTGGTTTTCTGTTCTTGTGACAGTTTGCTGAGAATGATGGTTTCCAGCTGCATCCATGTCCCTACAAAGGACACAAACTCATCCTTTTTTATGGCTGCATAGTATTCCATGGTGTATATGTGCCACATTTTCTTAATCCAATCTGTCACTGATGGACATTTGGGTTGATTCCAAGTCTTTGCTATTGTGAATAGTGCTGCAATAAACATATGTGTGCATGTGTCTTTATAGCAGCATAATTTATAATCCTTTGGGTATATACCTAGTAATGGGATGGCTGGGTCATATGGTACATCTAGTTCTAGATCCTTGAGGAATCGCCATACTGTTTTCCATAATGGTTGAACTAGTTTACAATCCCACCAACAGTGTAAAAGTGTTCCTATTTCTCCACATCCTCTCCAGCACCTGTTGTTTCCTGACTTTTGAATGATCGCCATTCTAACTGGTGTGAGATGGTATCTCATTGTGGTTTTGATTTGCATTTCTCTGATGGCCAGTGATGATGAGCATTTTTTCATGTGTCTGTTGGCTGTATGAATGTCTTCTTTTGAGAAATGTCTGTTCATATCCTTTGCCCACTTTTTGATGGGGTTGTTTGTTTTTTTCTTGTAAATTTGTTTGAGTTCTTTGTAGGTTCTGGATATTAGCCCTTTGTCAGATGAGTAGATTGCAAAAATTTTCTCCCATTCTGTAGGTTGCCTGTTCACTCTGATGGTAGTTTCTTTTGCTGTGCAGAAGCTCTTTAGTTTAATGAGATTCCATTTGTCAATTTTGGCTTTTGCTGCCGTTGCTTTTGGTGTTTTAGACATGAAGTCTTTGCCCATGCCTATGTCCTGAATGGTACTACCTAGGTTTTCCTCTAGGATTTTTATGGTATTAGGTCTAACATTTAAGTCTCTAATCCATCTTGAATTAATTTTCGTATAAGGAGTAAGGAAAGGATCCAGTTTCAGCTTTCTACTTATGGCTAGCCAATTTTCCCAGCACCATTTATTAAATAGGGAATCCTTTCCCCATTTCTTGTTTCTCTCAGGTTTGTCAAAGATCAGATGGCTGTAGATGTGTGGTATTATTTCTGAGGACTCTGTTCTGTTCCATTGGTCTATATCTCTGTTTTGGTACCAGTACCATGCTGTTTTGGTTACTGTAGCCTTGTAGTATAGTTTGAAGTCAGGTAGCGTGATGCCTCCAGCTTTGTTCTTTTGACTTAGGATTGTCTTGGAGATGCGGGCTCTTTTTTGGTTCCATATGAACTTTAAAGCAGTTTTTTCCAATTCTGTGAAGAAGCTCATTGGTAGCTTGATGGGGATGGCATTGAATCTATAAATTACCTTGGGCAGTATGGCCATTTTCACGATATTGATTCTTCCTATCCATGAGCATGGTATGTTCTTCCATTTGTTTGTGTCCTCTTTGATTTCACTGAGCAGTGGTTTGTAGTTCTCCTTGAAGAGGTCCTTTACATCCCTTGTAAGTTGGATTCCTAGGTATTTTATTCTCTTTGAAGCAATTGTGAATGGAAGTTCATTCCTGATTTGGCTCTCTGTTTGACTGTCACTGGTGTATAAGAATGCTTGTGATTTTTGCACATTAATTTTGTATCCTGAGACTTTGCTGAAGTTGCTTATCAGCTTAAGGAGATTTTGGGCTGAGACAATGGGGTTTTCTAAATATACAATCATGTCGTCTGCAAACAGGGACAATTTGACTTCTTCTTTTCCTAACTGAATCCCCTTGATTTCTTTCTCTTGCCTGATTGCCCTAGCCAGAACTTCCAACACTATGTTGAATAGGAGTGGTGAGAGAGGGCATCCCTGTCTTGTGCCAGTTTTCAAAGGGAATTTTTCCAGTTTTTGCCCATTCAGTATGATATTGGCTGTGGGTTTGTCATAAATAGCTCTTATTATTTTGAGGTACGTTCCATCAATACAGAATTTATTGAGCGTTTTTAGCATGAAGGGCTGTTGAATTTTGTCAAAAGCCTTTTCTGCATCTATTGAGATAATGATGTGGTTCTTGTCTTTGGTTCTGTTTATATGCTGGATTATGTTTATTGATTTGCGAATGTTGAACCAGCCTTGCATCCCAGGGATGAAGCCCACTTGATCATGGTGGATAAGCTTTTTGATGTGCTGCTGAATCCGGTTTGCCAGTATTTTATTGAGGATTTTTGCATCGATGTTCATCAGGGATATTGGTCTAAAATTCTCTTTTTTTGTTGTGTCTCTGCCAGGCTTTGGTATCAGGATGATGTTGGCCTCATAAAATGAGTTAGGGAGGATTCCCTCTTTTTCTATTGATTGGAATAGTTTCAGAAGGAATGGTACCAGCTCCTCCTTGTACCTCTGGTAGAATTCAGCTGTGAATCCATCTGGTCCTGGACTTTTTTTGGTTGGTAGGCTATTAATTATTGCCTCAATTTCAGAGCCTACTACTGGTCTATTCAGGGATTCAACTTCTTCCTGGTTTAGTCTTGGAAGAGTGTAAGTGTCCAGGAAATTATCCATTTCTTCTAGATTTTCCAGTTTATTTGCGTAGAGGTGTTTATAGTATTCTCTGATGGTAGTTTGTATTTCTGTGGGGTCAGTGGTGATACCCCCTTTATCATTTTTAATTGCGTCGATTTGATTCTTCTCTCTTTTCTTCTTTATTAGTCTTGCTAGTGGTCTGTCAATTTTGTTGATCTTTTCAAAAAACCAACTCCTGGATTCATTGATTTTTTGGAGGGTTTTTTGTGTCTCTATCACCTTCAGTTCTGCTCTGATCTTAGTTATTTCTTGCCTTCTGCTAGCTTTCGAATGTGTTTGCTCTTGCTTCTCTAGTTCTTTTAATTGCGATGTTAGAGTGTCAATTTTAGATCTTTCCTGCTTTCTCTTGTGGGCATTTAGTGCTATAAATTTCCCTCTACACACTGCTTTAAATGTGTCCCAGAGATTCTGGTATGTTGTATCTTTGTTCTCATTGGTTTCAAAGAACATCTTTATTTCTGCCTTCATTTCGTTATGTACCCAGTAGTCATTCAGGAGCAGGTTGTTCAGTTTCCATGTAGTTGAGCGGTTTTGATTGAGTTTCTTAGTCCTGAGTTCTAATTTGATTGCACTGTGGTCTGAGAGACAGTTTGTTATAATTTCTGTTCTTGTACATTTGCTGAGGAGTGCTTTACTTCCAATTACGTGGTCAATTTTGGAGTAAGTACGATGTGGTGCTGAGAAGAATGTATATTCTGTTGATTTGGGGTGGAGAGTTCTATAGATGTCTATTAGGTCTGCTTGCTGCAGAGATGAGTTCAATTCCTGGATATCCTTGTTAACTTTCTGTCTCGTTGATCTGTCTAATGTTGACAGTGGAGTGTTGAAGTCTCCCATTATTATTGTATGGGAGTCTAAGTCTCTTTGTAAGTCTCTAAGGACTTGCTTTATGAATCTGGGTGCTCCTGTATTGGGTGCATATATATTTAGGATAGTTAGCTCTTCCTGTTGAATTGATCCCTTTACCATTATGTAATGGCCTTCTTTGTCTCTTTTGATCTTTGATGGTTTAAAGTCTGTTTTATCAGAGACTAGTATTGCAACCCCTGCTTTTTTTTGTTCTCCATTTGCTTGGTAAATCTTCCTCCATCCCTTTATTTTGAGCCTATGTATGTCTCTGCGTGTGAGATGGGTCTCCTGAATACAGCAGACTGATGGGTCTTGACTCTTTATCCAGTTTGCCAGTCTGTGTCTTTTAATTGGAGCATTTAGTCCATTTACATTTAAGGTTAAGATTGTTATGTGTGAACTTGATCCTGCCATTATGATATTAACTGGTTATTTTGCTCGTTAGTTGATGCAGTTTCTTCCTAGCCTTGATGGTCTTTACATTTTGGCATGTTTTTGCAATGGCTGGTACCGGTTGTTCCTTTCCATGTTTAGTGCTTCCTTCAGGGTCTCTTGTAAGGCAGGCCTAGTGGTGACAAAATCTCTAAGCATTTGCTTATCTGTAAAGGATTTTATTTCTCCTTCACTTATGAAACTTAGTTTGGCTGGATATAAAATTCTGGGTTTAAAATTCTTTTCTTTAAGAATGTTGAATATTGGCCCCCACTCTCTTCTGGCTTGAAGAGTTTCTGCTGAGAGATCTGCTGTTAGTCTGATGGGCTTCCCTTTGTGGGTAACCCGACCTTTCTCTCTGGCTGCCCTTAAGATTTTTTCCTTCATTTCAACTTTGGTGAATCTGGCAATTATGTGTCTTGGAGTTGCTCTTCTCGAGGAGTATCTTTGT
Organism: Chlorocebus sabaeus; assembly: GCF_047675955.1. Taxonomy (NCBI): domain Eukaryota; kingdom Metazoa; phylum Chordata; class Mammalia; order Primates; family Cercopithecidae; genus Chlorocebus; species Chlorocebus sabaeus. The sequence continues at coordinate 72,671,600 of NC_132921.1, forward strand.
GGCATTCTCTGTATTTCCTGGATTTGAATGTTGGCCTGCCCTACTAGGTTGGGGAAGTTCTCCTGGATGATATCCTGAAGAGTGTTTTCCAACTTGGTTCCATTTTCCCCCTCACTTTCAGGCACCCCAATCAGACGTAGGTTTGGTCTTTTTACATAATCCCATACTTCTTGCAGGCTTTGTTCATTTCTTTTTCTTCTTTTTTCTTTTGGTTTCTCTTCTCGCTTCATTTCATTCATTTGATCCTCCATCGCTGACATTCTTTCTTCCAGTTGATCGAGTCGGTTACTGAAGCTTGTGCATTTGTCACGTATTTCTCGTGCCATGGTTTTCGTCTCTTTCATTTCGTTTGTGAGCTTCTCTGCATTAATTACTCTAGCCATCAATTCTTCCACTTTTTTTTCAAGATTTTTAGTTTCCTTGCGCTGGGTACGTAATTCCTCCTTTAGCTCTGAGAAATTTGATGGACTGAAGCCTTCTTCTCTCATCTCGTCGAAGTCATTCTCCGTCCAGCTTTGATCCGTTGCTGGCGATGAGCTGCGCTCCTTTGCCGGGGGAGATGCGCTCTTATTTTTTGAATTTCCAGCTTTTCTGCCCTGCTTTTTCCCCATCTTTGTGGTTTTATCTGCCTCTGGTCTTTGATGATGGTGATGTACTGATGGGGTTTTGGTGTAGGTGTCCTTCCTGTTTGATAGCTTTCCTTCTAACAGTCAGGATCCTCAGCTGTAGGTTGTAGCTGTAGGAGATTGCTTGAGGTCCACTCCAGACCCTGTTTGCCTGGGTATCAGCAGCAGAGGCTGCAGAAGATAGAATATTTCTGAACAGCGAGTGTACCTGTCTCATTCTTGCTTTGGAAGCTTCCTCTCAGGGGTGTACTCCACCCTGTGAGGTGTGGGGTGTCAGACTGCCCCTAGTGGGGGATGTCTCCCAGTTAGGCTACTCAGGGGTCAGGGACCCACTTGAGCAGGGAGTCTGTCCCTTCTCAGATCTCAACCTCCGTGTTGGGAGATCCACTGCTCTCTTCAAAGCTGTCAGAGTTGTTTGCGTCTGCAGAGCTGCTGCGTTTGTTATTGTTTACTGTGCCCTGTCCCCAGAGGTGGAGTCTACAGAGACAGGCAGGTTTCCTTGAGCTGCTGTGAGCTCCACCCAGTTCGAGCTTCCCAGCAGCTTTGTTTACCTACTTAAGCCTCAGCAATGGCGGGCGCCCCTCCCCCAGCCTCGCTGCTGCCTTGCCGGTAGATCACAGACTGCTGTGCTAGCAATGAGGGAGGCTCCGTGGGTGTGGGACCCTCCCGGCCAGGTGTGGGATATGATCTCCTGGTGTGCCTGTTTGCTTAAAGCGCAGTCTTGGGGTGGGAGTTACCCGATTTTCCAGGTGTTGTGTGTCTCAGTTCCCCTGGCTAGGAAAAGGGATTCCCTTCCCCCTTGCGCTTTCCAGGTGAGGCAATGCCTCGCCCTGCTTCAGCTCTCGCTGGTCGGGCTGCAGCAGCTGACCAGCACCGATCGTCTGGCACTCCCCAGTGAGATGAACCCAGTACCTCAGTTGAAAATGCAGAAATCACCGGTCTTCTGTGTCGCTCGCGCTGGGAGTTGGAGACTGGAGCTGTTCCTATTCGGCCATCTTGCTCCGCCCCCCCTACATATACGTTTTTTTTTTTCTAAATGCATTCTTAAAAGATAATCCCTTGTGAAGATTTGCGATCCTTGAGGAAAAAAGATTAAGCCCTTTCAGAGAGAGTCTGCTAAAATTATGCTTAGTGGATTTACTAAATCCTTAAAATTATGACATTGAGTTGCCACAAATTATTTTAGAATGAAAATTGATATAAATAAATATTACTATACTGTGACATTTTAAGCTTAAAACCTTTTTCTCACGTGAACATGATGAAAAGCGGAAACTGGACAAGCCGAAATTATCTGCCATCATTGCTAATGCTGTATAACAGCAAAGCTAGTGATTTTGCCAATTGAGCATTCACTATGAAATAGCTGGATTTTCTTCCACTAAATGATGCCCTTCCTGGTTAGAAATTAGAAAGTATTCTATTATGTCTCTGCTATATTTTGAACTCTGCCACACTAAGTAAACTTGAGCTACCTAATACATGTAAAATCTCTTTTTTTCTGACCCAATTTTCCTCCTCATTTCCAAGGAGGAATGAAGTCAAGTCTTACAGGCTTAGATGAAGTTCAATAATTGCCAAATTCACTGTGTGTTGTTTTGTAGAAAAACAGCCACTCCCTATGGCAAACAGTGAGCAACCCAATCTACCTGCAAACGACTTCACGCCTCATGCAGAAGACGCGGATTTTAGATGAGATGACCATCCAGGCCTATGTTTGGGACGCATGTGCTGGATTTCAGCTCCAGTATTCAGTAAGCTCCCTAGCACAATAAGCACCTGATAAATATTTCTTGAATATATCAGCTGCTACTAATTACAGGCCATTTGAGGGCTTGGGCATTATCTTTTTTTGATTATTGCTGCATCCCGGTTACCTGAAATAGTGCCTGGCACATAGCAGGTGATCAGGAAAGATTTGTTGGTTGATGAACTCTTTGGCGAATGTATAAACTGCTGGCCGTGCAGAACCATGGAGCGACTGATTTAAGAATGTCAGCTCACTGTGCAGGTGTCAGGCTGCAAGTGGCAGCCCAGCCACTTAACAGGTATGTGACCTGGGACCAAAGGCCGCCACTAAGCCCAAGTTTTCATACAGATAAAATGGGAATAATGTTTCTGCCTATCTCATAAGGTTATGGCGAGAATTGATGAAATAGATGGGAAGGAGGGAATGGCTCCCTGAGGCTTGGTGAAGCAGGAGCCCTCCGTGGCAGTGTGTCAGTGTTGAGGCTCTGGCCTGACCTCTCCAGGGGGTTGACGGGATGGTCTCCAGATGCCAGGAGTCCTGAAGGGTCAACCCTGATGAAGAAACCTCAGGTGGAGTCCTGGGGAAGCAGTGAGGGATCCCAGCATCAGGCCTACCCTGATGGTGTTCAGGATGAAGACCACACGCAAGGACAAAAGCCTCACGGGAGTTCACTGTCCTCCTGCAGGAGGGGTACAGACTGACATCAAAGAAGATGGTCCTAACTCCTCCCGCCCTCTGCTCTCATTGAGAAATGTAGCCACACCATGACACAGGCTTGGAGGAGAAGCCGGGAACGGGACTTGGCAAGGATCTCTGTCACTCCAACGCTGGCCTTGCTGGTCAAGTCACCCGTTGGGCACTCCTCCGGGCAGTGGCATTGTGCTGTATCCTGCCTGGGCTCTGGCCTCTGCTCTGTCCTCTCTCTTTCTCTGTCTGCCATGTTTCTGAGGGGCCTAGAGGCTTCTTGGTCTGGCTCAATGTCTTCAACAGAGAACACTTTGAAATCCATCAGGGAGAAATTTTGTGGGAAAAAAAAATCCAGTATCCATGGAAGGATGCTGCAGTGTCCAGTGCATAGCAAGTACTCAGTAAAGATTGCTATTATATGAGTCTGCTCCAGCTGCTACAGTAAAATGCCATAGGCTGGGTGGTTATAAACAACAAAAATTATTGCTCACTATTCTGGAGGATGGAAAGAACAAGATCAAGGTGCCAGCAGTTTGGTGTTTGGTGAGGCTCACTTCCTGGCCCATAGGTGCTCCCTTCTCACTGTGTCTTCATGGCGGAAAGGACTAACTAGCCCTCTGGGGTCTCTGTGAGAAGGGTACTAATCCTATTCATGAGAGTTTTGTTTCCATGACCTAATCACCTTCCAAAGGTCCCACCTCTTCCCGCCATCATCTGCCTCCATCATGGTGTCGGCCCCCTCCATTCTCTCTAGGCTTGCTGGGAACAGCAGCCGTGGCTCTTCGATTACATATTTGCTCCTGCCAAAAGGGCTTCATACTTCATGACATTTGCTGTTTTCAAAGCTTGAAGGGCCCTAATGTAACCTATTTATTTGACAGATAATAGAATTGGATCACAAAGAGATCTTGTAACTTTTGCCTCTAGAAAGCAGACCTACTGCCCGTGTTACATTTTTTACTGCTGCTGTAATGCATTACCATATGATGTAGAGGCTTAAGACAAGAAAAGCCTATAGCTCAGAGTTGTGTAGTCCAGAAGTCTAACAAGGGATTCCTGAGCTAAAATTGAGGCATCAGCAGGGCTGTGTTTCTTTCTGAGGGCTCTAGAAGAGAATCCATCTTTCTGCCTGTTCCAGCTTCCAGAGGCCCCTCCTCCATCTGCCGAGCTGGTGACAACACATCTCTTCCATCCCTTTGCTGTCGGGACTGCTCGTGCTGACTCTCTTCTTTGGCCTCCCTGTTTCACTTTTAAGGACCTTGTGACTACACTGGGCCCACAAGGCTAATCCAGGATGATCCCCCTATTTTAAGGTCAGTTGATTAGCAACCGTGCTTTCCTCTTTCCCGTTTAACCCAACATATTCACAGGTTCTGGGAACTGGGACGTGGGCACCTTCAGGGGCCATTATTTAGCCTGCCTGTCAATTAGGTTTTAAGGGCCAAGTGTTCTGAATGTAAGTCTAATGATTTTTCAACAGCAGTACTATTTTCAAATTAAAGATCCACTTGACAGCCATCATGCTAAAACACTTCTGTACAACTGTAGCCTACAGGTAAATATAGCACATCCACGTGCACTAGAAAAGGCACAAAAGTTCCAAATTGAATCAGTGTCGGAAAGAATAGAGGAAGTTGTCTCTTCCCAGTTGTAGCTTTTTACAAAACAATTCTGGAGAAATTTGAAAGACTGCACTAGGCTCAGCACTGGCCTCGTTGTTAGTCTGTTCCTGCAACATGGCTACGTCCTCATACGTTATTTGGGGAAGAAAACCATCTCAGAAGATGCTGCTGTGTACACACTCTCGAAGGCCCAGGCCATGCCATGTGTTCGTGGTTTTACAGCTGTAAAGAGCAGCAATCCACAAAGTGCTGCCCAGAGCCAGCGCATTTGGTCCAAGGGCAAACGGTCAAGATTTTCACAGCTTAGTGAAGAGCGTCGTGAAATAAGTGAGCCCAAAGAGGATGAGTGGGGAAGAAAGACGTCGTATCTTTGAAGGTACTCATTTTTACCTTTATCACTGGAAATTTTTCTCCCTCGGTAAAACGCAAAATTCTTGTACCATTTAACTCAGGATTTCTTATGAATATCTTGGTATAAACTAATTATGGAATGATATTAATATTGTATATTAGCACGTATTTTTCTGGTACAAAGAATAACTAGAACACAGTTTTCCTCAATTTGGCATGGATAAGATTGTTTTCATTAGAAAAGAAAACAAGCAAACAAACAAAACTCAGTGACCTAAAGCGTTTCTTATAATGCAAGCCCCTCTATGCTTTCTGCTAAATAAACAAAAAATCTCTTAGATTATTCAACACTTAGGCTGTTGCATTATTGTTATCATTCTCTTCACCCCGTTCCCCAAGTGAATTAAAGGCTCCATAGATCTGAATTCCGTGTTGATTTGCTGACTTTGCAGAGATCTGTGTAAAAAGTTGGCATAGGCTGAGAAAACATGCTGATCGAACAAAGACAATATATTTTTATGTATTGACTTTTGTGTGATTCAATTTGCAGTAAGTATGAGAGTAACCTTTATAAACTGCCCCATGAACTTAAAAGCAAGTTTGCATTTTGTGGTTAACTTTTCTTTTACTGTATGACTTCCAAGCTGATGACCTAGCTTATGGAAACCTTTTAGACAAGTAATGAAAATGAATGGTTTTCCAAATGCTTAGAATCATGATCTAAAAGTTGGATAGACTTTTGGGAAGGCAGACCTTATTAATTTATAATTGTAATAATTAAGATAAAAGATAAATTGTGCTTTAATTGTTTGCATAGGAAGGCAATGAATGTTTACCTTTAAACCTGCATTCTATTTACATTTAAACTTTATTTTTCATTGGCAAATAATAATTGTACATTTAGGGGTACAATCAAAACAATGGGATGTCTTGACATAAGTATGTGAGGGAATTGACTTGGTAATTAGCGTGATTAAATCTGTCATTCTAAATAAAGTCATGGAGTTCTCATTTTCATGATAAGTAGGTGTTTTTCATTTAAAAAGTCTGTACTCATCATTCAAACCATATTGGCATATCGGTAACTTTTTTCCTTTTTCCACTTTAGCCATATGTAAAATTTTATGCACACTTTCATCAGATTATTAAGCATCATTCAAATTGTGTTCTGAGTCAATATTTCCTCTTTACTAAACCATAAATTATGCTGGGAATAAGTACCGATTTTATGCTTTTAGTTCTGTTATTTTCTTTCTATTTCGTGAGTTCCCTCTGGCCTATTACAGATTTATGTGGAAACTGTGGGACTTTTCCTACTGAAATTTATTATTTTTATAGCTGATGAAACTAGTCTTTTTTAAACTATAGCTATTTTCACCAAAATTAATCAAAACATTATAGTTTTTTATTGATCGATTAACTTTCTGATAATATGGCACTTCTAGAAGTATCTCCTTGCGAAAACAGTGCAAAACTTTTGCCTATATACTGTCAAAGGAATTCCTAGTTTGGTAACTTTGATATACAAACATGTTCTTTCTACTTTCCATTTAGAGAATTTCTGGGGCCAGGCATGGTGGTTCACACCTGCAATCCCAGCACTTTGGGAGGCTGAGGCAGTAGGATTGCTTGAGCCTAGGAGTTCAAGACCAGCCTGGACAACATAGTGAGACCCTCATCTCTACAAACAATACAAATACTAACTGGGTGTGGTGGTGCATGGCTATGGTCCCAGATACTCAGGAGGCTGAGGAAGGAGGACTGCTTGAGGGAGGTAGAAGCTGCAGTGAGCTGCCTTGATCGCACCACTGCACTCCAGCCTGGAAGACAGAGTGAGACCCTATCTCAAAGAAAAAAAAAAAAAGAAAAAGAAAAAGAATATTTCTGAAAAGTTACAATGTGGTGGTTGAATAACCTGTATGTATAAAGTGTTTTATTTAGTTTTGGGTAGTTTTTCATGAAAACCAAATTAACAATAGCCTCTCTTCTTCTTGTCCATATTTATTTTTTAGTCATTTTAAAAAGCAAAATCTCTGCAATGAAATCTTCATGAGTTATCAGTTAATTATTAGCTTTTAAATACCTGCTCTGTTCTTAGTTTTATGGTTGGTGTTAAGGATTATGTATAGGACCTGGAAGCCATTTAGAATCAAGAGCTCTTTTTAGCTGGTTATGTGGTTGCCTAATTCTAAAACATGGAAAGTATCATCAATGTTATTACTATTACTATCACTCTTAATTTATAAAGTTAAAGTGAATCCGGGCATAGTGGCTCACGCCTGTAATCCCAGCAGTTTTGGAGGCCGAGGCAGGTGGATCACCTGAGGTCAGGAGTTCAAGACCAACTTAGCCAACATGGTGAAACCCTGTCTCTACTAAAAATACAAAAATTAGCTGGGTGTGGTGGTGGGCGCCTGTAATCCCAGCTACTTGGGAGGCTGAGGCAGGAGAATCACTTGAATCTGGCAGGTGGAGGTTGCAGTGAGCCAAGATTGCGCCATTGCACTCCAGCCTAGGGGACAAGAGCGAAACTCTGTCTCAAAAAAAAAGTTAAAGTGAATAGAATCAGTTGATTAGCCCACATTTGCGTATCTGTTTCTGAACATTTGGTATATCAAGATTATTTGGCAGAAACTAATATATGGCAAGAAGCTAAATTAGGCATTTAAATCAAAGATTACCTTTAGAGACCAGTCCAAAGTGGTTTTGTAAGTGTGGTTTATTTCTCGTTTTACATTATCTGAGCCTAAATAGGTCTACCATGCATTGCATAACAAATTTTTAAACATATTTACTCTTGCAAAAATTTCAGTTCCATTCCTTAGGAGTTTGAAATATAGAATTTTATGAAGGATAATCAAAGAAGTGGAACATGAGTGTGCTGTTCTATTTTACTGTACCGATCTAAAGGAAAGTGAGCATGATTACCTTGGAATATATCATTTCTAGGATTTCTTCTAAACTGTACTTAACATTTAATGATTTCTATGGTATACATGAGGAATCATTTCGTTGTCTTAAAATATTTTTATATCATAAAAAGTTCCTTTTTTTTTGTTCTTTTAAATATTCCAAGACTCAGAGATCTTAGAAATATAAGTACTGAAGTGCTTGTCATATCTAATATTCTTCCAAATAACCTGCCTCAATTCTCTTCTATTTTATGCATTGGATCCATGGCATGACATGCGCTACAAACTGAAACTTAAAAATCATTCCCACTTTTGTAAGACTCTATTGAAAATAATGAAAAGCTAAACTCTTGCACTGAGTCACATACCACATTCTTGGCTTGAATGGTAGGTGAGCAGAAAAATCGACTGAACAATTTCCAGTAATTCTCAGTGGGGTTAAATGACACAGGGAAAAAAGTAATAGTGATGGTTACAATGTGTAATGATGGAATCGAGATGGAAGAAGTTTGCTCATTACAATAAACTCTCTGAAGGTGACATTAGAAACATGTTATTATCTATTGAGCTGGAGGTTTCAACCCATTAATGGGTCACAACCAAAAAAAAATGTTAACAAAATAGAAAAAATAGCAAATAGACTACATCATATATAGTAAAGATAAATATCATTCCACAGACTTTGTTTCTGGGCTGGGCGCGGTGGCTCCCGCCTGTAATCCCAGCACTTTGGGAGGCTGAGGCGGGCGGATCACGAGGTTGGGAGATCGAGACCATCCTGGCGAACATGGTGAAACCCCGTCTCTACTAAAAATACAAAAAATTAGCCGGGCGAGGTGGCAGCGCCTGTCGTCCCAGCAACTCGGGAGGCTGAGGCGGGAGAATGGCGTGAACCCGGGAGGCAGAGCTTGCAGTGAGCTGAGATCACACCACTGCACTCCAGCCTGGGCGACAGGGCGAGACTCCGTCTCAAAAAAAAAACAAAACAGACACAGGCTCCTCTGTGAGGTCCTGATTATGTCTCCTTCACAGTCACTTTCAAGGAAGATCATCTGTGAGTTGGGTGGAGAGAGGGAGTCCCTGCAAACAAGTGCAGTTTCATACAGAGCAGATATTCCTGGAATTGAAAGGTATCTTAATATTTGGGATCTGAAGTATATTCTTTGAATGTCCAGTCCTCCAGCTGTCACCCAGTGTTATGCAAAGAACTGCTCTAGAGGTCCCTGAAATATATGCATATATACACAAACACACACGCATCTATGCACATTTTTATATAAGAAATGTATACGTATATAAATCTTATTTATAAAGCATTCCAAATCTTTGTTATTCTTCTATGATAATAGACTCTCAGGATGATTTTTCTAACACCAGGAGAAAATCAATAAATTCCTCCTGAGCCTGCATTGTCATCAATTATACCATTGATTTCTTCATGTATTTTCATACATTTTATTAATCTAAATGTATAGTATGGACAAGGGTGTATGCTGATGGCCAAAAGAGAACAGGGCAAATAGGGTCCTTGCCATGCTGAAGCTGAAAGTCTAACAGGAGCAAGAGGCGTTAGAAATACCATTTGACCCAACAATTCCATTATTGGGTACATACCCAAAAGATTATAAATCATTCTACTATAAAGATACATGCACACATATGTTTATTGTGGCACTATTCACAACAGCAAAGACTTGGAACCAACCCAAATGCCCATCAGTGATAAACTGGATAAAGAAAATGTGGCACATATACACCATGGAATACTATGCAGCCATAAAAAGAATGAGTTCATGTCCTTCGCAGGGACATGGATGAAGGTGGAAAGCATCATTCTCAGCAAACTAACACAGGAACAGAAAACTAAACACTGCATGTTCTCACTCATAAGTGGGAGTTGAACAATGAGATCACATGGACACAGGGAGGGGAACATCACACACTGGGACCTGTCGGGGGGTGGGGGGCTGGGGAGGGACAGCAGTAGGAGAAATACCTAATGTAGGTGGAGGGGTGATGGATGTAGCAAACCACCATGGCGTGTGTATACCTATGTAACAAACCTGCACGTTCTGCACCTGTATCCCAAAACTTAAAGCATAATTTTAAAAAAAGAAAATAGAAAAAATATATAAACAAATACAAATAATTAATTAATTCCTTAGTGTAGTGAGGGAGAAGCACATTCGCTTCTCGTCTGTGAATCAGTCTTTCAGCTGAATGTTCAGTGGAGTCATGCCAGGAGGAGAATGAAATGGGGTGGGATGGAGACAGAAATGCCTCTGCTTCTCAGCATTCCCCAGCGCCTGTGGCTTCCTGCCCCTGTCCCAGCTCTAAGCCCACAACCCCACAAAGCCTCCAGACTTGCCACTGTCCTTACTGGTTGGAGGCCTCACAGGGCAAGAGATGTCATCACCAGAAGGAGACTTTTGGAAGGTTTGTCACTTGGCACAAATGGGTCACCCAGGCTAAATTACTATGCAATGAACTGAGGAGGTGTGTGGGTTACATGTTTTCCCCTAACATCCTAAGCTATAACCTGGTCTTTCTAATAGAAAGATGGTTCTAAATGGTGCTTGGATTCAAAAGTACTGTGATTTAGTTGTATAATAGAGTAAATCATGCCGAATGAATTGGCCTAATCAATGATCTAATTGTAACCCACTTCTTTTTATTCCGGATTTAAAGCAAAAATAACAGACATATCATTAAACTTTTGGAACACACACCATTCTGCTAATTTGACTTCTCTTAGATGCTTGAGACGGATCATTCTCAAGAAGAATCCCACTACTGACGGAATGGATGTTCGTAAAATGAATGGATTTATTGCTGTGTCCCATAGGCTGATCTTTTTGAAATCACTAAAGAGCTTTGCCATCTTATTTGTCTTTTAAAGCAAAGCAAATATTATGAATGTACATAAATTTAATAATATCCCTATTAAGTTACTCCTATATTTTGATATGAACGAGTCAATGAAATTGACAAAGATCGAGTTCCTTGAAAATGAGTTTGTTTTTCTAAAACTGAGCAAGTCTGGATGAAAAATGGACCAAATATGATCTTCAGAACATTTGATTGACTTTATTTTCTGAGTTAAATGTAAAGTAAACTCAAAGAGGAATGAGGGCTTCAGAGTTTACTGCTATTGACTCTGCCAGGTTCAACAAAGAAGGCCTGTGAGCCCATGGAGGAGACTGAGAGCCGTCCCCACACACCCCCGCCCAGCATTCATAATAATGACTTAGGCACTCTGAGGTGCTGTGCCCTAAACACACCAGAAAGCTGCTGCGTGTTTGACAGGTCCATAAATCATCATGCCCACTCGGTTTTGCACCCTGTGGAGTCACTGGCCCTGGGGTTTAAGTCCTGGTTTCATTGCCTGCTTTAGAGGGCGAAGCCAGAAAATCTCTTTTGGATGTAGCTGTGGCTTTCTTGTTCATGAAGCCTACGCCCATCTCATGCCAACCTGGTTTTTCCTGTGGCTCTCCTGGACACTCGCTCCTTGAGCCATAGGTGTTGTGGCATGAAGTTTCTACAGGTAACGCAGCCCTTCTCTCCTTGTAACTATGAGCTTTAAGGAGAGAAGTGAGGTTTCCAAATGAAAACAAAAAAATGCAGAATGACCAGTTCCTACAAAAGGGCAGTGTCTTTTCCTTTTCTTTTATTTATTTATTTATATTCTTGTTTTTAGGGACAAGCTCTCTCTGTCACCCAGGCTGGAGTGCAGTGACATGATTATGGCTCACTGCAGCATCAACCTCCTGTGCGCAAGCAATCTACCCACCTCAGCCTCCTGAGTAGCTGGGACCACAGGTACACATCACCATGCCTGGCCCATTTTTGTATTTTTTGTAGAGATAGGGTCTCCTTTGTTGCCCAGGCTGGTCTCAAACTCCTGGGCTCAAGTGATCCTCCCATCTCAGCTTCCCAAAGAATAAGGATTACAGGCGTGAGCCACTGCACCCAGCCTTTTTTATTTATATTTAATTTACAAAGCTCTACCTGGTACCCCTTAAGTCCTGGCATTAGTAAGTCCCCACAAAGGGTCATGTGGACCATTCTTTGGGTAGTCCCCTACTGTACTCGCCTTCCACAGTCCCACTGCAGTCATCTGTGACGGCGGCCATATGGCTTCTCCTGTCTGCACCAAGCCCAGGTGGCAATGTTGGAGAAATGCCCACCTCGACGTCAGTTGGCTCCACTGTAAAACCACATCTCTGACTTCAGCTTGTACGTAGCTGTGGGCGTTCATGCCGTCACTAACCCCAAAGGAGAACTCTAAATGGTGACTGTAAAGCCTCCTGGGATTCAGTGAGCTGGACGGGATGCTTTTACATGGCCTCACTGTCCCGAGGCAGCAAGTTCCTTGTGAAAGGGCACCAGGCCCCAGAGCCACAAGAAAGGCTGCATTTAACCATGTGTGTATTTTCTTATCTGTGCCGAGCGCCAGTGTAACCAAAACTTGTCTGTTTCTCACATTCCAAAATCCTAAATAAGCATTCTATCAGGCCCCTTAAATTAGAAACCTCATCAACAAGACGTTCAGCCAGCAACCTTGCCATTGCGCAACAAGGATGGCTAGCCACCCACACCCTCGCGCTCCATGGAACCTAGACGCTGCCAGCTGTGGGTTGTGCTGGGCAGATATCGCTGCGTCGGTTACTCTTGCTGTTGGATTTATTCTTCTGGTTGATTGAAGTCAGAGAGAACTGTGATAAAGTGACAAGGAATAACAAAATGAAAGGACCTGGATGGAAAACCTGCTGGACCACTTATGTCATCAGGGATTTTCTGCAGCAGTGAATGACATGGGCTTGGCAATTCCCCTTGGGCCCCTGGGCCACTGGCAAACTCCTTAATGAGAAGAATCACAGAATCAGAATACAATACATATGTTAATTCTTCAAAACATTATCTGATCATGTTACTTTGTTTACATACCAAGCTTTTTGAATCCTCTGCAAACAACCTCTCCACTTCTTCACTGAAATGATCATCCTTAATTCTTCTCTGTTCCTTACCCCTACATTCATTCATCTTTCTTTCCAATTTTAACTAGAATCGTTTTCATATTCTGTCTCCAGGATCAGTCCCATTCCAGACTGTTGCTAGAAAAAGTATTCTGGGGCCTGGCGCGGTGGCTCACGCCTGTAATCCCAGCACTTTGGGAGGCCGAGGTGGGCGGATCATGAGGTCAGGAGATTGAGACCATCCTGGCTAACACGATGAAACCTGTCTCTACTAAAATACAAAAAAATTAGCCGGGCGTGGTGGCGGCGCCTGTGGTCCCAACTACTCGGGAGGCTGAGGCAGGAGAATGGTGTAAACCTGGGAGGCGGAGCTTGCAGTGAGCCAAGATCGCACCACGTGCATTCCAGCCTAGGTGATAGAGCGAGACTCCGTCTCAAACAAAAAAGAAAAAGGAAAAGTGTTCTGAATGGCAAATCTGACGAGGCTCCACCTCTCTGCGACCCCCTTTAGGGCACCTGCATGCACCAGAGGAGCCGAACTCTCCCACTTCGGCTCCTGGGCTTCCGACCCTGGCCTTCCTGAGCCAGCCCTCAGCCAGAACCACCTTGTGTCCCTGTCGGGGTCTTTCATGTCTTTGCAGATAATGAAGGTCAGCCAGATTCTCCCACTCTTTGTCTCTCACAACTCAGATTCAGCCTTCTCATCCCTCTGTCCCTCCTCATAACTGTTAGCACTGAGCTCCACCACAGCCAGGCAGAAGTCAGGGCGAAACTGTGTCATCGCTCTTGGACATTTGGTGGCCTGTGCCTTCTCTCTGCTAATCCAGCTCCTTGAGGACAGGATGGGCGAGGTCTGTGGCACCAGAGAGATGGGGGTCTGCTGTTCTCTGGGCTCGATTGTGGTCATCTATCTGACCTCTTTCTCTTTGAATAACCTCCTCTGTCAGCCAGAGATGAAGTCACCTGCCTTGCAGAGTTACCGTTAGGATTAAATGAAACAATGTCAACACGTTTCCAATATAGTGCCTGCGAAGCAGTAGGTGCTCAAAATGATTTCTGTGTTACTGTCCTTATTCCAACAAACTTCCTGACAAGTCCTCCATTTAACATTTATTCAGTCAGCAGCTAGTTATTGAGTGCCTACTATGTGCCAAACACCCTACTGTGTTCTGGGTACACAGAGTTGAAAAAGACACAGCCCTTTTCCATCAAGGAGTGTAGAATTTCCTCATGGGTTGCAGTAAGGAAAGAGGCACTCAGCATTGGGAGTGATAAGTTTCATGATAAAGATCGTAATGCGATGTTTTCTGAACGCTGTGCATATGACTGATGTTTTCATCAAAAGAGCAGGACAGGAGGAAGGAGGTAGGTTGCTTGTGGCTTTGTGGTGTTGCTAACTTGGTATCTTTTCAGTTTCTTCTTGGGGGCAGTCCAGTGTTTCTGTTTTCCAGGGTATAATGCCTATTTGATGCTTCCAAGGGGAATTGCCTGACCCGGACACTCGAGGTTATTTCAGGACTAGTGTTCCAAGGAAAATGCATTATCACCTGATGGTTCTCTTGAGCTTTATTCAACTTTGCACTGCCTTCTGATGGTTTCTGCAGGAGATGTGGGGGCCAGGGATGGTCTGAGTCATATGGAATCACTTCAGATGGCAATCCTGAGAGCCTTACAGAGGGAGGGGTGGATAGACTTTGCCAGGTCATCATGGAATTTACCAAGTGGCATACCCTGAGAAACGCAAACATTCCAAGAGACACTTAATATTACTGTCCTAGATGAGGAGGCACTTGCCAAGCTGTGTCTGGGGTCCAGGTTGTAAATCTTCAGTTGCTATTACAGGTGTAAGATATTATGAAAAGAGAGTCTGTACTCTGACGGTGACTCTCAAAGATTCCCGAAGCTCTTCATGGCAGGAGCGTGGTTAGCGCTTCGGAGCTCGCTCTCTCTCCTTTGTTGCTAATATGTTTATAATGCAATTTTTGCTTTGCATTTGATACATATGTGGTAATGTGGTTTCCTTTACTTTTCATATAACTTTAATCCTGTTTATACATAGAACACAGGACTAGAGGGAATTTTTCAACGCCTTTTAGTTTCAGAGATTTCTTCATGACTGTCTTCCTTGAGCTGGTCACCCACTCTAACCTCTGAGTCTTTCGAGGGCCCTTAAGTGATGAAAGGAGGCACGGGCCTGGGGTTCCAGGGTCCAGGACTTACTATCTGGGCTCAATGATACTGTATATTGAAGTGAAAGTGACAATGGGGCAGCAAAGGAGGCAAAGAAAAGGAGACGGAAGGAGAGGTAGGAATACAGATGGAACAAAGAGCTGCTCTGCCACTGAGAGGGTGAAGCGGGCCCACGTGGCTGAGCATAAAGTGGCAGAGAAACTTGTGCTGACCAAAGTCTGTGTGCTGAGGCCTGTTTATCTCTGATCTCCCAGAAATATTTTTTTCTCTCGTCTTTTTCATGGGACATCTCAGTCACTTTTATCTGTTCCATTGCATTCTGAAAATGCTCCAGAGAAACGGAATTTGAAGGAAATAGTGAAAGCTGTGACTTGGAAGGGGAAAGGAAAGAGAAAAGGGGACGAGGAAAGGAAAAAGTGTGATGGAGAGTTATGGGAACATTTGACAGCAAGCCCTTTCAAAGCCAGGAAGACCTAGTATTTTATATTCATCCGAATTTGCAGATTCATATTAATTTAATACAATGCCTTCATTGCCATTCTATTCGTTCTCCTAGGGAAAAAGGGGAATGAAAAATGGTTTGCTACTTCTCCTCTTGGCTGCAGAGCACAATTACAAAACTGTAAAACTATGATGTTAAATACCATAACTCTGTAATTACCAAACCAAAATACTAGGTGCATACCAAGCTACACAGTCACAAAATTGCTGCATAGTTCTCATATACTTCATAAAACCTCTTAAAATAATCTTAATCTTTTTTATTTTTAAAGTGTTGAAAATCAGAAGCTTTAGCTATGAGACATATGAACAATCTTAAACATTAAAGTCATTTAAAAATGGATAGACAAAAGTACGTAAACTGTTCGAAAAAATAGAAGTCTTTGCTTTCATGGCTTTCTAAGGTCTAAATATTTATGAGGCATAATTTTCTCAGAAAGTCTAATCCTATTAGCAGTTTTTCCCTTGGAGATAACTAAATTAAAAGCATTATCTTAATGTCAACAGAGCTTTATTGAGCATTTTCTACATGTTTGATGAAAAAGCATTGGAATTTTCCATTGTTTTGAAATTATTTAATACTTAAATTTTTCATAAACTTTGCAAAAATGTTTGTTTGTACAGAAAAAGTTGAAAGGATAATACAATAAGTACTTGTACGTCCTCCATGCAGATCCAGAAACTTTTAACACTTATTATCTATGTACATTTGTTTCCTCTTCCTCTGTCTCTGTTTCTGTGTCTCTGTGTATGTGTACACATGTAACTATATATATTATGTATAATATATTTGATGTGTGTATATGTATGATTTTTATTGTCTTAAGCGTTTGAAAATAAATTATGGACATCATGGAATTTCACTCCAAAGAGTTCAGCAGGTATGTCCTAAAAATAAGGCCCGTCTGCAACAATACCATTATTACATCTAATTAAAACACAATAATTTAAAAATATAATTTAACATTCAATCCATATTCAAATTTTCCCCACATCCCCAAGAATGTCTTTTTTTTAATCTTTTTCTTTTTCTTTTTTTCTCACTCCGTCACCCAGGCTGAAGTGCAATGGCATGACCTTGGCTCACTTGGCAATCTCTGCCTCCTGGGTTGAAGCAATTCTCCTGCCTCAGCCTCCTGAGTAGCTGGGATTACAGGTGTGTACCACCACACCCGGTTAATTGTATTTTTAGTAGAGACGAGGTTTTGCCATGTGGGCCAGGCTGGTCTCAAACTCCTGACGTCAAATGATCCACCCACCTCGACCTCCCAAAGTGCTGAGATTACAGGCATGAATGACCACGCCCGACCAACAGTGTCTTTTATGGTATGTTCCTTTTTTGATCCAAGATCCAAATCAGTGATTGTCTTGTTAATGTTCAAAATTCCCAAAGCTCACCTGGGCAGATCCCTTCCAACTGTCTCCTGGGTTATTTGAGCCAATCTGTGTCATTCTCTGAGCCTTTGTTTTCTGTCACAAGATGTCAGAAGCTTACTTCATACTTTCTTTGTCCCAGATCTGGGGTAGCCATTTCTCTTCTGAGTCTGAATTTCTTCATCTACTGAAAAATAGTTCTTAGAAAGCCAAAAATGGCACTGATATGCTAATTGCCACTGGGCCATTATTGCTTCTTGACCTTTTCAAAGGAGAGCTAAAAATACACATTTTTAAAAATCATGAGCTAATATTGATGTTTGCAATTCAAATTTAGCACTACTGTTTTTCCTAAATCATTTTAGTTTATATCCCAACTTATTTTTCTCACACTAAAATTCTTGATTCCTAATAGTTTAATATTCATTTTTATTGTTTTTTCCTAAAATAGATAAAAGTAGTTTCAGGACTGCAGCACCACTACTGCTATTAACAATAGCATATTGAAAGAAATATGCAGTGTATTTTTGCCCAGAAAGAAGTACAGTTGGAGTATGGTATTCAACGATTTCTTAAAAGAATTCTTTTTCACTGTGTATCTATCAATTTCCTATAGAGTTAAGTTCATATTTTTCAGTTTTAGGATTTTCTTTTTTATCTCTTTTTAACTAATTTTACTTCTTGAAATATATAAAACAATCACATGTTCTATTTACATATCAAAATTATACAAAAATGTACACATAGAGAAGTCTTGCTCCCATTCCACACTCTCCATCCGTTCTCTTTCAAAACTTGTCAGTAACCATTAGTTTCTAGTTATTCATCCTGTATTGTTTTTACTTAAATAAACACAAACACACAAACACACTTCTTTGTTTCACAAAAGATACAACACTAAATTAAATGTTCTACACCTTGTTTTTTTTTTTAACTTACCGGTACATATACTCTCATCCACTGTTAAACTGAACTCACTGTTTTAGAATTGTTTGCTAAAATACAATTTTAAATAGAATTTTTAAATACAAGTTTTAACAATGTTTTACTTCTCAAAACCTATTCTATGTAATACATTCATATGGTTCAAAAATCCAAACAATATCAAATTCATGTGCAAGAATACCTTGTTTTATTTTGATTCACTTTCTCGAACTTTGTGGATACCTTGTTTTTCAAAAATTGAAGGTTCGTGGCGCCCACTGTATCAAGCAAGCCTAGTAGTGGCGTTTTTCCAACAGCATGTACTCATTTCATGTCTCTGTATCACATTTTGGTAATTCTCACAGTATTTTAAACATTTTCATTGTTATTATATCTGCTACGGTGAGGTGATCTGTGATCAGTGGTCTTTAATGTTACTATTGTAATTGTTTAAATGCCACAAAGCATGCCCACATAAGGGTGAACTTCATCCATCCATCTTGCCTATGTTCTTATTGCTTGCTGCACCCACCAGCAGTTCTCCTGTCTCTCTCCCTGTCCTCAGGATGCCCTGTTCCCTGAGACACAACAATATTGAAATAAGGCTAACTAATAACCCTACAATGGCCTCTAAGTGTTCAAGTGAAAGGAAGAGTCACAAGTCTGTCACTTTAAATCAAAAGCTAGAGATGATTAAGCTTAATGAGGGATGCACATTGAAAGCTAATATAGGCCAAAAGCTAGGCCTTTTGTGCCAGTTAGCCAAGCTGTGAATGCAGATGGAAAGTTCTTGAAGGAAATTAGATATGCTACTATTCACAACAGCAAAGACTTGGAACCAACCTAAATGCCCATCAACGAGAGACTGGATAAAGAAAATGTGGCACATATACACCATGGAATACTATGCAGCCGTAAAAAAGAATGAGTTCATGTTCTTTGCAGGAACGTGGATGAAACTGGAAGCCATCATTCTCAGCAAACTAACACAGGAACAGAAACCCAAACCCTGCATGTTCTCACTCATAAGTGAGAGTTAAATGAGAACACATAGAGTCAGGGCAGGGAACATCACACACCAGGTCCTGTTGAGGGGTGGGGGTCATGGGGAAGGAGATCATTAGGACGAAAACCTAATACATGTGGGGCTTAAAACCTAGATGACTGGCCAGGTGCCATGGCTCATGCCTGTAATCCTAGCACTTTGGGAGGCCAAGGTGGGTGGATCACAGGGTCAGGAGATCGAGACCATCCTGGCTAACATGGTGAAACCCTGTCTCCACTAAAAATACAAACAATTAGCTGGGCATGGTGGCGGGCACCTGTAGTTTCAGCTACTTGGGAGGCTAAGGCAGGAGAATGGTATGAACCCAGGAGGCAGAGCTTGCAGTGAACCGTGATCGCGCTACCACGCTCCAGCCTGGGCGACAGAGCGAGACTCCGTCTCAAAAACAAAACAAAAAGAGATGACGAGTTGATAGGTGCAGCAAACCACCATAGCACATGTATAGCTATGTAACAAACCTGCACATTCTGCACATGTATCCCAGAACTTTAAGTAAAATTTAAAAATTAAATTAAATTAAAAAGTGCTACTCCAGTGATCACATGAATGATAAGAAAGCAAAACAGTCTTATTGCTGATATGAGAAGTCTGAGTGGTCTGGAGAGAGGATCGAACAAGTCACAACATTTCCTTACACCGGAGCCTAATCCAGAGCAAGGCTCTCTTCAATTCTGTGAAGGCTGAGAGAGGTAAGGAAGCTGCAGAACAAAACTTAGAAGCCAGCAGAGGTTGGTTCATGAGGTTTAAGGAAAGAAGCCATCTCCATAACATAAAAGTGCAAAGTGAAGTGGCAAGTGCTGATGCAGAAGCTGCAGGAAGTTATCCAAAAGATTTAGCTATGATCATTAATGAAGGTGGACACTAAGCAACAGACTTTCAATGTCAATGAAATAACACTCTGTTGGAAAAAGATGTCATCTAGGACTTTCATAGCTAGAGAGAAGTCAATGCCTGCCTTTGTAGCTTCAAAGGACAAGCTGACTCTCTGGTTAGGGGCTAATGAATGGATGACTTTAAGTGGAAGCCAGTGCCCATCTGCCATTCTGAAAATCCTAGGGCTTTTAAGAACTATGCTAAATCTGCTCTGCTTGTGCTGGATCAGTGGAACAACAAAGCCTGGAAGACAGCACATCTGTTTACAGTAGGATTTGCTGAATATTTTAAGCCCACCATTGAGAGCTACTGCTTAGAAACAAATATTTCTTCTAAAATATTACTGCTCATTGACAAGGCACCTACTCACCCACCTGAGAGCTCTTATGGAGATGTACAAGGAGATTCATGTTGTCTTCATGCTAACACATGCATTCTATACCCCATGGATCAAAGAGTCATTTTGATTTTCAAGTCTTATTACTTAAGAAATACATTTCCTATGGCTACAGCTGCCATAAATAGCAATTCCTCTTATGGATCTGGACAAAGTAAATTGAAAACTTTCTGAAAAGAATTCACCATTCTAGATACAATTAAGTGATTCATGGGAGGAAGGCAAAATATCAACATCATAACAGGAGTTTGGAAAAGGTTGATTTCAGCCCTCATGGATGACTCTGAAGGGTTCAAGACTTCAGTGAAGGAAGGAACTGCAGATGGAGTAGAAATAGCAAGAGAAAAACAATTAGAAGTAGAGCCTAAAGAGGTGACTGAATTGCTGCAATCTCATGACCAAACTTGAACAGAGGACGAGCTGCCTCTAAAGGACGAGCAAAGAAAGTGGTTTCTTGAGATGAAATCTATTTCTGGTGAAGACTTTATGAACATTGTTAAAATGACAACAAAGGATTTAGAATATTTCATAAACTTAGTTGATAAAGCAGCAACATAGTTTGAGAAGATTGACTTCAATTTTCAAAGAAGTTCTACTGTGGGTAAAATCCTATTAAAGATCATTAAATCCTATTATAGAGAAATCTTTCATAAAAAGAGGAGTCAATCTGTGTGGCAAACTTCATTGTTTTATTTTAAGAAATTGCCACAGCCAGCCCAGCCTTCATCAAACACCATCCTGATCGGTCAGCAGCCATCAACATTGAGGCAAGACCCTCCACCAGTAAAAAGATTGCAACAGAGTAAAGGCTCAGGTGATCATTAGCACTTTTTAGATATAAAGCATTTTTAAATTAAGGTATGCACGTTGTATTTTAGACATAATGCCAGGATACACTTAATAGGCTATATAAGGTATAGTGTAAACATAGCTTTATATGCACTGGGAAACCAAAAAGTTCCTGTTACTCACTTTACTGTGATAGTCACTTGATTGTGATGGTCTGGAATTAAACCCAGGTGGCTCATACCTGTAATCCCAGCACTTTGGGAGGCTGAGGTGGGCGGATCACAAGGTCAGGAGATCGACACCATCCTGGCTTACATGGTGAAACCCCGTCTCTACTAAAAATAATTTTTTAAAAAAATAGCCAGGCGTGGTGGCGGGCGCCTGTAGTCCCAGCTACTCAGAAGGCTGAGGCAAGAGAATGGCGTGAACCCGGGAGACAGAGTTTTAAATCATGCACATCTTAGTTCCAACACCAGCTCTCCTTAATGTACGTGTGACTCAAGGACTGTTTTTTACCTGCACTCCACTTGCTTCTCTCGTTGACTATAAAATGAGGATAATAATGCTTATGCCATATTATTTATAGTGATTAAGTAAATTCGAAGTTGTGTAAAGTGCTTAGCATGGGATCTGCACATAGTGCTAAACAAATGGTGGTAGTTATTTCATCGTCACTGTGATCATCGTGGGAATGAAAGTCACTGCCCCTTAGGATATAAGTCCAGCTGCCTAGGAGGTCATTGATCTCCAGGGTTTGGGAACTGCAACAGAGATCCCCATATTTCCTCACAGCAAATAGGAATTCAGAGTGAGCACATTTCTGTAGGCCCAGCATAGGAGGGTCCAAAGACATTTGGGGATTTCTTTGCTCAGATATTTCTTCTTTCTTCCTACTCTTATTTTTCTATCCCACCAATTAAAATATGGCTCAGTTCTTTGTATCTTTGCCTGAGAGAGAAGTAGTAAAAATCAAGGAGAGATAGTGCTACTCACAGCATCCACACTGCTCTCGCTGGCTCTTGACTCCCCACCTGCCTCTTTCCTCCGCTGGTAATCCAGTCGTTTTAATCAACCTGAAATTCCCTAATATTACCACCTTCCTTCCTACCTGTTTCCCTGCACACATTGTTCCCTCAGTTTGGCCTGTCCTGTCTTCTTTTCAAGGAGCTCATCTGAGCTAGTTGTTAATCTATGAGTCTATCCAGGGCAGAGACTGCGAGCCTATTGATCTTGGTACTGTCAGTCCCTATTACAGTGCTTGGTAAAGAGTTGGGACACAGTAGATTGGAACTCTTCGCAGACTTGATTGGTTTAATCTGATTCTATCAGATATTTATTAAGCAATGTCACTAGTATGGCAGAAATGAAAAGATAAAGGAAGCACCACCTTTCCTCCAATTGTTTTGATCTGGTGAGAGACTTAGGTATACTATCTAGTATCTAGTGAGAGAAAGAACTATGCCAGGATAGACATCAGCCATTGAACGCAGCGGAGACCAGCGAGATCAGGAGCAGGGTTGACAAACATTATCTGTAAAGGGCAAGATAAATGTGTTAGGCTTTGTGGGCTGTACAGTCTCTGTTGAAATAGCTACTCAACTCTACCATCCTAGCAAAAAGGCAACCACAGACAACATGTCAACAAATGCACATGGCAGTGTCCCAATAAAATTTTATTGATAAAAACAGTCAGCAGACTAGATTTGGCCCATGGGCTGCAGCTTCCTGATTCTGATCTAGAGATATGGCTTTTTTTTTTTTTCTTATTTAATAAAGGGGAAAAATTTTGGAAGGAATATACAAGTGACTGTGGAACTGGTCATTCTGTGCAATAAGCAAGTATGTGGGATGGGGAGAGGAGGCAGAGGGGGAATGAGGGAAACAGGCAAGGAGGTCAGAAGTTAGAGAGATGGGACAGAGACAAAGGTCAACCTTGTAGTTGTCCCCAAGGGTCTCTTACTAACCTGTGTGCTGGGAGCGCCTGCTCCAATCTGCCCACAGCCCATCTAGTTTGTCCCTGAGCTAAGCTGGCTAGCCTGCTAGGGTCAGTGTCTTCCTCCAGGGAAAATGATGGAACTGACATAAAAAAAAAAAAAAAAGGCCTGGGCGCGATGGCTCATGCCTGTAATCCCAGCACTTCCGGAGGCCAAAGTAGGTGGATCACTTGAGGTCAGGAGTTTGAGACCAGCCTGGCCAGAATGGTGAAACCCTGTCTCTGCTAAAAATACAAACATTGACCAGGCAGTGATGGTGTGTGCCTGTGATCCCAGCTACTCAGGCGGCTGAGGCAGGAGAATCACTTGAGCCTGGGAGGCAGAGGTTGCAGTGAGCCAAGATTACTGCAGCCTGGGCGATGCAGAGAGATCTTGTCTCAAAAAAAAAAAAAGTAAAGCTATGAGAGGAACATCTCTACACTTACCTCCAGCCACCCCCCGCCCACAGCCGTTCATGATGAGTCTTTGTGAGGGCTCCCCGTGCACACGGCCTTGAAGAGTGTCCTTAGTGAGTACCCGCATTTCATCTTCTCTGCACAAAAGGCCTTCGCAGGATTACTCTGGTGACCTGGCATGCTCAGACGCAGGTGTTCATGAGAGCAATCAAGATTATGTCTCATCCAAGGAACTTTGTTTAAATTCCACTAGTATTTTTAAAATTTACAAATACTCCTTCTCAAATCAAGAATTTAAAGTCTGCCCATACCTAAGTATGGAAAAATCTTTCATGGAGACAAAATGGTCCATCTAAGCAAATGATTTTAACATTTTTAGTGTGGACAAATTCTCACATTTTCTGTTTTCTCCTTTGGCAGACATCTGACTAATGTGAGCCTATTTTGATTTCCTGAATGGTCAGTGTCTTGTGGGCTGGGATATTTGTGTGTGTGTGTGTCTCAGATAAATGACATTTCTTCTTTGTGGATTATTAAAATAAATTCATTTCCCTTAGTCTTTCGTTTTCCCATTTGCAAAGACTTGTTTCCTTTGTGTGTGTGCTTATCAGTGTCTTGTCTTGAGGTAGGCGTTAGGGTGAACAGCAGTGGGTGTCCCCTCCAAGGAGTGCTCAGCCTCTCGGGCGTTAGTGACGCCTCAAACCTGCGTTAGTGACGCCCAGACTGTTTGTTGGGAGCGGTGCACAAGCCCCTGCTCCGCTGGGCCCGCGGCGTGCCTGCCTCTGCCTCTGTGCACCCTGCAGCGCGGACAGCAGGGGGCGCGCCCGGGAACCCCCAAGAGTGCCCGTTTTCACTTCTCTGCAGGGCGGTAATGGATCATTGACGTGCAAACAAAACAAACTTGAGAGCTTCAGAATAACAGTGAGTGTGTACAGGTGTCATTCTGATT
Organism: Chlorocebus sabaeus; assembly: GCF_047675955.1. NCBI lineage: Eukaryota > Metazoa > Chordata > Mammalia > Primates > Cercopithecidae > Chlorocebus > Chlorocebus sabaeus. The sequence continues at coordinate 72,695,976 of NC_132921.1, forward strand.
CAGTGGCTTCCTGTTACTGTAGCTATTCTTATCTATCACACCATTTCACAGAGCTCTATGTGTTTTACCTTAAATCCAAGCTACAAATAAAACTAGCTTACATTTATTAAGTACTTGCCAGGTACTTATCTAAGCATTTAACATGAAGAAATGCACTTAAATATCAGGATAACACAAAAATACAAGTACTATCAACATTTCCATTTTATAGATGAGGAAATCGAGGCTTAGAGGAATGAGGCTTAGCTAACACGTGGTAGGCCAGGATTCAAACCCAGGCTGATTAACTCCAGGCCCCACACTCTTACCCCACTTCGCACTGCTTCCTACATATTTAGCAAGTATGTTTTCTGTGTCAGGCACTCTGCTGAAAATTGCATATGAATAATGAACAAAACGCATGGGGCTTTCAGTTGGCGGTGACAGAAATGAATAAACAGACGTACACAGGGCCGGACGCGGTGGCTCACGCCTGTAATCCCAGCACTTTGGGAGGCCGAGGCAAGGCGGATTACGAGGTCAGGAGATCGAGACCATCCTGGCCAACACGGTGAAACCCCGTCTCTACTAAAAATATAAAAAATTAGCTGGGTGTGGTGGCGGGCGCCTGTAGTCCCAGCTACTCGGGAGGCTGAGGCAGGAGAATCGCTTGAGCCCGGGAGGTGGAGGTTGTGGTGAGCCGAGATCATGCCACTGCACTCCAGCCTGGGCAACAGAGCGAGACTCCGTCTCAAAACAAACAAAACAGAAAAACAACAACATACACACACACAAATAAAATTTAAAGTAGTAATAAGTGTCATGAGGAACAAGAGCAGGACACTGAGAAATGGAACAATGAGAGGAGGAGGGGGAGGGAAAGGAAGCTACAAGTTCGGTGGTTGGGGAAGGATTCTCTCAACACGGTGTTGCATTCCAGACCCCACTTGAGACAGTGCTGGGTCACAAAGCCAGGTGAGATCGAAGAATGAGAAGACAGTAAGAAAGAGCTCCTGGGAAAAGAAACCAGATGTGTGAAACTTTACGAGAACAAAAAAAAAAAAAAAAAAAGGGAAAGAACTTGGTGTTTTCATGTGGAGTGAAATCAAAACCATTTACCCCGCTGCATGTCCAAGGCATTCAGCCAGTATCGATGCCCACTTCTAATCCTTTTTAACACAGAAAGTATATTAGAAATAAATGCGTGCTGTCTTTGGCCTGGATCCATGACGACTCTGCAAGGAAGGGTTGTCAAACCACATTTGGGCCACCCTGTGATTGTGATCGGCTGTGAAACAGGATTGGCTGCAACACATTCAATCAGAATGGCCCAGCCCATATATCTGTCTAAATCTTGCAAGTGCTGCAAGCAGACCTAATGGAAGACCTTGCCTACACCGGGCAAAGGAGACCCAGTGCGAGGATTCCCAAGAGATGCAGTCACCTGCAGAAGAGAAAACTCCGGCTTTGTGGCCCAGCACTTTCTGTTGTGGGACCTGGAACGCTGTGCCTGCTGGGGCTGAGTTCTTAAAGGCCCTATACTAGACCGGACACGAGCCACTGGACAATGGCACTGTGGCTCCATTATCTACCAACATGCCCAGAGCCAAGAACTGTGCCTGAAATATAGTAAATGCTCTTGAGAATTGTTGGATAAGGTGAAGAAAAGCATTTAGACGAGTGGACAGAAGGAAGAGGAGTAGCTCAGCCATTCTACTTGGAGAATAGAGGAACGTTCATAGCTTCTATTGAACATCTTGCTTCAGATGATTGGTTACTTTATTATTTTTTCTTGTGTATTAGTTTGTTTATGGGTAGCCTGCATATGGGTTTATTAAAAGAGAAGGGAATGTGTTTGGATGAGGAAAGAAAGACTGCCCTGAAATGTATGTTCTGGGAGAAAGCATCAATATTTTAAGTTGTCTGGTCACTGAACAGAACAAAAAGCCAACCTAGTAGAAGTTCTTAGTTCTTACCTTTGTGCCTTTTCCCAGCCTGTGATGAGCACTGGCTGCTTGCGGTCACAGCTGCCCTTCTCAGAGGATGGCGCGTGGTTGAAATGAGGGGGGTCCCCTCTAGGGAGGTTCTGACCCCACCTCATACACTAGGCAGCTCTTGACCAATGACTGACTGACAAAGGGGCACAAAAGCCTGCCCCTTTTCTCAAAGTGTGGCCATCTCTATAACGCCTTTTACATTTCCAGGTGCTCCCTGTGACCAGACTGAGGCTCTAATCTCTATCACACTCCCCATCCCTACTTAGCTTTCTTCCCCTGCCCACCTGCCTCCCTCATCCCTCTCCTCCTGAGCTCTTCTATCAGTCAATCACTTATATAAGAAGCCCCACTCAGGCCCTGCTTTTAGGGAAGCTGAATAAGGCTGGCAGCATTCATCGTTCTTCCAGACATTGCTTTTCTTTCTGTCTGAGCTGATCCCCCAGCTGGGGATCCATTTCCCAAACTCTATAAGCCTAGGGACCTCATGCTTACCACCTTATCTTTGTGCCTATGGATGACTGTCAAGGGAAACATTTTCTCTAGGAACTGCCTTGCTAATGGGATCAAATATTGGCAACGTATCGATCAAGTCTCCTTTTCTTTTTTTCTTTTTTTTTAAGACAGAGTTTCACTCTTGTTGCCCAGGCTGGAGTGCAATGGCACGATCTTAGCTCATGCAACCTCCACCTCCCAGGTTCAAATGATTCTCTTGCCTCAGCCTCCCGAGTAGCTGGGATTACAGGCACGCGCCATCACACCTGGCTAATTTTGTATTTTTAGTAGAGATGGAGTTTCTCCATGTTGGTCAGGCTGGTCTCGAACTCCTGACCTCAGATGATCTGCCCGCCTCGACCTCCCGAAGTTCTGGGATTACAGGTGTGAGCCACTGTGCCTGGCCTCAAGTCTCCTTTTCTATCGCACAGTGTTTGTTTTGTCACTGGCAAGTAGTACTTCCCACATCCCGTACTTTTCTTTTTAATTGGCATATTCTTTCTTTAGATCTGTCAATGTCTTAAATGGCAATAGTCAGACTACATTGGCTCGTGCCTTATTTTCTGTACTTAAGGTAACCTTGCATTCTGACTTCACCAGCTTTATGTTGATTTTATAGCTTGGTCCTCAAAGTGCAGTCATACTCCAATCATTGCCATGTGCTGGGGGATAAATCCCACGTTTATTACACTAAATTCATGAAAAGGTTTGAATTTCACTGTTTGCTCATTTCACTTCTCGGAGTGAAACTCCGTAAATACTTTCATTTGTCAAGAAATCAAGACTTTTATTACAATGAGTTACTTTCTGAAAAGTATGTGTTATTTTAAGGATAACAAGGATCTGCAATTGATGTTCCCTGAATATGACGTGAGTAATATAGTAGTTTATGTTTGCACAGAAGGTGCTGGCTTGGATGGAGAGGATATTTCAACTTCTGGCTCTTCGTAAAGTGGTAAGCTAGAAACTTTTGCCTGGCTTCATTCCTATCTAACTCCCAGGAATGATTTGCAAATTCATGAGATAATGTCTGAGAACCACTCTGTGCTCTTAAGAGAAAGGAGCCAGATAAATGTAACGTATCATCATTAGAGTCACTGTATTTTGCTTAACTTCCACACTTCTGGGAAAATGATTAAGTGACTTGGCTTCTTCCTTTCCCAAAGTCCTTTACCCAAGTGGCCATATCCTTGCTGTCTATATGGTTGCAGCTTTACCATTCTTTCTGTTCACACTTCTTCATTTTAAGAAAAACAAAAATACAAAGTTTTAGGTAACCCATCTTAGCTAGGACAGGTCCTGAATGCACAGGCTGGGATTTGAACATGTAATGCCTCCCCGCTACTCATACACTCAGATTTTTTTTACTGTAGAGGATAATAACTAGCTTCCCCAATCTCACTGATTTCATGTACTGAGAAGCTGCAGAAGGTTAATGAGGTTGAATGACATTGTGGCAGGTGCACTCATCTTGTGGTAAGGGATTAGGTACTGAGCACTCTCATCTCCCAGCCAGTCATTCTTAACACGTTCTGTAGTCCCTTTAAAGCCCTGCTTTCAAGAACCGCTGTGATTACAGTGATCTGTAAATGTATGTCATGGTGGATCTTAAGGTTAGCCCCAGCCAGGACGTGGGTGCTGAGGGGTGGGAGCATAGCCCAGGCCCCCTGAAGAATGCACATGACACCCATCGGCCTGCTGTCCTGGGGCACTGTGGGCAGTGGAAAGGACCTCAGTTCAGAGTCTGCCGATCTAGCTGCTGGAGCTAACTCTCCCCACACTCGCTGTGAGACCTAGAGCAATTAATAGACCTTCATGCAACTCAGTCCCACATTGGTTGGGAATGAGGCAAAAGGTAGTTTGGAGGCAATCTCTTAACCTCTTAACAGTCTCCTCAAAATGCAACTGGAACATTCTAAGTACTCAGTGAATATTCTGCTTTCTTGTCACTGTTCTCTACTTCCCGCTTGGAAAGTAGGCTTGGGACTAGAGGTGCAGCTGCCATCTTGCACACATGAAAGCCATCATGAGGAAGACTCACGATGACAGGATGAAGAGACCAGAGCAGCTCGAGGCGCCGGGGATATTCTGGTGCTGCTGCATCAGCCTAGGATGGCCCAGCTCTGCACACCCGGCATGTGAGGAAAGTTCATTCACGTTTGGTTAAGCCACCATAGCAGGGTTTCCATAAAAGCAATCATCATTTCATCATATCTAACAAGAATTAGAAATGTCAATGCTATCAAGAAATATTTGAAATATGTCTTATTTAATGACGATCCTTGCGTGTGTGTGGTGTGCCTTACTTTATAGGTAATAACGATGATATTGTATACATATATGTATATATATGTTATATTTATATATCTCACTATTTTATATATGTACTCATATATGTGTGTATATATCACATCATATATTATAAACATATATATAACTATTAACTATTACCGAATATAGATAACATATAATCTTATGTATATAATTTATAACTTACAAGTATTAATTATTCATATGTTGGATCATATGCACAGAAGCTTTTTCTGATAGGTGTGTGTGATCCAGAAAGTGTGCAGAGCATTTCTCACAAAGTCTCTAAGTGCCATGGTGAAAGTTACACAAAGCTATGTAACATATAGGGCATAGATCTTAATAACCACTCTGAGAAATAAGAGTTATTCATATGAATGCTCAGGGTTTATAGCTGCCTAGTTCAGAATGTTTCCATGTCCCTTGGCAAGGGAGCCACAGAGGCAATCGTCCTCCCTCACCTTCTGAGATTTGAGCTCACAGCTTTGTGCCACTTCTCCATTCTGAATGGAAACTTCTTTGTGAAATCACTAATGTTAATGTGCCTTAGGAACTATCTAATGCAGCCTATCATCCACTTCACAGAGGAAATAAATGTCTCAGAGGTGGCTGGGCATGGCTCACGCCTGTAATCCTAGCACTTTGGGAGGCCGAGGTGGGCAGAGCCTGGCCAATGTGGTGAAACCCCGTTTCTACTAAAAATATAAAAATCAGCTGGGCATGGTGGTGGGTGCCTGTAATCCCAGCTACTTGGGAGGCTGAGGCAGGAGAATTGCTTGAACCTGGGAGGTGGAGGTTGCAGTGAGCTGAGATCACACCACTCCACTCCAGCCTGGCCACAGAGCAAGACTGTCTCAAAAAATAAAAAAATTAAAAAAAAAAAAAAGAAAGAAAGAAAAAGAAAAGAAATGTCCCAGAGGCGACTCTCCTTGCATCCAAGATTCTACCAAATTGTTAAATTTAATAACGTTTGCCCCTCTAGGGCATAAAACAAATGGAATTAAAGCTCATGGGGAAAAATATGCACAACGTGTGTTATTGGTTGAAGGATTCTCCTCAAAGCAGATAGTTTAAAAATAAAAACATTAATAATTATAGTAACAATGATATTACACTGGTTTGTGTAATATTTCATAGTTAGCAGGTAAAGTAGGTTCAAATGTCTCATTTTAGTTTTACATCAATCCTAGATGTGAAATTGGCTGGCTTATGCATAATTATGAATCAGTGTCATCATGTAACTACTAGGAGAAAATTCAATGGTAGAGGAACTTAATCACACACAAAATGGTGATTGCCCTAGAAACAAAAAGATTGCTACAAGTCAAGCAAAAAAAAAAAAAAAAAAAAAAAAAAAAAAAAAAAAATGATGAAAATGCTAAAATCCACCATTCAACAAATCAAACTGTGATAATTGGTTCAGCATACTTCATTTTCTAAAATGCAGTCATAGCTTAGGTAGAATTTTTTAAACTTACTTATCAGAAACACCTTGCTATGGATTTTTTTTGCGATTAAATTAGTTAATACTACAGTATGAATAAATTATAAATGAAATGTGTCAATCCATTTCCTTAATTCTAAATAGTCAGTGTTTTTCTAAATTTTTCCACTACTATCAAAAATGTGCTAGTGAACATGTTCTGACTAAAATTTCGTCTCTACTTTGGATTAGTCCTTTAAATAAATTTGTAGAATTTATTTGGGACATACTTTCCCCACATGCCGATATAAAAGGAATCTTCAAATATACTTTAGATGCTGCATTGGGAGTTATACCTGATGTAAATGACGAGTTGATGGGTGCTGACGAGTTGATGGGTGCAGCACACCAACATGGCACAAGTATACATATGTAACAAACCTGCACATTATGCACATGTACCCTAGAACTTAAAGTATAATAATAATAAAACAAAAAAGAAAAAAATATATATGCTTTAGATGCAACAGTAAATGTTTCCATTTCACCATAATTTTGCCAATATTGGTTATGACATTTTAAAGTTGCTAATAAACTATTTTGTGGGTGAAAAATTAATTGTGAAAAATTAATTTTGGATTTAATTTTTCTAATTTTACCTTTTAGTGAGGTTATCTTTTCATGTGTTAGTTTATGTTTCTCCTAGGGAAATTTCATGAATTATTGAAACAATATGGGTAGCAACTGCAACATATGTTGCAAATATTACCCTCAATCTGTTGTTTCTGTTAAAACTTTAGTGTATATGATCACAATGGTAATTCTTATTATGTGCTTATTTTTGTTGAATGTTTAAAGTGTGAGGATATTGAACACTTTCTGAAAGGTTTGTGCAAATCTAGCTTTTTATAGGTGTGTGTTGTGGGGGATGAGGAGTTTCTGGGGTGAGGGATATAAACAGGGACCAGGAGGAGATAATTTCCTGGGGCCCAGGCATGTTACCAAGGAAGATTTGAAAAACACATTTTTATCTTAACATGCTATTTAGAGTGGAACCTGGAATTGCATAGTAGGATTCTAAGGGGTACAAGCAATTGTACTGTGCTAGGTTTTAATTACATGAGTGTGTGGAATTCTTCTTAGAATGCAGCTAGATGTCCAGGTGAATCTACATAAGGGACCCCACTCAACACACAACTGGAACAAGAGAGGTTTTCTGGGTGCCTGGGGAAGGCCACCTCCTCCTCCAGGGCTGGCTTCATTGTGTGCAGCCTAGCAAGTCACACAGGACCACGGCTCCGAGGATGCTGCATTTGCTTTACTGCTCTGCTCTTCCTGGCCTGAAAAATCTGAATAATTTTACCTTCGAACCTGTGTTTTGCAAGCAAAGTCCACAGGACAGTGGCGCACGCAGACCCAGAGGTGCACATGCAGTATGCACGTGTGGTGTTCTCGCTGCGCCGTCTGCATTTGGCTTCTGCGTGCAGGTGAGCACAGAGCTCTTGTGGATCCCCCAGGCGTGGGAGTTCAGGGTAAGCATACTACTTGTGACTGAGTGAGATGGGGAGCAGTAGTGACAGCCTTGGGACACCACGTTTTCCCTTTGAACAAGAATCTCTTCAAATGCAGAAAGAGGACAATTGCATTCTAAGAACCACCAATGACCAAAGAAACCTATCATATCCTTTCTTTTTAAAAGTTGATATACAACAGTTGTACATCTTTTCAGGGTGCATGTGATATTTTGGTACCTGTACATGGCCATACCGTCCTGAATGTGCCTGATCTCCTCATGCCCTTCCTTACCCATTTCTAACAGCCTAAGTGTTAGTCAGCCACTTACGTGGAAACTGATGACATGCAAGGAAAGGGGAGAAAGGACACCGCTAGTTCCTTTCCCTGTCAGCCCACTCTTACTCGCAGTAAGCCAGAGGCAGAGAATGCTGGTAGAATGTGAGTATATCGAGAAGTGAAATAAAAACAGTTGAGTTCATTCCATGCAGTCTGTCAACTGTTTTGCTAAGAACAAAGTGCATATGCCTGTATGAGCTACACAACACAAACTGTGTGACTTCAATAATTCTGCATATGAGTTGATTGCTCTTATATTTACTTGCATTTAAAACTGACATTGTAGAATATAAATATTTATGGTTAAATTATGCTAATAATTTAAATAATTTTAACTTTGACTCACTTAGAACATTAAATGGCAAAATAAAGTGCTACAGCAATTTGAGAGAGAGAAGCCATAGAAGAAAGGGAAAACCTTTATATTTAAGGATTCTGAGCAGCACTTTTTTTCTGCCTTTTGGACAAGGAGCCAACAGTTTCATTTTGCATGGGAGCTCACAAATTTTGTAGCTGGCCTTAGACTCATCTGAGGTGGGAGAGCAGTTGTCTGACAGAATCTCAAAGAGTCGTCACTGTTTTGAGACGTATAACATCAGAAACTTGAATTTTGGAAAAGACGTTTTCTACAACTGGGGTTCACTCACCTTTAATTTTATAGCATGTTTTGTTTTTTTTAAATGCTTGCTTTTCTCAGCTGTGTTAACAGAATATAAGAAAATGCATTTTTTCCTTCATCAGAAAGAGGGAAGGAACCCAGTGACAGTGATAACCCAGGCAAGGGGACACAGGGACCCCATCTCACTGAGGGATTTTGATTCCAGAGGTTTTGCTTCTCACTTGAGGGGAAGGACACTGTTGTCTTCTGTTTATTTTAGTAAGGGGACTGCGATGGTTAATACTGAGTGTCAGCTTGATTGCATTGAAGGATGCAAAGGATTGTTCCTGGGCGTGTCTGTGAGGGTGCTGCCAGAGGGGAGTAACATTTGAGTTGGTGGACTGCGACAGGCAGACCCACCCTCAATCTGGGTGGGCACCATCTAGTCACCTGCCAGCACGGGTAGAATAAAAGCAGGCAGAGGAACATGGAAAGGCTAGACTGGCTTGGTCTCCCGGCCTATATCTTTCTCCTGTGCTGGATGCTTCCTGCCCTAGAACATCGGACTCCCAGGTTCTTCAGCTTTGGGACTCTTGGACCTTCATCCACAGACTGAAGACTGTACTGTCGGCTTCCCTACTCATGAGGTTTTTGGACTCAGACTGGCTTTCTTGCTCATCAGCTTGCAGACAGCCTATTGAGGGACCTCACCTTGTGACTGTGTGAGTCAATACTCCTTAATAAATTCCCCTTTATATATACATCTATTCTATTAGTTCTGTCCTTCTAGAGAACCGTGATACAGGGGCCATGTCCCCACATCCCAATACAAACAAGCAAAACTCTTGTCTGAAGGACCTGAAAGAATCTTACATGAGCCCATGATGTTTATCATGTCATTGGGCAAGCCAGAGAAAGTGTCACACTGACCCACGGAGAAAAGCTGTTCACAGTCAGGAAGTTCACCCTCGAGGTCTGCTTTCCCGTTTTGGGAGTGTGGCTAAGGGTTTACTCGTGCCCGCCAATGCCCTCCGTCTACGGAGGAGTAAGTGGGTCACAGGAACGTGCTCTCAGCCTGAGGAATTGCATCTCACTGGCTACAGCATTGCTGCAGGCCCAGAGGGCACATACACATTTGCTCTGCCTGTACGAAGATTTAAAAGAAAGCAGATTGAGCACACAAAAACCCCAAAGTGGGAAAACCCACAAAACCCAGAAAGGTCAAGCAATTTATTTAGCAATATTTCAGCAAGAGGTTGCCAGAACTGAAATGTCCCACGTCTCTCTACTTCCTGCCAGTGCGCTTTGGATCCCCCATCTGAGAAGCAAATAGCAGCACGAAGACAGAACACTAAGGACGGCGAACTCCAGGTTTCCCACGCGACAGTCCTTATTCCTGTGATCTATGACTGCCTGTGTCGGTTGTTTTGCTTGTACTTAAGTGTTTACTACTGTTCCAATTTAATGGAAAATAGAGTAGCCTATAAATTGGAAACCATATGACCTGGCAAACGGTTTAAGCTGTGTGGGACGCCCAGTTGATGGAATATGGAAATTTACTGTGAACTACTCTTAAATCCTTTAACACATAGTACTCTCTGCTGCCTCTGGGATGTCGTCTGTTCTTTCTGCCTGGGAACATTATTCCTTCTCTTCTCACCTAGGTAACTCCTTTATTCAGTCAACAAATATTGTGCCGTCTGTACTAGGGGCCCCATGCTCTTTTAGGTCCTGGGGATACAGCCATGAACAACGAAGTCCCTGCCCACTTGGAGCTTACATTCTGGTGAATCCACACTCACCCTTCAAGATGTGACACACACCGCCTTCTCAAGGGATCTGTCCTCCTGTGCTTCCCCCAGAGGAGGCTGGGTTTACCATTTATACTCTCCCATAAGGTCCAATACTTCTTCAGAGTTCTTTGCATGCATGTATTATTTTCTTCATTGTTTATACATATTTGGTTAATGTCTGTCTTTCCTTGCTGGATGGTCACTTTATGAAGGCAGTGGTTGTGCTCGTTCTGCCCGCTGCTGTATTTCTGAGCCCATCAGCCTGCAATATAGGGTATAACCAATGTTTGTTGATGGTGGCTAATTGCATGCTTTCTGCTAAAAGTACTCGTTTTTTTTTTTTCAATATACTTCTAGCCAAAAGGTGGCACTGCAGGAGAGTAAGTGAACAAAGCTTCAACCTAGTTAACTCCAGTCATTGGATGGGATCCAATTAGTTATGGGCCAATGTTAGAACTAGAAATGGCTTATTTCAAAACCTGTACACACTCATATCCATACACATATTCGAAATCTCAATAAAACCAATGAATGAAAGTCACCTAAGCCTATGAAGAATATTAATATTTCTATGACCATTGAAGAGAACCAGATGCAGTTACAAACAGCTAGAATCCAAATTAAGATTTATTAACTAACAGATATCTACTTAGGACATAGACAAGTTGAATTTTTTTATTTCGGTGGTTACAAGTAAGGAAAAAAAACCTGTAATTTTTTTTGGTTAGTAACTTGCTTTGACTTACTACATTTCACTGCAAAATTATCCTTCAAATTCCAGTTCCCTTCCATAAAGTCTTCTTATAGCATGATAAGCCTTTCTGAAAAAATGATATTACAACAACCAGCAGCCTCTTCAAAGGCTTCAGGAACAAATACACAGAGAGTAGATAGACAACTGCTAGATAAAAATCTGCTCATGATGTTGGCTGTAAATAATGAATGGTGGTTTCCATGTTTTAGCATTAGCCACCTGGGTGCCTGTGGTGCCCAAGGCAAGTCACCAACTTCATCAGAGCACCCACCCCACAAATTCGGAATCTCTTCCTTTATGTGTTTACCTCCAAAAACCAAATACAAGTTTACATGGTCCTTTTATTTTCATGTGAGATGTTTCTGATGTGGTTATGGGTGAGAGTGTGTGTGTGTGTGTGTGTGTGTGTGTGTGTGTGACTGTGTGTACATGCCTCTGTGTGTGTGTGTAATGAAAGTGTGTAAGTAGAATATGATTCACTTGGAAACAGTATTTTGCTTTATAGTCTGCTTTATAGATGAAATTTTATCCATGTCCTCATATCCTCCAATCTAATTGGAAAGATAAGGCCCATACACACGTCGATTAGCTGCTTTGTCACGGTTCTTAAACCACAGACACAAATCAGCAGTGTGCTTCGGATTTGGCATCTATATTACAATTCACAAACTGCAGTTAAGGCTATGGTATACATTTTATGTAGGTTTACGAAGACTCCACTGAAGGGCCAGATGTCAGAGACAGTGAATTTCACTGTGCATTGCTCTGATGAGGGATAACTTCTTTAGCAGACATATAACCAGACCATGTCTCCTACACATTATTAGAAGTTGTCTAGGTCTTTGGAATTTGGAGACTTTGAAAATACTTCTGCTGTAAACATTAAATTGATAGCTTTTTAAAAATGTACAACCTCAGCATATATTAGCAAAAAGAAGAAAGCCATTCAGCTTCCAAGTTTTCTTAAGAATAAGGGCCAAAATCTCTGTGGCTTCTAACAAAAATAACTTCCAAATAAATATTGTGCCTTATGACACAAGGATAATTATAAATGAGAACTAGAAATATATATTTCAATTTTTTATTAACATATATGTAAGAAAAACACATGTGACCAATGCTAGAAGATATTCTCCTTAATTAAGTTGGTAAGAGATACCACATTCTCCACAGGCTGGATGGCATCAATGGATTTTGGCAGATTTCACTGAAGGAAGAAAATGCCAGGTTGACAAAGTTTATATTCCTTGTGGGAGACATTGTTTTGTAAAGTTCCCATTTGGGACAATATCCATCTCTGGGATCTTTCAAAGGAAGCTGACAGAGTATCCCAGAGAATAACGGACATAGAGCTAAACATGACACAGGCTACACACATTATCTGTGTTTTCCTAGTAAGCAGTACAAAAAAATTAGTGTTTGGGACAAAGATGGAGTTTCTGAATGATTTTGTCAATCAATGCAATAGTAAACCAAATTTAGAAAAGATAAAAGCTAGGGCCGGGTGTGGTGGTTCACACCTGTAATCCCAGCAATTTGGGAGGCCAAGGCGGGTGGATCACCTGAGGTCAGGAGTTCGAGACCAGCTTGGCCAACATGGCAAAACCCTGTATCTACTAAAAACACAAAAATTAGCCAGGCATGGTAGTGTGTGCCTGTAGTCTCAGCTACCTGGGAGGCTGAGGCAGGAGAATTGCTTGAATCTGGGAGGTAGAGGTTGCAGTGATCTGAGATCATGCCATTGCACTCCAGCCTGGGCAACAGAGTGTGACTTCATCTCAAAAACAAAACAAACAAACAAACAAGAAAACAAGATAAATCCAAACAGGTGAGAGGAAATGCACACAAGGCACAAAGTGACACATTCTTTATAGAGAAAACCTTGAACACTTATGAAAATGTTGATCAGTTCTTAAACATACTGATGGGAGCATAAACATATTGCTGTCTGTCTCACAGCAGGTCACTATGCTTTAGCATAATTGTTTGATAAATGTAGAATTCGTTCTTGTTTTTCAATAAAAGCAATAATAGGAATATGGCAGCCAATATTCACTGAATGATTACTATGCACTAGGCATTTCTCTAAGAACTCTACAAACTGAATCTATCTGTGTAGACTCCATATTGGGTAGGTTTAGTGCTTTCCTTAACTTGCAGATGAAGAAACTGAGGCACTAACAGTCTCGATAATGACCAAAAGAAGTCATTGTTTGTCACTGTGGATGCAGAAAGGCATAGAGTGTCTGGTGCTTAATTCATTAACAGGGCTAACCTGGTGATTATACACATCAGGTACTCATGAAATATCAAAATAATATGTCCATGAGTATTTTACATGTTTGATTTCTCCCCAAAGCATTTTTAAACTCACATACTCTTTCAGATTTTGGACAAGATTCTGGCAAACTTTGGAATAAAGTTTTCCAGGCAAGCAGAGCTCCTGAACAGTGATCAATACCCTCACGGGCTGGTAAGTCCTTAAAAACTAACCTGTCTAGACACCAGATACTGTTTTCTATGAGAGTAGGGAAAATTTAGGGTTAAACAGCCCTTATAAAAACAATGCCACTGCTCTCATTATGTATGCTCAAGTCAAGTCCAGTGTGAAAATACAGCTTCAGAAAGGTGGGTGAGGTTTGGAGACGCTGGTTTTGAAAGCCAATGGACTGTCTTCTTGTCTTCCGAGTCCCATATGTAAACGAGGACAGCGGTCCTCACCCCTGACTGCATACTTAAGAATCACTTGAGAGCTTTAAAAAAAATACAGGTGTGGGGGCCCCATCGCAGACCAATTAAATCAGGATTTCAGGGAGTGTGGAGACCGAGCGTTTTTCAAAAGCTCCCCAGGTGCCTGCAACGTGCAGCCAGCATGGAGAAGCCTATATCAGATGTAGTCTAGACCGCTGAAACTTCCCCTTGAGTATATACGTTGGAAGTCTCAGAACTGGGATGTAGTTGTTAAAATGTCTAAAGCCCGAACAGCCAAGTTGGTACACACTGTGGCAGAGAAAGCCCAAAGTGTATTTGGTAAGACCACCCACCTGCTGGGATTCTTGTGCCTCCCAGCTTATGTTATTTTGAAAGATAATTATTGTGAAAAAGTCTAGACAGTTGTTAGTATGGAAAGCCTGTCAAGAATATGAGAAAGTATTCAGAGAATACAGAATTCATGTGATGACCCAGTATTATTTACAATTCAGAAGTTCTTCGCCTACTAGCTCCCAAGAACGAGTCGTACAGGGGGTGAGGTGCGGAGGGCATGGATGTGAAGGCAGACTTATGAACATCAAAATTAGTGGTAGATTTATATCAGGTTTCTACAAACAGGCTACGCAAACCATTTCTTGGTAGCATTTCTTGGTGACTGGCTGCTAATTTAAGTTCCATCTTCTCCTGTAGGTCTGCTGCTGAGCTCATGACTACGCCGGGGTTTAGGTGCTATCTGAGCTTCTTGAGGATGGCAGAGCACATGGCTGGTTTGCTTCAGGGTGTCTTCACAATATTCCAACTGTCTCGAGTCTTCATTCAAAAAGCAATGGTTCATAGTTTTTCTGTAATTCTCGGAGAATTCGTGAAGTCACCTGAGCTCAGACCACAAGCTTACCCTGCCTCAAAAAAGGGATGTCCACAAAAGTGTTTCAAATGGCTAAAAAGACGGGGGTTTGCATGTTTTTCATCAGCTCACTGCTCCATCCCCTCTGACTAATGCAAGCCAGGAACGTAGGTGCGGAAGGGAAGCCAGGTCCTTCCCAGTGGGTCCTCCTGATGGAATGCCAGTCCTGAATAGTCCTCTCTACAGATGCTAACAGCCTCTTCCTCCCTGTCCGGAGAGACCCCTACCGTGCTCTAGCGAGTCTCCTCCACTCTCGGATAACAGTTAAATAAAAGACCCAGGCACACTGCAGTCTCCCAGCTAGAGCCAGATTTCTCTAGATCTTGCCTAGAACAGGCAAAAAGGCGTGCACTAGGAGAAAGGGAGAATATTCTCAGTGCCAACGCTCTCTTTCCCCAGAGCCACGACACCTTAGCAAGGAGCAAAGCTGAGGCGAAAACGAAGAGTTCCCCCAAATGCACAAAGTGGGTGCATATCTGTTGGGGAAAACCCGGAATTTCCCAGAGTCTATTCAGAATGGCAAGTTCTTGCTATGTGAAATATGGGCAGGGTTAATGGTGCGGATGCATTCGGCTCTATTCTTCTTAACGCCAGTGTGGACCTGTGGGCCCGCAGAAGTGGGGGTCGCACAGCACTGTTCAAGCCCCTGGCTCCGCTCCTGCCGGGCCTGTGCGTTTCCCTCGGACCTTAAACGGTTCCTTGGGTTTGGGCAAGCTCAGGGCCCGGCCGGGTGGCCTGGATGCAGGGTGCACCTCCGGAATGACAGGACCGCGCAGAGCCGCGGGGCTGCGGGAGCCAGTGGGGCAGGAGTGCCCGGGGAGGCCGAGCCAAGGCGCGCAGCCCACCTGCCAGGCCAGGCCGGGTCTCTCCCAGGCGGGTGGGGGCTCGCCGTCCGCGCCGGTGCGAGGCTCCCCCTTCCCCGGCCGCTCAGGGGCGGGCTCGGCGCGCGCAGGCCCCGGAGCCGCCATCCCATTGGCCGCGGAACACGCCCGTCCCCGAGTGAGGGCTTCGAAAGTTTCATTGAGGCGGAGAAGCGCGCGCCGCCGGGGAGCCCGGGCTGCGCGGCGAGGGCCAGGCAGTGAGGCGGCGGCCGGGGTCGCGCGGGGCGACGGGACGGCGCTGGCTTTTCTCTTGCGTTGTAAAGTGGGGCGGCGGAGGAGGGAGTGGGGGACCCACCCACCCGATATGCGCTCTGGTCTCCATTGCTGCCCACGCTCGCGCCGTTCCTTCGAGTGAGGACGGGACTCGCCGCGCCGCGGGTGGACTGGACCCACAGGGCGAGCCCCGTGGTGGCGGGGATGGTTCTGCGCGCCTGGCAGCTGCCACCCCGGTCTCCCCGGCCCGAAGCTGGGGGGCGCAGGGGCTGAGCTGCGCTGCCGCTTGGGGATCCGCCGCGGGCCGCCCGGGGGCTGGAGGGCGAGACTCCGAGAGCAGCTCCGAGAGCCGGGGCCGAGGCCGGAGCGCGGCAGCCCGTGTGGGCAGCGGAGACGAGGCCGGGCGAAGGAGACGCGGTGGCTTCTGAGGGGCTTCCAAAGAGACGATTCCCCGGCCGCCCCCGAACGACGCCCCGGGAGCCGGGCGGTAGCGCAGCACGCCCTTCTCGCCCCCTTTGCTCGCCGCGCCGCCTCCCAGGACCCTCCCAAAGCTTCCCTCTCCGAGACCCCGGCACCAGCTGCCCCTGAAGAAACCGCCGCCGCTGCCGGATCCGGGACTCACACTTCATGGGCCAGGCGCAGGGGGTCGGGCGCCGGGCTAGGTGGCCGCCAAGAGCCTGGTGAGGGGCTCCCCGGAGCCCGGTGAGAGAGGGGCGGCCAAGAGCCCCGGGAGCGCGACCTCGGGGCGGAGAGAGCCGCGGCCCGCGCCGAGGCGATGCTCGGGTGGCTGCGAGCTGCCGGCGGCGAGAGACCATAGACGGGCATGGGCCTGGCGTCCCACCACCCCTAGCGACCCTCAAGCCTCGCCCTTCTGCTCCGACTCCCCGGACCGACGCGATGGCCTCGGAAGTGGTGTGCGGGCTCATCTTCAGGCTGCTGCTGCCCATCTGCCTGGCAGTAGGTGAGTCTGGTCCGCTCTCCGAGGGCACTTGAGGAGGACGAGGGGGGCGCCCGGGTGGGGGACTTCCTAACAAAGTGAAGGGCTCTGGTGCTCGGGGGTTCGGTTCGCGGGGCCGGCGGCGTCAGACGCGCGCTGTCCCTGGTGCACAGCCGGGCTTCCTCACTTCCCACTTGGGCGCGCGATCGGGGTACCTCTTAACCGGATGCTCGGGATGGGCATGTGCTGGAAACTGTTTATGTTGAATTTAGTTACACGTGGATTTTCTTTCGTGGAGTACTGACTTGTGCACTAAGGATGGCCATTGCTGTGGCTGGAAGGCGAATGCGTCCCCGTCGTAGGTACAGTCAGGCTCCTACCTGCGCCCCTCGCCCCACTGACCCTGCAAGCGCAGCATGCTGTGCGTCCTGACGGCCCAGAGGCCATCTCTCCCAGACCCCAAATCCCAGCAACCATGAAGGAAGGAGTGAAGGACTCCGGTCATTCAAAAAAGAAAAAGAGGGACGAGGTACGGGGAGACATGCCTTGATGTTTCTTACTTATTGTTTTAAACCTCCACAAAAGCCCCTACTACAAAAGTGCTGGATACTAAGGCTATAGACCCCCCAACACCTAGTCCCGCCCCCCAGCGACCGCCCTCTCCAGATTTTAAAGGGTTAGAAAGCAGGGTTGGAACTCCTTGGGACTGGCAAGGGCTCAGGGAGGACCGCAAGGGAGCGGTCTGCACCGTTTCCCCAGGACTGGCCTGGCGTGCAAAGCAACTGGGTGCTGCGTTCTGGGAGTCGGACGGTTTCTGAGCTTCTCCTCAAACAGGCAGTGCGTGCCTGTGACACTGAATTCCTCGCCTAAGAATGACGGACCCTGGCGCCTTGCTCTCACTCTCACCAACAAGAGCTAGGACGTAGAACGCTTTCACCAAGTAGTAACTGCATTTACAGAGGGTGCGACCTTCGCAGAAAAGGCCACCTTTTTGCATCTTGACCGAGGTTGATGACTCGGCATCTTGCCAGAGGTTGATCACACCTGTGTTAAATGCTTTCTTTGTGCAAGCAATCGAATGGGGGCTCTAGTGTGGTTGGTGAGGGTCAGGACAGTTACCGGGAGAGTTTTTGTAACACACTTCGTGAGTGAAGAATCTGGGAGATGTCTTTTCTATAAACCTCATCGGAAAACCCAGAAAGGCGCTCCCAGTGGAAAGAAGGTGTGGCCAGGCGGGGTCCCCGGGCAGCAGGAGGGACCCGCGGGTGGATGCTGGCCTCCTTCTCTACTTTGCAGTTTGAGTTTCCATTTTGCAGGGGTCTAATCTCACTCGCACAGATGAAGAGCTAAGCTTCCACAAAGCGGATATGTACCTCTCTCCCCGCCAGCTTGAAAAGCGATTTGGGAAAGGGATTCTTCAGGTGCCTTACAGAGGGTGTCACTGTTCAGGGATCGTCTTTGTATCCTAAGCATTTGGCACTGTGCCTGGCACATTTACTATTTGTGAATTTTGGAAGCTAGTGACCGAGTTAACAAGGGGCTTTTAGCATGAAGCGTGATTTGTGATCCTCAGTGCAGACCGGGGAGGGGTCCTGGGGAGTGGCACTAAGGTTAAAGGCCGCTCTCCTCCCTCCCAGTCCCTCTATCGGCCGTCCTCCTCCCCACTGTTCCTGGAGGATGGACACCCTCTTCCCCATCCCCCGTCTCCCTCTCCAAGGGACAGCAGCTCACTGTGACTGTTGGAAGAGTTAGGCAGGTGGTTCCCTGCAGCCCGCTTGGTCCACTCTGTGACTTGCACTAGTGGCGGAATAACGTTCCAGCAGCGATTGCCTGCGACCTCGTCCTGAGCATAGGCTCTTGCAGGTTGGGCTCCCTTACCTGCCTCCAAGCCCCGCAGGCGCTGGGGTTGGGGTCCTGTCAGTCCTACTAAAGGCTGGTGGCCTATGCTACAAACTCCTTCAGTAGGGCTGTAGTACTCTGCCCTCCCAAGGGGAGCTGACCTGGCTCACAGCATTCCCAGCTTGGGTTGCTGGGCACAGGGGTGTGGGGCAAGTGACTCTGCAGCCAGGGTAGAGGTGAGGGACTGGGCTCTGGACTCAGCCCTGCCTCTCCCCACTGGGACCCCCACACAGCTGCTTCTGTGGTGCCAGCACACTGTTCACCTCCTGCTGGCTGGCTTGTACCCCAGGGCAGACTGGGGGCTCTGGCTGCCTGAGTCCACTTTGATCCTGGACTTTCTTGGGAGGAGCTCGAATTCCAGGGGCGACAAGATAGTAACCTTGGCTGACACGCAAACTGCTTCCTCCCTGGGGGACAGCTGAGTCTGCCCAGGAGATTCTGGGGCTGCCTTCCTTGTCCAACTCATTCTTCAGGACTCCCACACCTCTCTGGGTTCAGGGAGACTAACCTGGGGGTGTGTGTGTGCATGACTGTGTAAGAGTTTGTGTGAATGTGAATTTGAGTGCATAAGTGTGAGTGTGCACATGTGTTATGAGTATGTGTGAGTGTGAGTATGAGTGTGTGGGGGTTTAGAAGGTAGTGGTCCCACTTGCTCAGCCTGGAACCTGTTGCTTTCCCATGCCCTAGGAAAAGCCTCATCCAGGAGAAAGCAGAGGAGGTGGACTGGCCCCTGGCTGGAAGAGAGCCTGAGCTCCCTGGGAGACCTGACCCTAGTGACCCCTTCACGTGTTGGGTGCTTAGAACAGATGACCTGCATTCTGGAAAATTATTGACCTCTTCTAATCATGATACTTACTTACAGGGATGAAAGAGGGCTGAGCAGATATGCCACCTTATTTGACCATTTTGTTCTTTTCTGCAAGAAGTGGAGATTTCCAAGGTTATTGGAGGGTTTTCAGGTCTGCCTACTCCCAAGGTGCTACTAAGTCAAATATTCAGGTTTCTCTCCTGCGCGTAGTGAGTGCAAAGGTCTACTTGCCATTAGAATCGATTTTACATTTTAGCCATCTATTTTTATATCTGGAAAAGGCAGCCTTCAAAGCTAAGCCTTTGCAGAAGCTTACGTATTTTCCTTTAAACTCATTTCTCTAACGCTGATATTGAAATTTTCCTGCACCGAAATTCCTAGTCTTTTTATTTAATGATAGATGTTAAAAATTAACTGCTATAATGTGTGTATAAGAGAAATTTTAAGGGAAGTGATAAGTGAAATCCAGGCCTCTTCAATGCAGGCGTTATGTGATTCGTGAGTGTTAAAAGCAAAACAAAACCATAATAGAATATGTTACTTACCATCCAAAATGAACACCAGTGATGGATATGCATGTAGTCATAGCCACCAAACATTTTAAATATCTCCCAAATTATCTGTGACTAGTTGCTAGTCATCTGATTATTTTTCTTACACATAATACACAAAAAGGTAAAGACTTCCCATATTATGCAATCTCTAATAATTATGATAACTGATAGTTTTTGAACATTTTACAAATATTTTACATTTATCTTTTTATCTTTTACATTTTATCTTCTTTTAACATGATTCTACTATACCACCCATCTTTAGGTTTATGATTTTTTTTGAGAGTCAAGAAGGCACTGGTCTATTTGTTTTTAATTCATGATCCTGATCATTTATTCCGTCTTGCCCAGTGTTGCCTGGAGTTCCCTAATGTCTTGCCTGGAAGAAATGACTTACACATTTTCAGGGGGAGGAAAGGGGAAGCCTCGCTTGGGAGAACAGGAGATTAGAGACCATGGCTGCCTGTCCCCTAAAACAGGCAATCAGAGCTCAGGAAAGAGCAGAGCAGAAAAGGGGACTGTGTCCCACAAACAAGAATCACCCAGTCAAATGGTGCTCTGAAAACAATATTCAAATCAGGAAGAAACTCTAAAACTTCCTTTAAGGATAGTTGGATTAAAGCGTGAGTGAAAATATGGGCTCACTTTTGAAATATATATCAATCATATAGCTAATCATAATTTTCTCTTTACAGCATGATACATTTTCCTTGTGTAATGTATATCATTTTGAAATCACACTTCCACACAGTCCAGAATTACAAATGAAGCTAACGTTTATGTGATCAGCATTGGCCTCCCCTATCACAGTGGCTGTAGCTCTCAGTGGTAGGTGGCTGCAGCTGCCAAAGGATTCATGGAAAGCATTTAATAAAGTAACTTATTTTTCTGTCACGCTTTCTCAGCCTTATATAAGTAGATACTATTTATCAAGTTCAGAAATGAGAAAAGGGACAGTGGAAAGGATCAGAAATTTAGAGCTTATTTCTAAAATAAAATATTTCATCCACACAGATGGGCACGAGCATGTTGTCTCCTGAGCTGTGGGGGCTGGAGCTAGGTGTCCATCCGGTTGCTTTGTAAGTGTGTCTGTTTCTTTACGGGTGATGTGTGTTTGTTTATAGTCAGAGATAAGCAGATGACTTTGGACTTTACCTTTGAGGGAGGATGATGTTGCCACTGGGCACTTTAAGAGGCTCTCATTGCCATCATGGCTCTGCCCTTTATTGTGTGGTTGTGGAGTTCCTTTTGTTTCTCTTTTCTTTCTGTAAAATGGAGATATTCACATTTCCTTCCTTGCATGGTTGTGATAGTGTGCACAGCACACCTTGTATAAAGCCTGACACACAGCAGGCGCTGCCTTACCTTTATGAAGATGAGCAGAGAGCAGAATGCTCAGACGATGTCTCAGTCAAAATTAACAGACTAGGAGGTAAGAGCATGGACCAGGAGAAGGCTGACCTGAGGATGTAGGATTCATGGGACAGCAACTTAGTGCCTTCCTAGAGCCAAATTGTGTGTGTGTGTGTGTGTGTGTGTGTGTGTGAGAGAGAGAGAGAGAGAGAGTGTGTGTGTGTGTGTGAGAGAGAGAGAGAGAGAGTGTGTGTGTGTGTGTGTGTGTGTGTTGATTTTTAATTCTCAGGATTTTTCTAACCAGTTTTACTCAATATTCCAAATCTGCAGTTGCATTCTTCTAATAAAGTAATAGGACTTAAAAACAATATTTAAAACAATTACATATTGTTCTCACTAGAACAATACTGATGATGTTTACTTTTGTCTTTCAGCCTCATTTTTGTAGTCTTTATTTAATGTGATTTTATTTCTAACATGTCATTTTCCTTTTGGGTCCTTGTGTTACTAACAGTTAATTGTATGTGAAGTTACGTAGTAATGATGTGTATGATATTATGCTTTTTTGCATAAATATTCAGAAGAACTTAGAGTAGCATAAGCCCATCTGGATATTGAAGAACAGTTGATGAAGAACAATATGATGATACCATGTGTACAATCTACAACATTAGAGCTTGTAAGATTTTTGATTTAAACAGTTGTCTTGAGAATATGGAATCAGACAAAATTAAAAAACCAATTGAAATGAGGCTACACACAAAAATATTGGGAAAAAAAATTTTTTTGAGGTAGTCTCACACTGTTGCCCAGGCTGGAGTGCAGTGGCACGATCTTGGCTCACTGCAACCTCCACCTCCCAGGTTCAAGCAATTCTCCTGCCTCAGCCTCCCGAGTAGCTGGGGCTACACGCGTGCACCACACCACCCCACTCCACTAATATTTTGTGTTTTTAGTAGAGACGGAGTTTCACCATGTTGGCCATGCTGGTTTTGAACTCCTGAGTTCAAGTGATCCTCCTGCCTTGGCCTCCCAAAGTACTGGGATTACAGGCGTGAGCCACCACGCCTGGCCTGGAAAACATTTTTTAAATGTTTGGCTGTCAGTCGAGGTTTGTCATATTCCTCAGAGCTTCCGCTTGACCTTCCAGACCTGTCTAGGACGTGACGAAATCAAAATGATGAGAAGTACGGACTGAACATCGTGAAAAGCCCATCGGACATACAGTTTCTAATAACTTCATAATTTCTGAACTGTCTAGTAATTATCTAATAGGCATAGAACATTTAGCTAAATTATTTTTAAAATTTAATTTCAATGTGTTGGGTTTTTAAAAGAAAATATATATAACAGTTACCAGCTTATAAAATGTTTCATTGCACCTGCAGCATATACATATAATTTTTACTTGCCTTGCTTTATCGTGCAGGATGGTGAAGTTTTCTGATTATGACTTGCTATTTTTAAATTCCCCTTTTGTGCTGTACTGTTTGGGCACAATCCTGCATTAAACTAGGATACTGTGGATAGACATTTAAACTCCTTTTGTATATGAACTTGCAAATTATAGACATGTTTGACAAAAAAGGAATGGATTTGGCCTATCTGTGAGGTTAGTTCTGCCAGAAACTACTTAGGCTTTCTGTGGCCATTGCACCAGTCACCTGGTGGGGGAAGCTTTTGCCGAGCCCTTCGCTGCTGTCTTCAGGAGTGATTTCATTCCGCAACCCAAACTCAGGTTATTGTCTCCCCAGTATTGTTGCCGACTCTGAACTCTCCACCCCACTTTAGATTCAACTTGGTCAACACCAAGCATCCTGTCTCCCCGGGGCCTTCTCTGGTGTGTGCTCAGAAGAGTTCTAGGTCAAGTGAACAAGCCGCCCTTCTGCTACTTAGCCTGCACATTTGTGACGAGACTGTGGGTGCCACTGCTGCCTTGGGTGCCAGCGCTGTCCACACCAAGCACTTTGTTCATGGGCACGCCTCTAAGTTTTGCCCTTAAGCTTTCATCTCGGTCCACATATGTATTGCTTGGCTTTACATCCTGTGCACCCTGCAGCTTGCGGAACCTCAGGCCTCCAACCTGGCCTCTTGGCCTCATTCCATTTTTACCCTGTGTGGTGCCAGATGTGCCTTCCCCTGCCCTAAGCCCCCCAGAATCTGTTCTTCCGAGAAGCGTAGTTGGGGCTTTTCTCAGTGGTCAGTTACATTCCAGCCTTAACCTTGGTCAAACCAGTCAATCCATTGTTACCCTTCTCCCTTAAATACACCACTTGGTCTTTAGCCCAACAGGCTTGTAGTCCTGACTGGCAGCAAATAGGCTCTTTTCTTCAGTTGACAGAAGGCCCTGTCAGCCAGTTCTAAGCAAAGACAATTCTGTTCTTCTTGAGTGCTCTTTTCCATATAGATTTCTTGGCATAATGACGCTTGGATAAGACAAACTTAGTCTGTCTCCCCTGATAGTCAAAATGCAGGTGATTGAAGCAGGTATGTTAACTCTGCTTAATGAAGTTTCCCAGGGCTGCAGCCATGCTCTTCTATCCCACATGGGTTGCACGCCTCTGCATGGTTCAAAACAGCCTGTTACCACGTCCACATCAAGCTGAAGGCTGGAGGAAGCAGATGCAGAAGGAACACTCCTTCCCCACCCTCGGTGGGTACAGCCAGGAAGCTGCAAGGATCACCTCTGCTCACATCCAGTTAGCCTGAGTTTAGTAATCTCCACCTACCTAACTGTAAAGGAAGCTGGGAAATGTCGTTCTTATTTTGGTGGATAATGTGCTCAGCTAAAATGGGAAAGGTGGGTCTGTGGCCATGACAGAGAGTGGATATTAGCAGCAATAACAGTGTCATCTATGCCGCCTGTAGGTGAAGGTAACTTAGTATGCCTGGCAGGCACCACTGACATTTTTCTGAGGATCTACGCCAACACCCCTCTTTGCTTCTAGACCTTTAGCTAGACTCAAGTCCCTAGGCTTCTAAAGATGAGGCACAAAGTATGATCCATGAGATCTGTACTCCAAAACAACATGAGTTTCTCAGTTTAGACAGAAATCAGAGGAACGTGTGTGGGAATGGGTATTAGGGAGTGGAATAATGAGGCAAGGAACATGAGGTTGGATCGGTCAGTGTTGTCCCTCCAGGGCTTAGAAAGGGCTCTGACAGTTTGGTTGGTGGTGGAAACACGCACCAAAATGTGGCCTACACTAAACGAATTTGAAATGCCAGAGCTGCCTCGGTATGCCAGAGCGGAAGGGATCCAAGGGCTTAGGGAGATTGGGATGTTACAGTGGCTTTATCATAAAAAATCTGCTCATCCACCTTGGGAGGGTGCAGAGGACACACTTCCACCACAAGTGTGGGGAAAAATATTTGTGAAGGGAGCCTCAGGTGTCCGTGAAGAGCTCTGGGGCTGCTCTTCTCTGCCGGTCAGAGATTGCAGTGGAAGCTGCTGCCACTGACTGCAGGTCCTTAATGGATGGTGGGGCCGTGTCTGCAGCAGGGATGGTTGGATCCCGGGTGGCGGGGCCGTGTCTGCAGCAGGGATGGTTGGATCCCGGGTGGCGGGGCCGTGTCTGCAGCAGGGATGGTTGGATCCTGGGTGGCGGGCCGTGTCTGCAGCAGGGATGGTTGGATCCCGGGTGGCGGGGCGTGTCTGCAGCAGGGATGGTTGGATCCCGGGTGGCGGGGCGTGTCTGCGGCAGGGATGGTTGGATCCCGGGTGGCGGGGCCGTGTCTGCGGCAGGGATGGTTGGATCCCCGGTGGCGGGGCCGTGTCTGCGGCAGGGATGGTTGGATCCCCGGTGGCGGGGCCGTGTCTGCGGCAGGGATGGTTGGATCCCGGGTGGCGGGGCCGTGTCTGCGGCAGGGATGGTTGGATCCCGGGTGGCGGGGCCGTGTCTGCGGCAGGGATGGTTGGATCCCGGGTGGCGGGGTCGTGTCTGCGGCAGGGATGGTTGGATCCCGGGTGGCGGGGCCGTGTCTGCGGCAGGGATGGTTGGATCCCGGGTGGCGGGCCGTGTCTGCGGCAGGGATGGTTGGATCCCGGGTGGCGGCGGGGCCGTGTCTGCGGCAGGGATGGTTGGATCCCGGGTGGCGGGGCCGTGTCTGCGGCAGGGATGGTTGGATCCCGGGTGGCGGGGCCGTGTCTGCGGCAGGGATGGTTGGATCCCGGGTGGCGGGGCCGTGTCTGCGGCAGGGATGGTTGGATCCCGGGTGGCGGGGCGTGTCTGCGGCAGGGATGGTTGGATCCCGGGTGGCGGGCCGTGTCTGCGGCAGGGATGGTTGGATCCCGGGTGGTGGGGCCGTGTCTGCAGCAGGGATGGTTGGATCCCGGGTGGCGGGGCCATGTGATCACCAAAGACTAAGTAGGTGTGTTGCCATCATGGGGGACAGTGGAGTCAAAGCAGCAATCTGAACAGCCTGACTTGGGAGTCCTACAGCACTGGGTAGGTAGTCATGGTGTCCCTAGAAGAGAACTCGATGGGCAGTCTACTGAATTCTGACGTGATCTCTGTAAGCAGAAGAGTTCTAGGTCAAGTGAACAGAAATCTATCTTAAATTACCAAAAGAAAGGGTCACGGTCCCTCAATCAATTCCCAGATTCGAGTTTCAGAGCCCTTTAAAGGAAAGGGAGGCCGGTGACCCGACTACACTGCTGATTACCCATTTCTTTGAGTAACAAGTATCTTCATTTGAAGTGCAAATACCTGTGAAAAGATAAAATGGCTATTTATTAGGTCAAATAGCTTATTTGCTCCCATCGTCTAGCTGGGATGGGATGGACATTTTAAATAAATGGGAGAGAGAGTATCTAAATTGTGGGTACAGGTATGATCTAGATGCCCACCTAGTTTTAGAGCGTCATAATATCACTGGGCAATTAGGGGCTTATCAAGAAGACTTCCAACACAGAAAGTAGCACATCTTTCTCGGGGCCTGCTCTACACACCAGAAACAATACAAAAATTCTTTCTCTTCCTCCTCCTTTTATTTGCATTACATGGTTTCTGATGTTCAAGGTGAAATGCACCATCTTGACTAAAGAGCCCCAGCTCTAAAGCCAGGTTATTAGTGCTGATCTTGGCTCTGTCATTCAGCTTGTGACCTTGTTTAAGTTGTTTGACCTCTGTTTTTGAGATATTTCATCTGGAACATAATAATAGAACCTAGCTCAGAGGATTGTTGCAGAGCTTAGATGTCAGTGCTTATGAAGTGCTTCGAGCAGTGCCTGACATACGGTAAATACTCAATAAATAGTTGCTCTTATTAATAGCTCCAGACTCAGAAGTTAGGCATGATTATGAGTAAAACATTGGCTAGTGTGAGTCCTTCTCATCAAGAGCAGCACAGTTTCAATGGGTGGATAATTTAGAGAACCAATCAACTTACAAGAAGCTTTGGAACATGACGCGTTGAAAGTTGAGAATGGTTTTGTCTTTGCTGTCTTCTCCCCAATCAGATACATCAGAAAGCCTCTGTGCTCTGGTTCATGGTTACCTTTGATACAGTGTGATTTCTTTTCTCCTTTAATTCTTCTTCCCAAGCAGAAGGATTTGTTCCTTCTGTGTTCACCCACCACTTTGTTCATACTCATTACAGAGTGTTGTATTAAAATTTAGTTCTAGGATCACTCTCTTTCCTTCTATGTGTCTGTAGGTTCGGGGATCTTGTATAGTCCTTGTTGATAGCCCCAGCATGGAACTCACTCCTCAGCATACAGATAACAGTCGTTTGAAAACATCTTTTGGCCGAGTGCAGTGGCTCATGCCTGTAATCCAAGCACTTTGGGAAGCTGAAGAGGGTGGATCACCTGAGCTCAGGAATTCGAGAGCATCCTGGGGAACGTGGTGAAAGCCCATCTCTGCTAAAATACAAAAAGAATAGCTGGATGAGGTGGCACGTGCCTGTAGTCCCAGCTACTCGGGAGGCTGAGGCACGAGAATCACTTGAGCCCCAGGGGCGGAGGTTGCAGTGAGCCGAGATTGTGCCACCGCACTCTGGCTTGGGCTACAGAGTGAGGCTTGGTTTCAAAAAACAAACAAACAAAACAACAATGACAACAAAAAAAAACACTGTATCTTTTGGATTGTAGGTTTTTCAAATTGTGAACATTACATCTGATCATTACACGGCAGCTACCCAGCAAGGACTGTAATACACAGGAACACTGAAGAAATATTTACCAGTTGACTAATTAAAACATTCACTGACTAATTTTTTTTTCTCTTGAGCATCTCAGAAGTCTGAAAATAGAGTTAGGTCTAGTTTCCTATAGCGATTGGTTTTTAAGTCTTTGAATATAAAATTTATAACAGCCTAATGTATACTCTGTGACTTTCATAAATGTGAATTGTATCAGGACGGCAATTAACACGTTTTACTTGCTTTGCAGTGAACAGAAAAGGAAAAACCCATTTGAGGATGGTAAAACTTGAGTCACATCCTTGAAATGCATATTATTTTTTAAAATGTTTTTAGCTCTCCTGGAACCACACAAATCGATCTGTTTTCTCTTGCGGTCAAACCCTCTAGGTCAGCAGTTTGGCCACAGGTGCAGTAAAGGAGGAAGGATAAAGACCCTTAGCCAGCTGGTAATTGTGAACTGAAGCACCGTGGAAGTGAATTAGAGAGATGGGCAGAGTTGGGCCGTCCCTGCTGCTGCCGCCTCCTTCCTCCTGCTGCGTTCCCTGGACTGTCCCTGCTGGGCAGCACCGGCTTTGGCATTGCCGTGGGCACGCGGACCCCTGCTAGGGAAACTGGGCAGCACTTGGGTTGGAAAGGGTCCTGGTCTGAGGGTCTGACGAACAAATCTGGATCCTGTTCATAACGAGCTATGCGACTTTGCCAAGTTACAGTAACTCTCTATTTTTCAATTACATCATCTCTAGAATGAGGTGTTCAAGGCTAAGAAATATTTTCACAATTCTCAGGGTAATATTTCTGCACATGCCTTTTTTAATATTAAAAGGTATGGCCATAAATCACTGCTTTTTAACCTACATGCCAGAATTTTTATATCTAAATTGCTCTGGCCTTCTTAATAAGCATCATATGTACATACACTTAGGACTTGCCCTCAAAGAAAGGTTAGGAACTGCTAAGAACAGTAATTTTTTTTACTATGTTAGAGATGTGGTTCAGGATTTTAGGAAACAGTTGGTTATGAAGGAGAGACATTCTGTTTAGGCTCTGCACTTCTAATATTTCGATGATCCTCCCTCACCTGCTCCTAAAACAGAATCATGCAGACTGTGCACACCAGTGATGGGAATAGCATGAACGAGATGTGTGAACATGTTTAGATTCGAATTGGCTTTGTGTATCTGCAGAAATAAAGGAGCTTCATCACCCATAGCTTATTACTAGACATGCCTTTAAAGAAAACCAAGCTATATTACAGTTATTAATTGAAGCTAAGCAATCCTATAAGAACACAGGACGATATAAACAAGATTTGAGTCAGAAAAAGATAGTGAGTGAAATACTGAATGTAATCAGTTGCAATATTACATTGACATTGTAGACTTTATGAGATCTCAGATAATTATGTTATCCATAAAAGGAAAGGGAAGGCTGCACAAACACCTCAAGTGTGTGTAGCTCAGACTCACACTTGGGGCTCCCTACTCAGGTGTTGCCATCATGGCTCCAGCATTAGCTGTGGGAGTGTGAGCTTCCTGTTCTTTAACCTCCTCTCCTTCCGCTCATCAAACTAAATACTAGTTTTCAAACTAAATATTTTTCAAACTAAATATTAGAGCTTGCTCATGCTTAGTTAATCCTGACTCCTCTTGGCCTTGGGGCCCAAAATCAGTCCAGCTGGTAAGCAAGGAAATGTTCTTCGCTGGACCCAGGCTTGCATTGCAGGCCAGACAATTCTGCTGTAGCACACAGCCTCTGGCAACCCATCCTCAGTCACGAGAGAAGATGAAAGGTCAGATTACAAGGCAATGAGAAGAGGGATCCTCATAAAATGGGCTTTGTTTCTTGTGAGCCAGTGTTTTCTAGAAAGTTCCAGCTCCTAGGATTTTTCATTAACAACCACAAACCTCTTTGGCAATAACTTTCAAAGCATGATCAGTTTTGCTGCAAAGCATCATCGTGGTTGCATCGCCTTAGAGCCACACTGCATTTCTGACCCGCTGCCTGACGCCCCCGCCTCGTTCACTGGACTCCACTTATCACTATTTTGGGCTATTTTCAAACACTAAAGCCACCATCAAAGTGCAACAATTTCCCACCATGTAGGTTATTTTAAAAGATGTGACAGAGTCCCTAAAGCATTTCTTAAATTGGGTATCAAAATGTTTTGAGCAAATATCTTTAGAATAAGGGTGTATTCTCCCAAAATTAATTACGTAGAAGAAAACAAAGGTCAAATATTATCTTATGACACCAGTTGGTTGTCTATTCCAGTAGATCCCTAGTCAGATTTGCAAATGGAATCTAGTTCTGGTATCTGTGTTGGAAATGCATTGCTCATCTCCTAAGGAAGGAGAAGTATTCCAGTCAGACTCTTAATACCTTTGCAGGCCTAGGTGGGCAGATCATGAGGTCAGGAGATTGAGACCATCCTGGCCAACATGGTGAAACCTTGTCTCTACTAAAAATACAAAAATTAGCTGGACGTGATGGCATGTACCTGTAGTCCCAGCTACTTGGTAGACTGAGGCAGGAGAATCGCTTGAACCTGGGAGGCGGAGGTTACAGTGAGCTGAGATCATGCCATTGCACTCTAGCCTGGGCAACAGAGCGAGACTCCATCTAAATAAATAAGTAAATAAATAAATCTTTGCAACGTGAGCCAAACTATAATGTTTTATAGCTTTGAATATGCATATAATGCATTTTCTTTAAAAGAGCATATTTGAAGTGTGAATTTAATAGCCCACTGGTGATTTTGTCTTCCAGTTGCTTTTTAAAATCATACTCTGATTTTGCTTAATTTTTTCTGCTTGCTCCCCTGCAATGAGATCTTGTACATTCCCCACCACACTCATACAGTCATCCAAGATGTGTATTCACCCAGCCTCTCCTGCCTTAAAATAGCCCTGGCTTTTGTTTACTCCAAAGTCAAAGGAAACTCACGTCTGATTTTTTGTTGATCCATATCTGTTTATAGCTTTTGACATTACTGCTTTCTAGGTTTCTTTTTTGGCTCTTGCCCAAAGGGAGTTTGAAAATTGTTTGAAATCTTATTTTGAAAGTCTCTAAATATTGTTATTTAGACTTTCCCATCTGTGTGTTCCTCATCCCAATTTTTGGCCCTTCATCTCCATCTCTTTTCTTAATAGAAACATAAGAAAAGTTTTTTTTTTTTTTCGCTTGATTAATTTCTGCTTTCCCCTTAACAATTAAACAACACTGTGGGTGGGTGGGGGGTCAATATAAGAGGGGTTCAAAGCTTATCCATGGTGTCTGTAGTTCAGTGCTGATCGCCCTTGGGCACTGATTTTTGATTCTCCATTCTTCATCAAATCATGCTTTATTCTTTCTTCCCATGTAGCACCTAGGATTTTGTGATGTCATTCCTATTGGGAAATATTTTTCTTTATTTTTATTTTATTTATTCAGTAATTTATGACAGTGAGATATTAAGTTTCATGATTAGGTCTTTTTGAGAAATGCTGGGCTAAAAGTTAAATGCTATACATGGCAAGACTGTTCAGAGCTCAATGTCTACTGCAAATGGTGAATTTCTAAGAGTTTAGTACAACATGCAGTGTTTTCCAAACTTATCTGACCACAGAACCCCTATTTCTTACCCTTGGCACTAATGTCCTGGGAGCACACGTTGGAAAATTCTAGACTTTTGGACTACCGGATAAACCAATGAAAGAGTGTATTTTGGGATGAGGGCCTTTTGAGAAGACCAGAAATCTCACTTTTCAGGTGTGAGCATGAAGCCAACGCTGACTGGTGGTCACTATCACAGCCAGGAGAGGGAAGGACAATTGGGACTGCCTTTTTCTTATGTGTGCTTGTGGACTTAGGTTTGTAGTCTTTATTTTAGAAAAACAAAGTGGCCAAAAAGAGAGAAACTGCCTTAGAAACTAGATATTCCAGCAGCTGTAGAACGCTGGAAAATAACCAGGCTACATACATTTGCAGGTGTAGCAGCAGCATAGGGGAAAACCAACAAGGGAGTTAACGTAAGTCACACAGCATCCTGCTTCCCCTGCCACCGCTCGTGACTGGATGGCCACAGTGGCCTCCTGAGGGTCCTCCTGTTTCATATCCCTCTGTAATGTCCCATCTCTACGTGCTGACCACATGGGTCTTTTCAACACTGAAGTCAGGTATCATTCCTCTGCCTTAAACCCTCCAGCACTTTCTTGTTGCACTTAAACAGCAAATCCTAAATCCTTAGCTTGTCCTATAAAGCCCCCGGCTCTTGCACCTTCTAACCACACTGGAATTATTTTTGTTCCTCAGTGTATTAGTCAAAGTTCTCAGAACTAATACGATATGTGTGTGTGTGTGTGTGTTTGTGTGTGTGTGTGTATATATGTATATATATGAGTTTATTAAGTATTAACTTATATGATCACAAGGTCCCACAGTGGGCTGTCTGCAGGCTGAGGAGCGAGGAGAACCAGTCTGACTCCCCAAATCTGAAGAACTTGGAGTCTGATATTTGAGGGCAGGAAGCTTCCAGCACGGGGGAAAGATATAGACTGGGAGGCTGGGTCTGTCTCTCCTTTTCACGTTTTTCTGCCTGCTTTATATTCACTGGCAACTGATTAGATTGTGCCCACCAGTTTAAGGGTGGATCTGCCTTTCCCAGCCCACTGACTCAAATGTTCATCTCTTTTGGCAACATCCTCACAGACACACCCAGGATCAATTCTTTGTATCCTTCAATCCAGTCAAGTTGACACTCAGTATTAACCATCACGAGTCCACCCCTTGTCAACTTGAACCCATACACATCTCCTGAGATCTTCAAATGAAGACAATAATAAGGTCATAATTATGCCTACCATAATACAACTGTCCCTCGTATAACCGGAAACGTGCCAGTCTGCAACCCAAATACTATTATATAAAGTTAATAGTACTTAAATGCTGATATGAAGTCAATAAATCTTATGTCACATGATAAAGGTGAAAGGAAATAAAATGATTTTCTTAGTACAAGTGTGTACATGCACAAACATGTTTTTAGCAAAAGAAGGAGGAAATATACCTAACAATTACTCCTCGTTTCTGCAGCTGGTCACGTGGTCGTGGCTGGTATTGAAGACTATCTTTCTCTACTACCCATTCTGTATTCCCTTTGCCTTCAGCAGGCATCTCAGCAGGTCATGGTTTTTTCCTGGTGGAGTGACCCAGACCTTCATTCCTGAAGGGTTTGGGTCATTTGTAGTGCTGCCTGGTTTGGGCTGTTGTAGTTTCCCATTGACCTTAATCATAGGGCATGGTAATACTAAGGGATGCCCTAATGGATCTCCTGTATTCCATGCATACTGGAGATGACCCAGTGATTCTGGGTCAGTCACCCCAGCCAACACTATAACTCCCTTCTCAGACTGTTGACCTAAAGGTAGGAGGAGCCCAAAATATCCAGGTGGCAATCTTAGCTCCCAGTTTAATGGAATTGTGTCTTCTGGTGGCAGTGTTCCTTCCTCTGGAACTAAGACCTCTAGGCCAGCAGAACGTAATGTCATGGGAACAGGAAGCAAACATTTTGCTAGTGGATCACCAGGGGTTGTGGTGAGTGGTGGCACTTCTACTTCCACCTCTTGATTCCTGGACATGTGAATCCTGGTTATTAGAGAAACAATACCATATATTGGATGTTGATTTGGAGCATACATGGCCTTCTGGAGAACTTTGCCCCAGCCCTGCAAAGTATTTTTACCTAGTTGGCGTTGTAATTGTGATTTCAAAAGGCCATTCCACTGTTCTATCAATCCACCTGCTTCAGAATGTTGGGGAACATGGTAAGACCATGTTGAATTCCATGAGCATGAGCCCACTGCCACACTTCTTTAGCCATAAAGTGAGCGCCTTGGTCAGAGGCAATGTTGTGTGGAATACCATATTGGTGGATAAGACATTCCGTGAGTCCATGGATGGTAGTCTTGGCGGAAGCATTGCGTGCAGGATAGGCAAACCTATATACAGCGTAAGTGTCTATTCCAGTGAGAACAAACATCTGCCATTTCCATGATGGAAGAGGTCCGATATAATCAACCTGCCATCAGGTAGCTGGCTGGTCACACTGAGGAATGGTACCATATCAAGGGCTCAGTACTAGTCTCTGCTGTTGGCAAATTGGGCACTCAGCAGCGGCCGTAGCCAGGTCAGCCTTGGTGAATGGAAGTCCATGTTGCTGAGCCCATGTGTAACCTCCATCCCTGCCACCATGGCCCGTTGGTTCATGGGCCCACTGGGCAATGTCAGGGTGGCTGCAGAAAGAAGTTGAGTGATCCACAGAACGGGGTCATCCTATCCACTTCATAATTAAACTCCTCCTCCACTGAGGTCACCCGGTGGTGAGCACTCACATGGGATACAAATATCTTCACAGTTTTTGACCACTCAGAGAGGTCTATCCGCATATCTCTTCCCCAGATTTCTTTGTTACCAATTTTCCAATCACGCTTCTTCCAAGTCCCTGACCATCCAGCCAAACCATTGGCTACAGCCCGTAAATCAGTATATAATCACACATCTGGCCATTTCTCCTTCCATGCAACATGCACAGCCAGGTGCACGGCTCGGAGTTCTGCCCACTGGGAAGATTTCCCTTCACCGCTGTCCTTCAGGGATGTCCTAGAAAGGGGCTGGAGGGCTGCAGCTGTCCATTTTCACATGGTGCCTGCATATCGTGCAGAACCGTCTGCGAACCAGGCCCTTGTCTTCTCTTCCTCTGTCAACTGATCACAGGGAACTCCCCATGAGGCCTCAGTGCAGGCTGGGGAGAGGAGAGAAGGCAGGTGGCAGGAGTGGAGACCATGGGCATTTGAGCCACTTCCTCCTGTAACTTACTTGTGCCTTCAGGACCTGCTCGAGCCCAGTCATGTATATACCACTTCCATTTGATGATGGATGCTGCTCTGCATGACCCACTTTATGGCTAGATGGGTCAGAAAGCACCCAGTTCATGACAGGCAGTTCAGGTCCCATGGTGACTTGATGACCGATAATCAAATGTTCAGTTTCCACCAAACTCCAGTAACAGGTCAAGAGCTGCCTCTCCAAAGGGGAGTAGTTATCTGCATAAGATGTCAGACCTTGCTTCAAAATCCTAGAGGCCTTTGCTGTGATTCATCTATGGGGGCCTGCCAAAGGCTCCAAACAGCATCCCTATCTGCCACGGATGCCTCAAGCACCACTGGACCTACTGGGTCACATGGCTCAAGTGTCAGAGCAGCTTGCACAGCAGCCTGGACCTGTTGCAGAGCCTTCTGTTCTGGACCCCACTTAAAATTGCAGGCTTTCGGGTCACTCGATAAATAGGCTGAAGTAACACACCCAAATGAGGAATGCATTGCCTCCAAAATCCAAATAGGCCTTGTACCTCTTTCTTGGTTGTAGGAGGGGCCAAATGCAGCAATTTATCCTTTACCTTAGAAGGAATATCTGGACAGGCCCCACACCACTGGACCCGTAGAAATTTTACTAAGGTTGAAGGTCCCTGAAATTTAGGAGGATTTATTTCCCTCCTCTGCCACGCAAATGTCTCTCCAATAAGTCCAGTGTTTTTGCTACTTCTTGCTCACTGGATCCAGTTAGCATAATGTCATCAATGTAATGGACCAATGTGATATCTTGTGGAAGTGAAAAGCTGTCAAGGTCTCTCCGAATAAGACTATGACACAAAGCCGGAGAGTTGATATACCTCTGAGGCAGTACAGTAAAAGTATATTGCTGGCCTTGCCAGCTGAAGGCAAATTGTTCCTGGTGGGCCTTATGGACAGGAATGGAGACAAAGGCGTTTGCCAAGTCAATGGCTGCATACCAGGCACCACCAGACGTGTTAATTTGCTCAAGCAGTGAAATCACATCTGGTACGGCCCCCGCAGTTGGAGTCACCACTTGGTTAAGCTTGTGATAAGATTGTCATTCTCCAAGATCCATCTGTCTTCTGCACAGGCCACATGGGAGAGTTGAACCGGAATGTGGTGGGAATCACCACCTCTGCATCTTTCAGGTCCTTGATGGTGGCACTAATCTCCGTAGTCCCTCCAGGGATTTGATGTCGTTTTTGATTGACTAGTTTTCTAGGTAGAGGCAGCTCTAATGGCTTCCGTTTGGCCTTCCCCACCATAGTAGCCCTCACCCTACTAGTCAGGGAGCCAGTGTGGGGGTTCTGCCAGCCGCTGAGTATGTCTATGCCAATTCTGCATTCTGGCATTGGGGAAAAGACCACAGGATGAGGCTGGGGACCCACTGGACCCACTGTAAGTCGGCCCTGAGCTAAAACTCCATTAATTACCGACCTCCATAAGCCCCTACTTTAACTGGAGCACCACGATGACATTTTGGGTCCCCTGGATCCACCGTCGGCTCAGAGCCATGCCAGTAGTCCCTGAAATGTCTGATCATTTCCCTTTCCTCAATGCACAGTTACCCTGGTGAAAGCCAGAGGTCTCCTTAGGGAAGGATGGGGGAAAGATTCACTGTCTGTAATGTAGTGGGGTTCTTCCTCAAGGGAACCCAGCCTCCCCTTCATTCAAGGGGTTCTGGGTCTGTAAACTGGCTCAAGTCTGGAAATTGATTGAGGGGCTGTGATTCTGTTTTTACAATTCAAATTAGTCTTTTGTCCATTTGACCTAGAAGTTTTCTGTTTGTATAATTTAAGTAAGAATGCAGTAGGCTTCCTATCAATTTCACTTCTAGGAACACCATGATTAATTAGACAATGCCAGAGCTCTACACAAGTGAGACTATTCTGATTGCCGCTTTGCCTCTGCTATCCATTATGGTAGCTATGCCCACCTTGCCTTTGACAGTTGAGTGCTGCCACTTGGCCCCTGCCACCTCAGGATCCAATTATTCTCATTGTATTTAAATTTTGTAGTTGAGCGACTGTGGTTCCAAAGATGCAGGTGCTGCCCTCACAAATCTATTTCGCAAAGCATTGATCAAGGGTATATCTTCTGGACCCTCTCAGCTGGGATGGGTAGATCTAAAGTGACTAATCCAGTCCACCATTCCAATCTCCCTAAACCTTTGGATCCCTTCCTCTATATTAGACCAAGGAGATTGGCATGTCCAGCTCACTCACAGTGGGTGATCTTTTAATCCATATTTTAACCAACCAAGCAAATACACTATTAGAACGTTTTTAATTCCCTGAGCTGCAACATTAAATGCAGAGTCCCTACTTAGTGGACCCAAATCAATAAATTCAGGCTGATCCAACTCTTTGTTCCTTCCACAATTATCCCATGCCCTTAATATCCATTCCCATGCCTGTTCTCCAGATTGCTGTTTATATAAATTAGAGAACTCAAACAGTGCTTTTTGAGTGTAGCACACTTCCTCATGGGTCACATGCTCAACCTCACGTTTAGGGACCTGCCAGGACTTTTAGTCTATTTATAGGTCTAGAAGCAAACAGGTGTTGGGGGAAGGCTTCTGAGGAGAATCAACATTATCTTGCCTGGCAACTGCCTCAGGGGAGGCCACCACTGTTGCCTCAGGTAGCACAGGGTTTATCTCCTCAGATAAAGGAGGAAAGGCTGATGGCAGCATGGTTCTTCGGGAGGGGATGTTGCCACTGCTGGGGATGGGGAAGCTGTTCCTTCCAGCAAAAAAGGTTCATCACAGTTTACAAACTCAGCGTCTCCAGCTTCATCTGGGTCCTCCCACACGTCCCCATTCCAAGTTGCAGGGTCCCATTCTTTTTCAAGCAATGCCTTCGCTTTAACAGTAGACACCTGGTGAGGCTGTGCGTGTATCTTTCATTGCAGGTCAGCCACTCATGATAAGAGCTTGTGTCTGTTTTTCCACAATTTCAGCTCTTTCTGTACAGGAGATAAGACTCTCACTCAGAGCAACCTTAGCAGATTTGAGGCTCAGTATCTGCTTCTGAAGCCTGGAGACAGAATCCCTGAGTTCATCATTTTCTTTCATCACTTTGTCCACTGAACTTAGGAGCAACCAACCAAGAACATTTTGTTCCTTAGTTCTCCACATATGGTCAAAGATATTAGGTATAGAGTCACTAAACCACTTGCCTCTCATGGGTGGTGAATCAGGAGTGTCAAATCTATTTATTTTGCGTACTCTCTGAACAGTTGATGCCGAGGACTATCAGTGTTCTCTATACTGTTAGAAGTAGCGTCCTTAGCATTTTCAGGTCTAATCATATTAAGCAGCCAACTCCAGAAACCCCAAAACCAACAAAAGAACTCTATCCTTAATATTCTGTTCCTCTAGAACCACTTGTGGTACCAAAATCTGTATTAGTCAGGGTTTTCTTAGAGGGACACAACTAATAGGATACACACACACACAAGTATATGCATTTATTTCATATATACATATATATGTCATATACATACATACATATATATGTATAAATATAAAGGGGAGTTTATTAGGTAATAACTTGCATGATCACAAGGTCCTGCAATAGGCTGTCTGCGAGCTGAGGAGCAAGGAGAGCCAGTCTGAGTTTCGAAACTGGAGAACTTAGAGCCTGATGTTCGAGGGCAGGAAGTATCCAGCACAGGAGAAAGATGTAGACTAGGAGGCTAGGCCTGTCCCTCCTTTTCATGTTTTTCTACCTGCTTTATATTCGCTGATTAGATTGTGCCCACCAGATTAAGGGTGAGTCTGCCTTCCCCAGCGCACTGTCTCAAATAGTAATCTCTTTTGACAAGACCCTCCCAGACACACCCAGGATCAATACTTTGTCTCCTTCAATCAAGTTGACACTCAGTATTAACCATCACATTCAGATACAACTATTTTTACTTTAAGTCCTTTGCACTGGCTGTGTGCTGTGATGAGCATTTTCCCCCCTATATCTCAGCCTAAATGTCACCTACTCAGGGACCTCTTTCCACACCCCTCAAACACCTGGTCCTGGTCACTCACCAACATACCACACTTCTGTCATTATCTCCACAGGACTGTCTCAATTCTTTGATGTTAGTAAGTGGTTAGTAGTATCCGCCTCTTGCCTCCTTCTCTCTCCCCCAACTAAAGCATTTGTTCCAGGGAAACAAGCTCCCACTCTCTGTCTTATTCCTTGCTGTACCCACAGTGTCTCGGGTAGGGCCTGGGCTGCAGTAAGCTCACAATAGTTAAGTTCTTTACCATAAATGTTCACACAACAGCAATGGAAATGACACCAGTATGTTCATTCATTCCTCCATTCATTTCAGTCTCTGTTTCCTCATCTGTAACATGGAGGTAACTACCTCATAGGTCACCGGGGCTTTAAAAACAAAAAACAAACCAAAAAACCTAATGTACTTAAGGTATTGTTACACGGTGTCTGGCATATAGTAAGCATCTAATAAATATAAATTATTATTGTGATATTGATCTTTCATTGATTCATTCAACAGACATTTACTGGTCTATCAATATGGCTTGATTCTGGGTATACAAAAAACAAAAAATGTATAAGGCATGGCTCCTCCTCTTGAGATCGTCTTTAAACCATAGATAGTTCAGCTTCTCTGTAGTTCTCAGAATAAAAAAAAACTGCCGATGCTGTTCCCCAGATCATGTGCGTCCTGGAGTATTTTGAGTGATGGTGGGAGGTGACCAAGAAACTGGCACTAAAGGTGGGAAGAGGACTGTGTGAGGAGCGCCCTTTACCAGACCTAGGGGACAGCAGGACAGTAGGATGGAACAGTCATCGCGGTGGCCATGGGCGCTCAGGCTGGCACAGTGCAATGAGGTGAGTCCTTGCATGTGAACAGAAAGGAGAGAGGGGAGTGATGCTGGGCAAATAACAGACCATTCCTCACCACCAAAACCTGCTTTTGGAAAATAATTTAATAAAACTATGATGGTAAAAACTTCATGTTGAACCTACTGGGAATATTGACTTTAAAAAAGGGAGGTGGAGGCTTTAAACCAAACCAGCAGATCTCTGTACGGGGGGCCATATGGCTCAGCTACCTGTGCTGCAGGCCTCTGGTGGACATGGACAGAACTGCCCACCGTTCTACTTATAAGGCAGGTCTAGGGGTAAGTACAGACTGAAAATTAACGTATTTGGGAAAATAAATGGAGTTATTATGCGTGCTTTGACAACACTCTGGATAAAACCACAGTCACGTGCCACTTGTCTGTCCATCTTCCGGTAGGCGCCGTTCTTCCTCTGCCGTTGGGCACTAGAGCTGCACTGGCAGCCGTCGAGTTAGCAGGTGTGAATGACTCTCTGTGTATTTCTCTTGCCCTGTCTTATCTCCGACTCACTCAGCCACTTCATACAATCAAATTGGCAAAAGCCAATGCTGGCAGGGACCTCTAAATACTTTGGCACTGCTCAGAGAGAGGATCCGGAGTTGCTGTCAGTGGGGGCTGGACTGTTGTCCTGCCCTGAACTGGACTCTCTTTGCCTGGCATAGAGCTACGCAATCCCGCCTTTGAAGTTTCTTTTCCTCTTTCGTTATGGTTACAACAGGACTTCATAAAACCAGGATGCTCTTCCCTGCAGGGTAATCTTTATTTGGAATGGAGTCTGTCTTGGTTTCTGCAGATGTATTGAGGAAATAATCCAACAACGTCATGAAGCGTGCTGGATTCTTAGCACCAAACATGCGTTTTGTCAGCTAAACAGAGGGGTCTAGTTGTATATGTGATAGGAATGACTTGTTTCCTTTCTCAAGTATCTTCAGATAATGGCAAAAGTTGGATTTTAAAGTGTTGAAATGCCACATTCAACATTGTAAGTGTTGCAACGATGCTGATGACTTAACAGCACTGTCTTTTGTCGGACACATCAGAGTTTTTAAAACATATTCGCATACTTTTTGAATTATCAGCTCAAGAAGAGTTTATAATGGTTTTCTTGCTTATTGCAGTATCCCCTGCCTGGCAGGATGGGGATACTAAAATTTTGTATCCCCAATTTTGTACCCCCAATTTTGTATCCCCAATTTTGCAATTTTGTGTTTTGTGTGTGTGCATGCGTGTGTGTGTTCTTTCTCCCATTTAATATTTTCAAATGCTCCGTGGAACAGATATGACTCTAGATTTTACACATGAGGAAATGAAAGGAGGAAAGGTTTTACATGAGAAAACAGAAACTCAGAAAAATTATCTAACTTTTATTTTGTGGCTAAATATCAAGAAGGTGGTAGATCTATACCTGGACTGAAAGTTTTTTAAAAATTTGAGTCTAGTATACTTTCAGGTACAAAAAAGCTTTTCTCAACAAGTACTGACCCTGATACGTGGTCCATAATCTGGCTCTTTCAATCTATTTTCTCCATTTCTGCCAGAGTGATCTAAGGTGAAAATCTGGCTATGTATAATCCAGTGCTTAAAATGGAGCACTGGCATTTAAACTGTATTGTTTATTCTGAGGGGGCAGGTAAAGGGGCCAGGGTTCCCTGCTGGATTTTTCCTGACTCTACCTACAGGAAAGATGATCTCATCATCTCTCTGAGGATCTCATCCTGGGACTTGAACCCTGCCCAGAGTTAGACTTCTGCTGGGTACCGAGACACACGCCTGCCAGTCTAGAGGGGCAGGTGGTGGTGGGTAAGTTGTGCTCCCCAAGTTCCATCAAGAAACTATGCGGTTTTGGGAACCCTTAGCTTTCACTGCAAAGGTTTAACGTGCTGAACATTCGGCACGTATCTTTTAGAGGAGATTTGTGCATGAATGCAGATCCTGCGGGTATTTCCAACTGGCATTTTGGGGTTCTTTTTACTATTGCACAGTGATGTTGTATTTCTTTGGCTTGACACAATAAATGATTTCTTAGGTAACACAACAAATGCTGGGCAGAACCAGGAGGAATTCATTGTCTTCATTCCTTTTGGGTCTTTATACAGTAGCTTCTGTGATCCTAGAGGAATGGAAAGTAACCAAACGATCTGATTGCAAGTGCCTCAGTCTTCCAGGCAAATATTGAGCAACTCACATTTTCAACTGCAGGCTAGCCTACGGTTATCTCTTACTGGATTTTTGCTCATTCATTCATTCAACACATATGTGTCAAATATCTATTGTCTGCCAGGCACAACACTATATATACTTAGTTAAACTCTGGTTAGTTTAGCTTTTTGTATTTGTTGATTTATTTTAATTGACAAGTAAAAATTGTATGTGTTTTTGGTGTGCAACATGATGTTTTAATGTAAGTATACATTGTTGAAGGGCTAAATCAAGCTATTTAACATTATCTCACATACTTTTCCTTTGTGGTGAGAACACTTAAAATCTACTCTTTCAGCAATCTTAGTTTATCTTTTTAATAAGACTGCAGTTCTCTATAATGTGTAGAGAGTAACTTAAATCAGTTTACTGTTTTTTTTGACGGAGTCTCAGCAGTGTCACCCAGGCTGGAGTGCAGTGGGTGATCTCGGCTCACTGCAAGCTCCGCCTCCCGGGTTCCCACCATTCTCCTGCCTCAGCCTCCCAAGTAGCTGGGACTACAGGTGCCTGCCACCACGCCCGGCTAATTGTTTTTGTATTTATAGCAGAGATGGGGTTTCACCTTGTTAGCAAGGATGGTCTTGATCTCCTGACCTCATGATCCACTTGCCTCGGCCTCCCAAAGTGCTGAGATTACAGGCGTGAGTCACTGCACCCGGCCCAGTTTACATTCTTCAGAAGGAAAGGATTCATCCCTAAATATACTGTGGTCACATTTCACATGAGTGTAGAGTGATTTCTACTAATTAACTTAATTTAGTAACGTTTTACTTGTCTAGAAATTTAACAGCATATGGCAGATTTTTGTTTGCTGGACTTAGCATGCCTTCATTTCATTAGAAAGCATTAGTAATTGTAGCATCTACTTTACCTGCGCTATTTAAATTAACACTTTAGAGGAAGGAAAATTAAAATCCAATTAAAATTGGTTGCAAAAACTAAGTGTAATTGTGTATATCTAGAAAGACTAATATTCCATTTAGTGCAAAATATGTATGAAACCATATGCATAACCCACAGTAAGCTTTTGTGATCTGTTGGGACATGTTTTTCTCTACTTTGAGTTTCTTAGGAGTCAGAATTATTTTAGAGCTGTTATAGTAAGCAACATTTTCTTAGACTAGTTTAATAGATTCAAATATGTTCATTCCAACAGATTAAAAAAGTACAATGCTTACTTTTGGAAAATAACCACATTATATGTATGTATTGATATATAACATATATATCAATGCTATCATATAACATATATAACATATACATATATATGTTATATAAATAAAGATATATTATACATATAACCTTAATTCTCAGGGAAGTAAATGATAAAGACTTGTCATCTTGTTTGCTTTGAAACTCTGATGTCTAAGGATTTTATAAAATTAAACTATCAGCCTGTTAG
The DNA here is from genome assembly GCF_047675955.1 of Chlorocebus sabaeus. Lineage (NCBI taxonomy): Eukaryota > Metazoa > Chordata > Mammalia > Primates > Cercopithecidae > Chlorocebus > Chlorocebus sabaeus. The sequence goes on from NC_132921.1 coordinate 72,738,924, forward strand.
AATGACCATTATGGCAGCATCTGGATGAATAAAATTTTATCCAAGTGTCTTATAGATAAATCTTACCATATTCAAGGACTAGAACTCTGAGACTATCTCTCCTCAGTAATGTTACTAATGAGTTTCACCTCATTTTTTAATTAACAGAAATACATTCTTGAATAACGATTTTGAAAAATTCATTTCAGAACTCTGGTTTGTTTTCTATGCGTTATTGCTACTAGTTTTCATGTTGACAGATGAAAAGAGAATGGCCCTATCAGATGGAAGATGTTGTGTGAATGGTTGTTCTCAGGTCAGAATTTAGAGGAAGGAAAATTAACATTTCAAGTTTTCAGGTAAAATTTGTGAAATAAAATTCTTAGTGATGATATTCATTGTTATTTGCAACTGCTGAGGAGTTTACAAAACAGTTCCTGGCTGATTGTTTAAAATGAGAGTGTTAAAGGTAAATCTTGATAATGTCTACTAATGGTCCTGGGAAAGTAAAAAGTTCTAAATAAGACTGAAAGAAGTCTTCTCCCCAGGCGCGGTGGCTCATGCCTGTAATCCTGGCACTTTGGGAGGCCGAGGCAGGCGGATCATGAGCTCAGGAGATTGAGACCATCCTAGCTAACACGGTGAAACTCCGTCTCTACTGAAAATACAAAAAAATTAACCAGGCTTGGTGGTGGGCGCCTGTGGTCCCAGCTGCTGGCGAGGCTGAGGCAGGAGAATGGCATGAATCCGGGAGGCAGAGCTTGCAGTGAGCCAAGATTGCACCACTGCACTCCAGCCTGGGTGACAGAGCAAGACTCGGTCTCAAAAAAAAAAAAAAAGAAAAGCAAAGAAAGAAGTCTTCTCATTTTGGTGCATGATTTTTATAATGAAGCTAATAAGTAGAATTCACATGATAATTGAACTTGTTAATTGAGCAGAGAACAAGGAGAACTTATCTACAGATCAAAGAGAGGTTGAATGCACCTATATTTGGTCATGAAAATATGTCCTCTCATTGCTGGATTTAATAGTGTAATAGAGATCATTTTCACTGCTCGACCACATTTGCTATCAGAGAAGACTTTGACCTTTCAGACTGAAATCTTTTGGAATTCAAATGAAAGCCCTGCCAAGAGATATTTGAGAAGGCTAGAGAGCACCGGACTTACTGGGCAAGCCGAATTCCTCAGATATGTGAGAATGAACTCATGCTCCCTCAGCTTTAGACTTGTTTAAAAACAGGGTCTTGCTCTGTTGCCCAGGCTGGAGTGCAGAGGTGCAATCATAACTCACTGCTGCCTTGGACTCCTGGAATCAAGGGATCATTCCACCCCCGCCTCCCCAGTAGCTAAGAAGTCTGTGCACCACCACATCCGGCTAATTTTTAAATTATTTTAAAATTTTTTGTAGAGACAGGGTTCTACTATGTTGCCCAGGCTGGTCTGTAACTCTTGGCTTCAAGTGATTCTCCTGCCTTGACCTACCAAAATACTGGGACTACAGGCATGAGCTACTGTGCCCAGCCAATTTTTGTTTTGTTTCGTTTCTGACAGAGTCTTGCTCTGTTGCCCAGGATGGAGCACAGTGGCACGATCTTGGCTCACTGCAGCCTCCACCTCCTGGATTCAAGCAGTTCTCCTGCCTAGCCTCCCGAGTAGCTGAAACTAAAGGCGTGCATCACCACACCCAGCTAATTTTTGTATTTTTAGTAGAGACAGGGTTTCACCATGTTGGCCAGGCTGGTCTTGAACTCCTCACCTCAAGTGATCCACTCACCTCGGCCTCCCAAAGTGCTGGGATTATAGGCGTGAGCCACGACACCCAGTCAATGTGACCAGCCAATTTTATATTTTGTAATAAAACAATTTGCTTAAATTAAAATGTGATTTAATTTACATATATTTGTGACTTAAACAAAATTGCAAGTAAATTTAGGACCAGGGAAGATATATTCTTTCTCTGACCACAGGTCCCAGATCCACAGGTGCAGCAGAAATGGTGACACAGCCTTGCATAGTTAGGTATTGAAGTCATGTTTACACGAGTATCTTCAAAGTCCTGCAGCCAAGACTGTAAAGAGATGTCATTAGATTTACGGTTGATTTAATATGGAGAATTTTCGTAAATTGATGGTACTTCTTTAAAGCTTCCTTTTTAAATTTTCTTCTTTTTAAGGTTTTGGGATCAGACCAGAGGCCGTTTAGTAGTCTTTTAACTCCGTGGTGTGTAGAATCATTGGTTTGTTTTCCTGCCTAGAAACCCTGTCTTTCCTCTCTTCCTGCCTTTGCCCCTACCAAGGCACTTTATAAAACAGCTGGTGCTCAATAAAACCTCTGTCACTGTTTTCTTTTTGCCAGTTTTTGCATTTGTCCTGTTTAAATGCTGAAGTGACTAACTTCCCTCAGGGTGCAAAATATGCACCAAAGAAAATTTAGCTAACAGTGCAAATCAACAGACCTTATCTTTTTGAGAAAAAAAATCCCTATTTTGTGGTAAATATTTTTCATGCAAAAGATGCCTCCAAACTTGCCCTTGAGTCATGGCAATATAATTTTACTGGTGCTTTGGAACAGATGAGAAGTTTAAAAGAAGACTGGGTGATTTATTAACCAAGTATTACATAATGAATTCTGGGCTGATGTTATCTGTGGCTGGTGGTCATTTTAGGGACAGATAGGTCTGGAATGCTGGTTGACAGTATGATTGCAACACGACCACATTGTTGAGGGACTTAGTGCCCTGTGCAATTCTGACTGGTTCTGATGGATGCAGTCTGATTATCCTGATTATCTTATAACTATTCCAAGTTATAACATGGAGGTCCATTGATCTCTAAAGCTTACATTTGGGTACAAAAACCATTGCAATTTATGAAGTATCAACTAGGTAGTAATTTCAGGTTGTGGTTGATTTTTCATTGCTCTCATATTCATACTATTGTTTGTTTACTGTTTGAAACTCTTGAGACTAATAGTTTAATGTATTCTAAGCCACAGAAAGGAAAGCTATTTTGCAACAGTCACCTCCCACATCTATTCCTCTAGTGTGACCTGGCACTGGCTATGACAAGAGGCAGTGTTTAGATGGAACAAAGGGCTAGACTCAGCTTCATGCGGGTGGTTCAAGTGCTGTATTTATACTCCAGAACCAAGTGTTGTTGCCTTCTCCCTACTCTAAAACCCCTGCTACTTTCGTAATATTTCATTGTGTTAATATAGCTCATAAAGCCAATTTTTGCTTTTAGCAGAGAAAGTCACAAACATAGTTCTTTTAAAGTATAATTAGGCAAGGGCAGTTATCAATTGATGATGTTTTAATTAAGCCATACTAACTTGGTTTTATTTGTAATCAAATGCAAGTATTTGGCCGGGCGCAGTGGCTCACACCTGTAATCTCAGCACTTTGGGAGGCTGAGGTGGGCGGATCACGAGGTCAGGAGATCGAGATCATCCTGGCCAACATGGTGAAACCCTGTCTCTACCAAAAATACAAAAATTAGCTGGGCATGGTGGTGTGCGCCTGTAGTCCCAGCTACTTGGGAGGCTGTGGCAGGAAAATCACTTGAACCCGGGAGGTGGAGGTTGCAGTGAGCCAAGATTGGGTCACTGCACTCCAGCCTGGGTGACAGAGCAAGACTCTGTCTCAAAAAAAAGCAAGTATTTTATTGCTTTTCCTCCATTCACCTCCATTCACCCAAGTAACTATTCTTCTTATCTTTTTAGTATTACTACAAATCAGTGAAGGTGTAGATTCAACTCTCTTATTTTCCTCCTCCCAACCAATTCATATTATTTTAGAGATTCTACTAGGGAAACTGCAAAAATAATGTAACTACATGACAGGATATAAGTGTCCATAAAGATAGATTTTTCTATGTTCCAGTTGCTTTTAAGGTGAGGAATTAAAAATTCTCCAGTATAATTTTGTCTGTATTTCTTGCCTTGGGTCTAACTGTGTCTGCAACCATATCTAAGATATTTACCTGTACTACAAATTTTTCCTGCAGAGTCAGAGTCTCTCTCTGTCTCTCTTTTTTTTTTTTTTTTTTTTTTTTGCTGTAATTAACCTGATCTGAAGGATGTGATTTTCATTTGACCAATTTATTAAGTTAAAAACTCATTGTGAAACAGTATTCCCAATCAGAATTTGTATCAGTGATTTACCCTTAGGAAATTATTTTACAATAAATCAGGGCATGTGAGAAGTTTCTCATACTTTTCATTCCACTTCTTGATGGTATGTTTTTTCTTTTTACATTGTCTCTGTTACGAAACATTCCAGCATTGGTCGGCATTTGAATGAGATCCAAAGGTTAGATGCAATCGATCCCGCCTTACTATTTTGTATAATGTTCTGATGCTGCTTGGAATAGTTTGTTCTCATCTTAGGCCACTTGGAAAGCAATGATGCTAACACATCTCAGGGTTGTCACTCCAGGCATCTCAATCAATTGTGCAGTGGAATAAAAAGGAAATGGGTATGAAAGAAGGGCCAGTCTGGGACAACACCTGTACCCCCAGGGCCCCTCCAGGTCACAGCGTTGGAAAGGCAGATTGTGTGGAAGTCAAGGTCATGCACTGTGGAACAAGACCGCGTGGATTCACATCCTGGCTGCAGACCTTGGACTGTTTGCTTTACAGGTACCCATTTGTAGGGACATCTGTACCCCGAGGAATCATTTACACAAGTCGAATGAGCAGATGATGAACTTAACAGAGGTGGAAATAAATGTCAGCTCTGTGGCACGTGTCAAGAAGTTTATGGGGATTGAAGGAAACATAAAAATTGTTACTTGTGTGCTGACAACGTAAACTTTTAGCCATCCAACTAGTACACAAACAGAAAGCTTAATATTCTTAGTCAAAGAAATAGAAGCCAATATGCTGATCTGAGGACCCTCTTTGAATGCAGCTACTGTATCCCTTGCCTTTCAAGTGGCTGTATTTGAGTGTGACTATCCTTGAGGAATTCAGTCTGTTGGAAGCGGAAGGCGCTGACTTCATACCCTTCTGTGGGACTCAGTGATGCTCCTGCTGAAGACTGACACCTAAAGAAGAGCCCCATTGATTTCACAGCCTCTCCCACCCAACATGTTTTAAAGGTTAGCTGGATCTTTCAAATAGAGGCCACATTTTGATCCCATATGCAAACATCCAAAGGGACATTTTCTTTCTCCAATAGAAATGTTTAAATTTGTAGGCTTTGGAAACTAAGATTTACTGATGTAGGTGATGAGTAAACGTTTCGGAAAGCATTCTAAACAAACTATGTGTATTGCATTGAATTTATGTAAATCAGTACACTTTGTGTATTACATTGAATTTATGTAAATCAGCACGGGATCTCTTTCTCCTTGGAGAGAGAGAAAAGTTGCAGTGAACACCATTGTCGGTGTCTTTCAGGAATTCCGTGACCAGTTGGTAAGTGCTTTTGGAGCTGTCATGTTGAGGTTCCCAAAGGCTAGAATGTGTGCTCGTCGGCTTGTCAGGCAGATCCTTGGTGCCGGTCATTTACAAATCGAATTATGAAATCTGTATACTAGAATGATTTTGATTTATTTGATTTTTATTGATGCATAATAATTGTACATTTTTAGGGGGTATAGGTGATATTTTGATGCAGGCAAATAATGTGTGATGATCAAATCAAGGTGTTTAAGATATCCATCTCCTCAGACACTTAGCATTTTTACTGTGTTGGAACATTTCAAATCTTCTCTCTTACCTACTTTGAAACACACAATTTTTTGTGTGTTTTTTTTTTTTTTTTTAAGACAGAATCTTGCTTTGTTGCCCAGGCTAGAGTGCAGTAGAGTCTCGGCTCACTGCAACCTCCACCTCCCGGGTTCAAACAATTCTCTTGCCTCAGCCTCCCAAGTAGCTGCCACTACAGGCACGTGCCACCAAGCCAGGCTGATTTTTGTATTTATAGTAGAGACAGGGTTTCATCATGTTGGCTAGGCTGGTTTTGAACTCCTGACCTCAAGTGATCCGCCTGCGTTGGCCTCCCAGAGTGCTGAGATTACAGGTGTGAGCCTCCATGCGTGGCTGAAATATACAGTAAATTATTGGTAACTACAGTCACCCTACTGTGCTATACAGTTAGATAGAATAACATTCAGTAGATAAATGGAATTTTTTTGTTTGTTTGTTTGTTTGTTTTTTTGTGAGACAGAGTCTCGCTGTGTCACCCAGGCTGGAGTGCAGTGGCCCGATCTCGGCTCACTGCAAGCTCCGCCTCCCGGGTTCACACCATTCTCCTGCCTCCGCCTCCTGAGTAACTGGGACTACATGTAGGCATCCACCACCATACCCAGCTAATTTTTTTCTATTTTTAGTAGAGATGGGGTTTCACTGTGTTAACCAGGATAGTCTCAATCTCTTGACCTCGTGATCCGTCCGCCTCGGCCTCCCAAAGTGCTGGGATTACAGGTGTGAGCCACCGTGCCCGGCCTGCAAATTTTCACACCCAAATTCTTTCACACCCAAGAAACAGATCACCCAAGCATTGTTGAGGTGCATTTTCACACCGTTGGGCAGCTTCCTCCTCAGGAGTCCCTTGCACATCTTCTATTAGTGTTTTTGGGGTTCAGAGAAACTCTGCCCTTCATGAGATCCCCAAACTCCTAGACATTTCCAAAATCAAATACCAGACAGGATTTGTAAAGGTGGATATTGAAGGCAGTGGGCATAATCTGAGCACCGGTCATGTTTTTACTTGCATAATTGTCTTAAAATCCTTTATGATGAATATTGGGAAATAGCAATTATAGCTACTGTATCTTTATAGGTTACTGTATTATGTTTGTTATTTAGCTGTAAACACTGTGAAAATACATTTTAATTACTAATGTTTCCTCCTAACCTAAAACATGTTTGAGAAGTTTCTCGCAAACCAATTAAAACTTAAAATATTATTGATAATTTAATTTCTTTTCCATATGTACTTGCATTTTATGTTATTTATATTTTATCCTTTAAAGGAATAAAGCTTCTTTTCATAGGCTATGACATTCATCCATGTTTCTATCCCTCTCTACCGGTACACAAACTTGTTTAATTAAATATAGCACTTACAGCGTTTTATTTCACATTTTACATTATAGTACAGTAATTTTGTCTGATATTATCATTGCCAGATAAAAATACAAGATTCCCACTTAAATCTGAATTTCAGATAAACATAGCATTTTTTTAAAGTATAGAATGCTTCTCACAGTATTTTGAACACTGAAGGTTACATATGTTCTCCATATTCATATTTTTTTGCTTAGGACTTTATACGTATGTGAAATTCTGCGTTCTTCTCTTATTAGTATTATATCATAATATTTGTCTCAATACATAGGCTTTGTGGTTATTACTTGAATGGCTGTATGCTGTCATCATGGAATTAAATCCCATACTTATCTAACATTTTCCTATTTGGGACATTTAGGATGTCTTAACTATTTTTACTTACAGCAGTAATTTAAAACCTATCCTTGACCTCAGAAGAATTTAGAAAGTGTAGCATGGATAGAGATGAATATAAAACAAGGATTTTGGTTCTTTTGTAATGTTTTCTTAATGGCTATTTTCTTGTAATTAGTAATTTTCTTATAGGCTATTTTAAACTTAATAACTATGTATAAAACTCAGATTTTTCAATTAGCAAATGTGTAGCAAATGAACATATTTATTTATCCCAAACGCTTAATATAGGAGTATTTGTTTCTGAATTCCATGTTTGATGGATACTCATCTAACTGTCTATAACCAAACTGTCAATCCTGAATAGCTAAGTCTGAATGTACCAAAAACTTTGAAGCCCTTTAATATTACATAGAAAACAATAGAGCAACGTGGAAATCATTAAATTTGGGGAGAGACAGAATAAAAGAAGAGGATCTTAGTACTTAGGAATGTTCATGTTGTCCTTACTCATAACCAGATTTAGATGATTTCAACACTCCTTGCCTATTTAGTTCAAAGTCAAACAAATTGCTCCTCTGTTGTTAGTTATCTGATTTAAGAGCTAAGTCAGTAGAAGTATTGACATTCAGAAATGGCCAGTGAGCTTCTCTGTATTTCTTTGATGATTCAGAAGCCCTCCAGCCTTATCTTACTCTTGGTGGTAATTCCTGACAATCTGTGAAAATGTTCTCTGTCCTGTCCTGTTAACTGTAGCCTATCTGTTGGCATTAGCTCTCTTTTCAAATATGTGGGGGAAAAAACACCCCAGCTGCCTTTTTTTCTGTTTTGTTTTGTTTTGTTTAAGATGGAGTCCCCCTCTGTTGCCCAGGCTGGAGTGCAGTGGCGCGATCTCAGCTCACTGCAACCTCCACCTTCCAGGTTCAAGCAGTTCTCCTGCCTCAGTCTCCCGAGTAGCTGGGATTACAGGTGTGCACCACCACACCAGCTAATTTTTGTATTTTTAGTAGAGATGGGGTTTTGCCATGTTGGCCAGGCTGGTCTCGAACTCATGACCTCAAGTGATCCACCTGCCTCGGCCTCCCAAAGTGCTGGGTTTACAGGTGTGAGCCACCGTGTCTGGCCTTCTCTGCTAACTTTAGAAAATCCTTTATTAGTGAAGACAGTTGTACATGCCTCTGTCTTGTCATTGTAAAGAGCTCTATTGTAAGACAGTGTCCTAGGTAGATATGCATGAAAAGTCGTTTGAGAGGAGGTTTCTGAGAGTCTTGAGCGTCAGACTTAAAAATTTGGAACTTGTGCAGAGAGGCACCATTACACAAGTGATAGCATCTCCCTTAATGTAAACATTTAACGTGTTTACTTTAAGGTTATGTAATGCAACCAGACTAGTGTAATGACTTATTAAAAGAGGCGTATAGCTTTCTTTTCGGCCGGAACCGCCATCTTCCAGTAATTCGCCAAAATGACGAACACAAAGGGAAAGGGGAGAGCCACCCGATATATGTTCTCTAGGCCTTTTGGAAAACATGGAGTTGTTCCTTTGGCCACGTATATGCAAATCTATAAGACAGGTGATATCGTAGACATCAAGGGAATGGGTACTGTTCAAAAAGGAATGCCCCACAAGTGTTACCATGGCAAAACTGGGAGAGTCTACAGTGTTACCCAGCATGCTGTTGGCATTGTTGTAAACAAACAAGTTAAGGGCAAGATTCTTGCCAAGAGAATTAATGTGCATATTGAGCACATTAAGCACTCTGAGTGCCGAGATAGCTTCCTGAAACGCGTGAAGGAAAATGATCAGAAAAAGAAAGAAGCCAAAGAGAAAGGTACCTGGGTTCAACTGAAGCGCCAGCCTGCTCCACCCAGAGAAGCACACTTTGTAAGAACCAATGGGAAGGAGCCTGAGCTGCTGGAACCTATTCCCTATGAATTCATGGCATAATAGGTGTTAAAAAAAAATAAATAAAAGACCTCTGGGCTGAAAAATGTTTCTCTTCATTGAGTAGAAGTGTGGTGTCCTCTCCCCCAAAGAAATACTTAAAGCAAATTTTAGTTGTGTCCTAATTCATTATGTAATGTCTTTCCTATTCAAATTTAATGTATTCCTTGCTGAAGGATGTAAGGTAGTTTATTGTGCAACAAATTACTCAGTTGGTTAGAAAATGGCCAGATATTATGTATGAAATATTTGTACTGGTTTGAAGATAGTCTTAAATCGTCAAGGAAGAAATAAAGTAATTTTTTTTTTTTTAAACAGTCTTGCTCTGTCAACCTGGTTGGAGTGCAATGGTGTGATCTCGGCTCACTGCAACATTTACCCTCTGGGTTCAAGTGATTCTGCCTCAACCTCCTGAGTAGCTGGGATTATAGGCACACGCCACCCTGCCCAGCTAATTTTTGTATCTTTAGTAGAGATGGGGTTTCACCATGTTGGTCAGTCAGGTCTCGAACTCCTGCCCTCGTGATCCACCTGCCTCGGCCTCCTCGTGCTGGGATTACAGGCATGAGCCACTGTGCCAGGCCATATAAAATAAATTACAAAAATAAGTGGGATGTAATCTATTGCATTACAGTTAAGCTCAGGATCCAGAGTTTGCTTTTGAACCCTAAAAAAACACATTGTTTAAAGTATCCATTTGTGTGTTATATACTAGCTTGGAATTGCTTTGACCATGCGTGGAACAGAACTCAGAAAATAATAGTGGTAATAACATTTGTGTTAGGACATTGTCTTGCTGTAACAATATACCACAGACCTGGGTAAGCAGTAGAAGCTTATGTGGTGGTTCTGGAGGCTCTGACGTCCCAAGGTAAAGGTGCTGGCAGGTTTGGTGTTGTATGAAGGTTTGGCCTTCACTTACCTTTTGATACTTCCACAATGGGAGTTCCTTTTTTTTTTTTTAATTTAATATTTTATTTTGAGATAATTGCAGATTTACATGGAGTTATAAATAATAAAGATTCCTTGTACACTGAAAAAAAAAAAAGAGGCGTATAGTTTTTGAAGATTATCAACGTGGAATGATATTTGATTACTTGGTGCATCCATTACATTAATGTAGTGAACTCCACTGAACATCAACAACATTGTCATAGACTTGGCTTTGCCGTAGCTATTGAAGCCACATGAATATTTCATCACAGTCAAGGTAGTGCTGTGATAAATATTAAAAGAGGCCAGTGCTAAAAAATTACATCTGAAAGGATGATGTGGTTGAGAACACACCAAGGAAAGTCAGGACCCAAAGGTGGACATCCTCCACTTCTGTTCGTTCTTTCTTGTCACTCCTTGGGGGCAGTTTGGGGGCAGTGGCCAGGAGGGCCTGCGTTGTCGCAGAGAATGTGCTAAGGGGGTGACTACTTGCTAGTCTTCGAGTAGTTCTTTTTGTCAAATAAAAAATGAATTCAGACTCGGCCGGGCGCGGTGGCTCACGCCTGTAATCCCAGCACTTTGGGAGGCCAAGGCGGGCAGATCACGAGGTCAGGAGATCGAGACCATCCTGGCTAACACGGTGAAACCCCGTCTCTACTAAAAATACAAAAAATTAGCCGGGTGTGGTGGCGGGCGCCTGTAGTCCCAGCTACTCAGGAGGCTGAGGCAGGAGAATGGCGTGAACCCGGGAGGCGGAGCTTGCAGTGAGCTGAGATCGCACCACTGCACTCCAGCCTAGGCGACAGAGTGAGACTCCATCTCAAAAAAATAAACAAACAAAAAAAAGAATTCTGACTTACGTAAGGAGACTCTTCATCTGAAAAGACTATTGTGGTAGAGGTAAGGGTTGTGACCATGATACCTTCCAGGGCCTCCCAGGTCTGTTAAAAAGGGCTTTTCTGTTATATAGAGGAGTGCAGGAGTACACAAGGCTGTGCGGGTGGCAGAGCAGGCAGCAGGGTGGGACAGTGAATCCGCACATCCGGAGGGTTTTCCCTGAGGTCTGTGGATCCTTAGGAGGCCCTTCAGGAGGGGTGTCCTGTTTCTCGCTCAAGGGGGAGTCAAGGTCCTGATTAAAGTTTGGTCAAGTTGTTAGTGGGTATTTTGTCCAGTTGGTCAATGGAAGCAAAGAATTTGGCTAATAATTTTTGAGAAAAAGACTGAGTGTATGGAAGGCCTCTGTCTGGCCTTGGAGGTAAATACGGTGTGCATCTGTGAGTCCCATCTAAGTCACACGGGGAAGGGGGGTTCTTTGTGGTCAGCAGTTTCCTGGAAGACAAAAGGGTTTCAGGGGTTGGGGTGGGAGAGGATGTTAACTGTTGCTGTTTTCCAGGAGCATAAAGCCCAGGTAAATGTCAACATTGCCCCTTTATACCAAAGGTCTGTTTTTGGGATTTCATCAGTCAGTCAGCCAGTTCAGGTCCACAGTTCTTGAAGGCCTACATCGTGCTGGGCACTGAGTTAGGTACCAAAATGTTAAACACACCAGGACTTTTATCCTGCAGGTCTGAATCTGGAGAGCAGATTGAACCTGAGAAAACCCTGGAAGGCCGTCTTAGATGGACCCAGAGACTGAGAGAACCTGAGGATCAGGATATTTGGATTCTGCACAGACTGGCTTGCTCCTTCTTCTCCGTAGCGCCTCTTCCTCTTGTGGGTGACCTAACTACAGAAGGAGAGGAGGAACCCACATGTTCAGTTCAGTCCTGTGGTATCATGCATTTCTCAGTGGGCAGTAGAGCACCATGCGTCACTTGCATTATTTTCAGAAAGTTATATAGGCTTGTTTCTGCGCCGAATCTGGCAACTGTTGACTTATGACTGAGTGTGTCTTTACAACCCTGGTGAGCCTCTGACTAGTATGCAATGTTTATGTGGTTTCGATAGCTGCTCCAAGGCCAATCTGTGTTAACTTTGTTGATGTACAGAAGACTCATCCGTCGGTGTCAAGTTTGGAGACTTGACTCTCAGTAGTTCCATGTAAATAAATGATGGAGTTGGAGTATATATTTTGGTCATGACACTTAGATTCTGATGTTGTAGGCCCCTTTAATCAAAGTGTTGAAGGGTTGCTCTCAGAATGACTGGACCAGGCCTTTACTTAAATGGGTGGATCAGAATATCTCAAATAACTGTTTTTAATTTATTTTAAACTCAAATGACCTTCCTGATACCAAACAAAAAACAACCTCAGTTGATATTCAGAGCTTGAAAAGTCACCATTATCTTTACAAATATCCAAATATCTGATCCTGTAGATACAAAATATCTAGAGGATTACTTAAATTAGAAATACATAAATATGAATATCTAGTTATTTTGTATTCATAGGAATTTATCATAAACCTAGAAACTGCATCTTTAAAGTTTAATCATTCTGAAAAGTCTTAAAATCCTTTCAGCTGTGAAGTTCTGTATTAATATAAAGGACGGTGAAATTTCAATCACAGCTCCCCCACCCTTTTCCCTCATCAGTCAGAACCTCAGAGGATTCAGGGGACTCATGAAGTGGCCTGCAGAAGATCATTTCTTTGAGATCTTGTGTTTTATCTTAAAAGAAACACATTTTTATTTGAGTTTATAGTCTATCCATGGTTGTTTTGATCTAAAAATAGTATTTTAAGTTGCTTCTCATCAAGAATAACTTAACCTACAGGAGGATAACTCCTGGAAGGAGCCAGGCTTCTGCTGTGTGTGCTTTGGGTGCAGACTGGTGCCTGGCTACGGATTCCCCGAGGGTGTGACGGTGTCGGTTCAAGAAGCCTTGTCGACTTCAGAGTGGGGATTAGATGTCCTGTGAGCACGGGAGAGAGGAAGGAGGGGGTGGCAGGAGAAGAACTGGATCAGGACTCTTAAGTTAAAGTCCCTACAGGGTCCCAGGCAGGGCGGGCCCTGAAGGTGGTATAGAGAATGGCCATGGCACCGCAGATTTGGAGGATCCTGGTCACTGGGTGGTGCATGCTTCTCCAGAAGGGGCAGCCTATTGTTGCCATGTGCCACGTGAGCCTAGTTTTGCCAGATGGTCTAATTTTTTAAAAAGAAATTGGAAACCTAGGTGTTTATGAAAAGTCTTACATTGGTTCAGGACTTGGTTAGGAAAACAAAAGCCACTGTATGTAATCCATGTATAAAGGGTTTAAATAGAGGAGATTGCAGGCTATACCACCGTTGAAAGGGATGGGAAATGAAGGCCAGGGAAGTCCTCACAGACCCCAGAGATCGCCATCTGTGGGACCCAGGTGCAGCCAGAGTCCTGGGCTGGCCTCAGAGCCCTCTGACACTCCTGGGCTGGCTGTGGCAGCTGGCTGCCCCTACACTCCTGCTCCTGAGCCTCAAGAAGCAACTGTAGGCACTGAGGTGGGCACCTCCCTAGTGCTTGGGGAGGCTCCCTGTCTGTCCTCTGCCCTGTCTGCCCTGGTGTCCCTTTGCAGCTGCACTGAAGCATCTCCACTTCTCCTCCCTTCCAAAGCCCTGCAGTGGCTCTCACAGTGGACTCTGACGCAGACCACGTGGAGGGGAGTTCGCAGGGCACAGTATCCTGGCCTCACCTCGTGTGTGGAGCAGACCTCAGGAGGGGTGGCAGTGACCCAGTGGATCACAGACAATCCAGCCTGCCCCTAGACTTCAACTTTAAAGCACTGTGCTGGTCAATACTGTGTGTTCCAAAGGAAACACGCGTGTGGGCCAGGGCTGCTCGCCGTCAGCTTGACGGAGGCAAGGCGGGAAGCAGCACAAGACCTGGCGCAGATGGGGACGGGGAGGGGTGGAAAAGACAACGAGGCACCGTGTCAGAGGCCACTGACTCGCTAGCCTGGCCTGGGGCTGCTCACCGGCTCCGTCTGCTCCCCTGCCCAGCGCTGTCTGCCTCTGAAGGAACAGTGGAGCAGCTCCCACTCCCCAGCTCTGCTGTGTCTTTGCTGTTTGAGGAAAGGCCCAGACACTTAACCCAGGTAAACGGGTAGACTGAGGTCACATGGGGACCCTTGGGACTTGTGAGGACTCATGGCCGCAGTGCCATGCCCTGTCAGCCAGAATGCTGGGGAGGCCCAGCTCCCAGCATGGGACGATCTTTCTATTGTCTTCTTAAATAAAATAATATTTCTGGAGAAGAAAGAACAGAATTGAAATTTACCTTTTAAGACATTTTATGTGTTTGTTTATCAGAAAAATGAGGAGGCTTACGCCTGTAGTCCAGCACTTTGGGAGACTGAGGCGGGAGGATGGCCAGGAATCCCAGGATGCAGTGAGCTATGATCACACCACTTTACTGCAGCCTGGGTGATAGAGTAAGATGCTGTCTTCAAGTAAGAATAATTTTAAAAAGAAGAGGAAAGGCTGAAACTTCCCAAGTTGTAGTCTTGGGAAAATGAGGACATTCCAGTTCCTCCTGAACCTGTCATTGTCCACCCACAGTGCAGATAAAGATGGAAATGGAAGAAACGTGTTTTCAGACTCACATGGTCAAATGTTAGCTTTGTCCCAATTCTAGCCCTCTACCTTTCTGTCTGACTTCTGATTAAAAAAGAAATTCTTCTGTTCCATTTTAGATGACTATTATAAAGTCAAGCCTAACTAGAAATTTCAGTCAAGGAAAAGCAAGAAAAGAAAGATCTGTAGAAAAATCTGTATATCTAAGATTTCAGCATCTCACTTGTATCCAGAATTGATAAACACACACACATTTTGCTTCTTCACATTAAGGATTCTGTTTCTAGTACCTTTTTGTTTGTTTGTTTGTTTGTTTTGAGATGGAGTCTCACTCTGTCATCCAGGCTGGGGTGCAGTGGTATGATCTGGGCTCACTGCAACCTCCACCTCCCAGGTTCAAGCAATTCTCTTGCCTCAACTTCCTGAGTAGCTGGGATTACAGGTGCATGCCATCACGCCTGGCTAATTTTTTTGTATTTTCAGTAGAGACAGGGTTTCACCATGTTGGCCAGGGTAGTCTCGAACTCCTGACCTCAAGTGATCCACCCACCTCGGCCTCCCAAAGTGCTGGGATTACAGATGTGAGCCACTGAGCCTGGCCTGTTTCTAGTTCCATATTGAAATCCGAGATACATCCCCCAGCCCCCACCTGCCACCCCATCAAATAGCTAACGGAGAAGGCCATTAACATACGTGGCCAGTAATAGTGATTTTCATAGCACAGAGATTTGCCAAGGTGACTTAATTCAGTAATACCTTTGACTGGAGCTTTTTCCCCTCCTTAAACGATCATGTGGACCATAAAGTGCTAATAAAATCTCCAGCTGCACTTCCGTGAGGTTATGGACGTGGCGGAGTTGTCGAGATGTGTGGTTTGTAAGCTGTGCAGACTGTTTACTCAGCGTCCTTAGGAGAGGGATGCGTAGTTCCCTGACATGATGTCAGCCTTTGCCCAGGGTGCTGGAGACAGAGGGGCCTCTGGCAGCTGCCGTTGTTGGTGGGCTGGGCTCGCCCACACCTTGGTGCTGGTGGTGCTGACAGGGGGCAAGTTCTGCCCAAGGAAAGATAACCTTGTTCTGTTGAAAATCTCTTGGAAAGAGTTCCTGTGCAGGACGAAATCCACATGACTGCTGAACACTTCCTTCGGTGTTATTTTTGTATTTTTTTACTGATGTGCTGGAGAGGCCGTGTGAAGGCTGTAACGAGCTCTGGTCTTCAGCTTGCCAGTCCTGAGCTCTGCTACAAACCAGCGGTGGCATGTCCATTTCCCCTTGCACCTCAATTTCCCCTAACATGAGACAAACAAGACCCACCACAGAGTGGGTGTGGGAATAAAATCAGACAGCGTATATGCAAATATGTTATACACTGTGAAATCAATGTCGGCTGTGACTCTTACACATGTTGCATTTAACAGCTTTTCCAAGTCAGCTGATCATACTATAATCTTTCCCTTCTAAGACTCTGCAGGTAGAATCTGGCTATGTTTTAAGAACAAAATATCATGCTTTTTAATTTGAGGCACATTTTTTTTTTGTTCTGTATTCTTTTTTTTTTTTGGAGACAGAGTCTCGCTCTGTCGCCCAGGCTGGAGTGCAGTAGCACAATCTCAGCTCACTGCAAGCTCCACCTCCTGGGTTCCCGCCATTCTCCTGCCTCAGCCTCCTGAGTAGCTGGGACTACAGGCACCCGCCACCATGCCTGGCTAATTTTTTCTATTTTTAGTAGAGACAGGATTTCACCCTGTTAGCCAGGATGGTCTCGATATCCTGACCTCATGATCCACCTGCTTCAGCCTCCCAAGTGCTGGGATTACAGGCGTGAGCCACCGTGCCCGGCCTGTTCTGTATTCTTTTTTGAATGAATGCAGAGCATATTGATGTTACTCATTGTATATAGAGTTCCAGTGAGAATATTTTTGTAAGTAATTTCAGTGGTAAACCAGTCACCCTAACTCCTGTATTAAGTTAGTATTACAATAAATACTAGTGAAGGAGAATTCCTATGTATTGTTTGTTTCTGTGGAACCCAGTTGACTTTGATTTTCTCCCAGCTGTACTTGGAGGTAAAAATCGGAACAAGTGAATATAAAGATATACGTTTAGTAATGTATGCTGTGTACTTAAAGCCGTTGCCAAGCTGCACATACGTGCTCTGGATTTCCATCGGTTTGCAGAAGTGCAGAGGGAGGAGGATGTGTTTCCGTTTGCTGCAGGCTTCGTTATTAGCTTTCATAATTAAATCATACTTCCAACCCTCTCGTCTTAATGTAAAATTACCTTATGATTTATTAAAAGAGAAGGTGAAGTTACAGGGATTTGTAGTGGCCTCCTTGAAATTAATTAAGAATTTTAGGCAGGGCCAGCATTTCAAACTCATTAATATTAAACGTGAGTCTCAGTGTTTTGAGTGTTCTTTAATGCCATCATTCAGAAGAATTTCTATAAAAGAAATCTACTGACTATCTTCCTGTAAACCACATAATACTGCACATAAAATTTTAGACATTTCTCTTGTAAAAACAGATTCAACTGAGTTTTTTAATGTTTTACTTTGGAGAAGCAGAAAAAGTTATCTGTGCATGAAATTATTATATATTATTTTATTCAAATACTAAAATTTTATCTGTTTATTTTCAGTTTAATGTTATCAGCCCAGAATTCCTGATTCTTGGTAATCTGATAACACCCTCTGGTATATTTGCTCATACTTTGAGAACAAAGGAAGCTTATCATGGTATTTTAAAGTATAATAAGAGTAAACACTTCTATTGTATTTATGACATGCTATGCACTGTTTAAGTCTTTTACATACATTTAATCCTCACAACAACCCTCCAGGATGCATAATGTTGAGGTGCACCAAATCTGTAGAAATGGGCTCTATCTTTAAAATAATTCAGACAGCTTTTTCATCTACCTCTCCTTCCCCTTGCTAAAAAGGGTGTGAAAAGTTGCCATCACTGAATTCAGAGAAAGAAGTGCATTGGGGGGTCAACCAATGATGTTTTTTGTCAAACTGAAGCTTTGCTCAGTTCCTAGTCAACAACTCTACGGTCTGTCTGCTTAGGGCTTAGGGAAGTCCCTGAGATGATTTGTTTCTCAGCCAAACTGCCTCAACTCCAGTGGGGAGCTTTGGCAAGCCCTAGAGCAGTGACTTAAGTGTTTGCAGGTGGTTCCGCCCAAAAACCAGTCCTAAGCCATTTCTTCCCATGGAGGTCTCGGGGAAAGGAGCATTGCTCGTCTCTCTTTGTGAAAAGATCTTTATTTGTGAAGGCATTCACTGTATGCCGCTACCCTCGTCCGCTGCCAAGCTGGGTGCGGTGGCTCACCCCTGTAATCCCAGGACTTTGGGAGGCTGAGGTAGGAGGATCACTTGAGCACAGAGTTGGAGATCAGCCTGGGTGCCATAATGAGACCTCTTTTTAACTAAAAATTAAAAAAAAATAGCCTGGTGTGGCGGTGTGCGTGCTTGCGGTCCCAGATTCTTGGGAGGCTGAAGCAGGAGGATCACCTGAGCCCAGGAGTTCACGGTTGCAATGAGCTATGATTGGACCACTGCACTTCAGCCTGAGCAACAGAGCGAGACACTGTCTCAAAAAAAAAAAAAAAAAAAAAAAAAGAGAAAAGAAAAAAAATGACTGCTAAGTGGGTTTCAGTATAATGTAGCATTTTTAGTTATGTTAAGATAACAATGACAAAAATACATTTTAAGAATGTGTTCATGAATGACTTTTCTTCCCATGCCAAAGTTGAACGTTTCTTCCCAGTGAAAGTGGAACGTTTCTTCCCAGTGAAAGTTGAACGTTTCAAATAAACAGAGAAACTCTGGGAATGACCTAAATCAGTTAGATAACCCTACAGAAGAAGGACTAGATTGTTTGGGAGTAATTGTGGCCCATGAAGCCACTGATCTTTCCTGGAGAGAATCATTGTAAATGTGTTACTGGTTGTTGTCCAACATAATTTTGCTTATCTTTCATAATATAACTTTTATATGGTTATGGAGCTTTACAGTCAAGCCTCAGGCAGCACCAGCATTCATGAAACATTCCCAGCTCAGGCTGGCGCAGGACACGTGATGTTGAAATATTGCTTTGTAGCGGCTTCCAGGCTTGTGTGGGACCATGTGGTCAGACTCCAGCACTGTGCAGGTGATGATAGTTGTACAGATAAAGGATAAGTATGTTCATTTTGTCAAAACCCCACACCTAAAGCTTTCTGAGCTCATAACAAGCAGGAGAGAATGAGATAAGCTGTGCTGGGATTCTTACCACGTGGTAGTTTGAAGTGTGGAAATGTGTCGTGAGGATGAAGATGTGAGGTGCTGGAATGCGTTTCTGAGATATTACATAGCCATAGATGCATTACAAATGGAACATATTCTAGTTGAGTTTAGTTGTGTGGTTTCCAGGCTAGAAGAATAAGTCTGATTTTTAAGTTCCCTTTCAGCCAAGGCACTGAGTGTCAAATGGGCATGTGAGTCCATATTGGTTTGCAGTGTTTGGGCTTATAGCTCTTTTTGGTTGCAAGCTTCAGAAGCAAAGCCAAATCTTGGTCAAAGAAAAGGGGCAATTTATTGGTACTTCCTCCATCATGGCAAGGCCTGGGACCCAAACCTCAGTCCCCTTCTCCATTTCTTGGCTGTGTTTTCTTCTGTGGTGGTGTCATGCTTAGTCAAGTTGTTCTTTGCCAAATGATAATAAGTGGTAGTTTCAGGCTAACAGACTTTGAGCTAGTGATTCCATGACAAAAGTATCTCTTTTCCATTAGCTCCAGCGAAAGTTCCAGAGAGGACACGCTGTGGCCCTGCTGGGATCCCAGCACCAAACATTGCAGCTGGGGAGGAGGCCTCATTAGCCAGACCCAGTCACACCCAGTCACACCTAGGACTGGAGTGGTTCAGCCACTCCTGGACCGTATCAAGCATGACGGAGGAGAGCAGGTGCCGTTACGCTGCGCTGTAGTTATGTCCCAACATCTCAGTGGTTTGCAACAACAAAGGTTAATTTCTTGCCTGCCCTGCGTGTTCGTGGCAGCTTGGCTCAGCCGGGCCCCAGACCTCTTTGTTGTAGGTGGGCTGAGAAAGCAGCCATCCCTGGGCACTGTCCAGCTTGTGACACGGGGAGAAGAGAAGGTGGTTGACCATGTGGTAGCCCTTCTAGACCGTCCGCTTGGGCAGGACTTCAGGCTTCAGATGGCTCCAGGCCAGCTTTCTCTCCCTCCCAGGGGGCCGTCCCTGCCCCCACCCCTAGAGAGAAGGGGCAGCTGCGCTCATGGATCTCTGCTGCCAATTCAGAATCCCTCGTTGGGAGAAAACTCCAGGCCACAGTGTCTCCCAAATCCAAAAGACACAAATCAGACTGTCTTGGTCTAGGAGAAAGTGCCCCCTGGCTTGAGATGGGGTGGCTGGGGCTAACAGCATAGCTTTGTGCATAGGATTCTTCCTCACCATATTCTCCCCACACTGCCACCTTTCACATTCTGAAAGTCTGTGAAGAACCTCCAAATTCAGGTCTCCAAGTGTTACATATACCATCTCCTGGTGCATTATGCATTACAGGGTGCGTCTCATACTTCGGTACTAGACATGTATTATATTGCCATCCCAGTGAAAGCTATGATACTAAGAATCCAATTTCAGCATCCTATTACGCTATTGTCTTCAGCTAGAAATTAAGACATGAAAACCAGTAACTTTCAGTGATCCAAGTATTTTGAAAGTGAAATTAAAAATATGACCAGTGAGCTGGGTATGGTGGTATGTGCCTGTAGTCCCAGCTACTCAGGAGGCTGAGGCAGGACAATCGCTTGAACCCAGGAGGCTGAGGTTGCAGTAAGCCAAGATTGCTCCACTGCACTCCAGCCTCCAGTCTGGGTCACAGAGCAAGACTCCGTCTCACCAAAAAAAAAAAATATATATATATACACACACACACACACACACACACACACACCCCACACACGACCAGCATCTGTCTTTTTTAAGGAAGGCCATGTGCTTTTAAAGTTTGTTGAAACTTACCCTTTGCTTTTCTTATTTTTATTTGTGCTTGGTATTTTCTCGAGACCCGGGGCACAGAAGCAATGGAGAGTCACAGTTTTCTATGGCCCGTCACTGATTATGGTCACACTGGAAATTCTCAGGAAGGAAATGGAGATGCCAGTTGTTATAAAGGGATTGTTATAAAAGGCTTAAGCGTTTCATTTTCCAGTGTGTATTCTTCAGTTGGTTTAAACTGAAATCACACAGAACAATGTTCTTTGTAAAAGGATTTTTTTGTTAAAGTTCAATTTCTGTCTGGCTTAGCAGTAAGCACATGAATTGGCCATTTGGATGGATGATGTATGAATGGACCTTGGAAATCATGTCTCCGTTACTCTTAATAAATAAAAATCTTGCCCGTAATCCCAGCACTTTGGGAGGCCAAGGCAGGCAGATCAGCTGAGGTCAGGAGTTTGAGACCAGCCTGGCCAACATGGCGAAACGCCGTCTCTACTAAAAATACAAAAATTAGCTGGATGTGGTGGTGGGTGTTTCAGTGAGCCAAGATTGCTCCCCTGCACTCCAGCCTGGGTGGCAAAAGTGAAACTCCCTCTCAAAAAAAAAAAAAAAAAAAAAAAAAAATCTGTTTGACAGTTAAAATAAAACTGTTTTAAAGAGCATGTGTTGTACTCAAAAGGTCATAAGCGAAACTCCGTCTCAAAAAAAAAAGAATCTGTTTGACAGTTAAAACTGTTTTAAAGGGCATGAATTGTACTCAAAAGGTCATAAAAAATTATTGTATAAGTTGTTCATTTAATCTAAACATCAGTTACTAACACACAACTTATAAAACACATAGTTTTTATGTCCAGAATCACAGAGTTGAACAGTTATGTCATGTAATAGAAATCCATAGTTTGCTTCCATGTCTCCCCCCTCATTTTTAAGAGTCGGCACCCGTTTATGTGGGGGACACATCCTCTGAAACCCCTCCACAAATATTTCTTCCTAGTGATTGTCCCGTTCCCAGTACACTCCTCCCCTAGCCAAGGATGATTGGTTCGGGGCAACACCTGGCCCACCGAAGACCAGTAAGAGTCCTTCCCTGGGATTTTTAAAATTATAGCTGGAAAAATAGATTCAGTTCCTCTCAAGTGGCAAAACTGGAAAGTGCTGTGCCTTGGGCTAGGGGCAGCCTCCTGGGAGAAGAGGAAGCTGGTCTGGAACCATCTGAAGTCTGAAGTCCTGCCCAAGCAGACTGTCCAGAAGGCCAGGAACCCCAACATTGAGGCTGCAGGGTGTGGGCCATAGGAGAACCGTGGGCAGAGGGGAAGCAGTCTGCAGTTGGAAGGGGCACCCCCACATTGAGGCTGTGGGATGTGGGTCACAGGAGAACCGTGGGCTGAGGGGAAGCAGTCTGCAGTTGGAAGGGGAGCAGAGCCTTTTCCTCTGGAGTCAGATCTCTGGGGGAATGGGAAGTGGGGTGCTCCAAAGACACCAGGGGAGAGCAAGTGTCAGAGATGATCCAAGCCAGAGAAGCAAAACAAGCTGGCAGGATCCTTCACCCCCGATGCTTCCTCTCCCCACGGCCCCTCTCTCTGCTCTGCCCTAGGCGGGGGAAGGAAAGGGAATAAGGGTAAAGGCCGGCCACCTGCCACTGCACCAGCCTGGTGGGGGACAGGGTGAGATTCGATCTTCAATCAGGTCAGGGTTTTGCCCACCAACAGGAGGAGACCATTCTACTTTGTAAATTGAGATTATGCTGGTAACTTATTACCGAAAACTGTCTGTTATCTAAGAGACAGCAGAAAAGTCATGGGATATGCCAGGTTTTTATCCCAGGGCAAGGGAAGATTAACCTCACTGGATACATTTTAAACTGGAATGTATTTTTTATCTCATTAATTTAGAATAAGGTGAAAGTAAAATCACATTTTGAATACACCCCACAATTTGTGTTTGTTCAACCAGGGACCATGGTAGGCGGTCAGTCTTTGTTTCTTAGTTTAGAAGGGTTTTGGTCTATTGAAGAAAGATGATTACTATCAAGTTTTTAAAGTAAGCTATCCTTTCAGCATTTTGAAAAAGGGAATACATTAACGGCATGATTCTTTTTTTTTTTTTTTTTTTTTTTTTTGAGACGGAGTCTTGCTCTGTCGCCCAGGCTGGAGTGCAGTGGCCAGATCTCGGCTCACTGCAAGCTCCGCCTCCCGGGTTCACGCCATTCTCCTGCCTCAGCCTCCCGAGTAGCTGGGACTACAGGCACCCGCCACCTCGCCCAGCTAGTTTTTTGTAATATTTAGTAGAGACGGGGTTTCACCGTGTTAGCCAGGATGGTCTCGATCTCCTGACCTCGTGATCCACCCGTCTCCGCCTCCCAAAGTGCTGGGATTACAGGCTTGAGCCACCGCGCCCGGCCAACGGCATGATTCTGAATGGTTAAGTCTATAGTCTCCAAATCAGGGCCCCAGGATCCCCAGGCACACAATCGCCTTTTATGTTTCTTGGTCCATCAGAATGTACAGAGTCAGAGGTTTAAAAACTAAACATATCCAGAAATGTTTACATACTCAGGTTACAAATTAGTGTGTGGTTTCAAATTTGATAGCTTATAATTAGTATGCTAAGTATGAGAGCTTGTGTGTCCCAGAAATTTAGCATGGGAGTAGAGGAGGCCTTCTGCCTGGTTGGGGTCTACATTTTTCCTCAGGATTTTTATCAATCTAGCTTTTTTTAAAAAACAATAACCTAACAGAAAAATGACCATCTCGACTTAAATGCTTTAGGAAATTCTTTGTGAGGATATAAACACTGAACATAGTCATCTGTTTTTCAGATTCACAGATTTGAGAAATAGAATGTCATGGGGGAAAATGTCATATTTTCTCACTTAAAAATTTCAACGACTCTAAATTAGAATGTCTTTTAAGAATTATTGATATGTTAAATTTTGGGGCAGCTTTTTTTCTCGCTGGTGCTTAAAAATAATGTGTTTTATAATAGATGGTCTCTTGTATAAAATGATACATGAATGAAGGAATTTACTGAAAACAGACTTTTTTAATGTTATCCTCTAACTTTAAGGGAACCACTTCTGTTCCTGCTCCTGGGGCCCTCTGAGAGTGCTTCATGGGGCCAGCAAGCGTGTGTGGGGACTCATATGCAGCACTCGAGGCCTCCAAATTGACTCTCCACTGAGTCCCAGAACTCCAGAGGAAGTTTCGAAGCCGTAAGGAATGTTCTTGAGGATTAGGGAGGTCAGTAAAGGACTTGGGCTGGCCCAGATGGAATGAGCCCAAAATGGGCTTGAGTGGATGAGCCTGATTTAGGACTCCACTTAGCCGTAGGGAAGCTCAGGAAACGTCTGAACCAAACTCTGGCTGCATGGGACTCATCTGTCCCCTGGGGATGCCATGCCCATTAAACACTCTCCGAAGCTGCATCTCCAGCGGGAAAGCCATCCCACCCACTGGATTCCTTGAGTTAACTATGACCCCCTGAGTTTACGCTGGTCTTCTTTGCTCTTCTTGGTATGACCCCAGGGTTTGAAAGGCATTTGTTGAAGCATTATAAAAGTGAAAATGTGGTGAGCATGACCCTGAAGTGAATCAAACGGAGCATCGTGAGAGATAAGGAAACACCTTTTGGCATGGCGCAGGTTGAAGTTGTTAATGGGCAGGCCGTCTTTTACAATGTGGTGCCCTTGGTGCTTACTGTGGAGTTGGCTAAGTTCCAGCCTGTTAGATCTTCTCCATCATCACTTCAGTGTCAATGACTTTTAACTCTAATACATGAATATTTTTGTGATAATTAATTCCACTGCTTTTCGAAAAAGCATTCAAATGAAAGGAAAAATCAAATGGAGCAGTCTGTTGAAGCATCAATTATTTTAGGAAGAGAATCAAGTGATTGTGGATTCAAGGCAATGGATGTATTTAATCGAAAACCTCATTGTTTGAATAATTGTAGAAAACCTCTTCCAAGTCTAAACTTTTAAATCTGCCCTACAGAGCATTACACAACTTCATGTATGTTCAGTGACAAAAAATCTGTCAACAAATTGATGCTTCAGTTTTCCATTTTATACATAGTTATTGAAATCCATAATTATGTTGATGCATTTTAAAATATACTTACTTTTCTTAATATAAAAATAATAATTAAAAGTTTTGTATGACAAAAGACTTTATAAACAAACTATAAAGACCAATGACATACTAGGAGAAAACATTTGTAATTATATAATTAGCAAAGGCTTGCTTTCTATGATACATAAGGGATTATAAAAATTCAGCTGGAATGAAAGAAAAACTAGAAAATAGTATTCATCAACAATGTACAAAAGAAGACATACAAATCACTAATGAGTCAAATAAAAAGAAAATCAACCCCATTAAGAATAAAGATGTAGGCTGGGCACAGTGACTCATGCCTGTAACCCCAGTACTTTGGGAGGCCAAGGTGGGCGGATCACCTGAGGTCAAGGTCAACCAGGCCAACATGGTGAAACACTGTCTCTACTAAAAATACAAAAATTAGCTAGGCATGGCAGCGGGCGCCTGTGATCCCAGCTATTCAGGAGGCTAAGGCCAGAGAATCATTTGAACACTGGAGGCGGAGTTTACAGTGAGCCAAGATCACGCCACTGCATCCCCACCTGGGCAACAAAGTGCCACTCCGTCTCAAAAAGAAAAAAAGAATAAAGATAGAAATTGAAATGTTAAGAAAAACCCACATCTTGTCTGTTGAAGAACAAATGACAAAAAGAAATGGACCAATTTGGCATTGGTGAGGGTGTATTTAACAAGGAACTTTTATGTGGGATATATAATTTTCAAAGTTTGTTTTTTGGAGACAAGTTTGATATTGTCTATGAAAATTTAAAATATGCACACTTCATGATCCATTAAGATGTTAACCTACAGAAATCCTGGCACAAATGTGCAGAGATAAGTTAAGACTTCTGAATGCAAGACTGTAAAAAATAGTGAAATGTCAGTCCAGTCAGGGGATTGGTTAAATAAATCATGTTAACTATGAAAAATATGCAGTCTTTTTAAAAGGCCAGGTGCAGTGGCTGATGCCTGTAATCCCAGCACTTTGAGAGTCCGAGGCAAAAGTCTTTCTTGAGCCAAGGAGTTCGAGACTAGCCTAGGCAAGCAACATAGGGAGACTCCATCTCTAAAATATATATATATTTTCTTTTTTAAATTATCCAGGCATGGTGGCACATGCCTGTGGTCCCAGCTACTTGAGAGGCTGAGGTGGGAAGATCGCTTGAGCCTAGGAGTTCAAGGCTGCAGTAAGCTGTGATCGCACCAATACACTGCAGCCTGGGTGACAGAGTGAGACCCTGTCTCAAAAAAATAAAAATAAAAAAAAAACAAATAAATTTAAAAGGGACTGCAATATATATGTATATACTAGATATAGTAAATAGATTATTTAGTTAAAAAGGCAAGCTGTCATAACAGGCAGTCTTTCGTAACAGACTCCTTCCGAGATAACAATATTAATGCCGTCATGGGGGGAGTCCTCATGACCTAAACACCTCCCGTTAGGCCCCACCTCCCAACACTGCTGCATCGGGGATCAAGTTTCCAACAGTTGAACTTTGAGGAATACATTTAAACTGTAGTGCACACTAGATGTTAATAACGAACACTTGTGGGAAATGGAATTCAAAATAGGAGTGGGAGAACTTTCTATTTCATAAATTTTTTAATTTTGGAAAATTTTATGAAAAACATGTATGACTTTGTAAAGAAAAAAATTAGAAACCTGGAAAATAAATAAACATAGGAGAGAAAATTGTTACCACAATTCTACCATCTAGATACAACCATTATTAACATTCTGGGATACTACTTTTACATGTTTATTTTTTCGTGTGTGTGTGTGTGGTGTGTGTGGGTATGTATCTTCTGAATTTTCCAAAGTATCAATATTTTCTGAAATACATACTTAATAAGGGCTTTACAATTACAGTATTCCATTACTGAACAGTGTCATAACTAATTTAACTATTCCACATTATCTTGTTTATAATTTTTAAGTATTACAAGTAATGTTGAGATTGACATCCTGTTACACAAATCTTTGCCTCTCTCTCTGGTTATTTCCTTAAAATAGATTCCTAAAAGTGGGTTTACTGGATTAAAGTATATGAGCATTAGTTTTTAGTACTAATTCATTTTTAAAGATGAATATATTCTAATCTTAAAAATCATAGTATGGAAGACTATGAGGTGAAAAATAAAAGCCTCACATTTTTTCTTTGTTACCAACATGTAGCATTTTAAATTCTTTGGATAAAGACAAAACATAGAAGTCCACAGAAGTCTTTAGAAAACAGCCCAGTGGGTAGACTTTTTCTGACGTAGGAATATATATCTACCATACAACAGTATTTCCAGACATTTCATTACGAAGTCATCTTTCTAATGGCTAATCAAGTGTTCATACAATAAGTATACAGAAAACACAGTCAGCTGAAAATCAATTAAAGAGGACTTGAAATGAAACTTACACGCGGAGAGGAGCATCCAGGTGAAGACAACTGTTTTGGTGGTGGTGATTAGGCTGTACTCCTCTGAATAGCTTTTGCTGTCTTCAAACTGGGAAGCAGTTATGGCCAGGCCCTGTGTTTTTTGGTCAGAGGGCTCCCCAGTTCAGGGCTTTCTCTACTAAACTCTGGACTCAATCCCTCTACATCTGTGACCAGCAAACATTTTCTGTGAGGGGCTGGGCAGTTAACGTGTCAGGCATTGCACAGCACGCCAGCTCTGTTGCAGCCGTGAGACTTTGCCATTGAACTGCAGAGACAGCCATAGAAAATACTTAAAAGAAGGAGCCTGACTGGGCTCCAAGAAAACTTCACTGATGGACCCTGAAGTTGACTTTCATGTAATTTTCATGTTGCATGATCTAGTCTTCTTTTGACTTTTTTTTTTTCCAATCATTTAAACCTGTAAAAAGCATTCTTAGCTTGTGGGGCGGGATTTAGCCAGAGGGATGTAATTTGCAGACACCTGTTTGCAGAAAATGGAGCAGGAACAATTTCCAAGGAGAGGATGAAATTGCCTTGTATACAAAAGATCGTCCTACACTGGAGACAGACTTAACTCATTAGCTATTTTTATCTGACAGTGTCCTAGAGGAAAAGCCTTGCTGGCGTTAGATATTTAAATCTTTCCTAGACAAAGCAAGTGAAAATTGTGTGCCAGCTTCTCCAGGATGGGGATTGGAGGGCTGCAGAAGAAAGCATCCACCTTTGGTGATTCTCTGCTGCTGTGGTGCCACCCCCCTGAAGTCCATGTTGTTCCCATTTTGCTGGCAGTGGGCAGCAGGAAATGTAGAAGAATGAGTGCTTTTTATGTCAGTGTGGTCAGCCTGAGCTACATAGGTGACTAGGCAACTCACTGTCCCTTGTCTCCTAATGTCTTTCACTTCCACAGTTTTTAGATGTATCTCCTCGAATGACGAGAGGTAGATATGTGTGTGTGTTGGGTGGGGGAGATGAGGGTGAAGGGCAGGAAATAAACCATAAATCTGAGAAATTTAAAGGTCAGCCAGTTCCTGTTTCTCTTGGAAATCCTTGCAGAAAAGAACTGGGAATGGCCACAGAGAATGCTTAATACAGCGTCATTTCAATTTCATCAATGAGGAAACCAAAACCCAGAAACAGGGAGGCATTTGTCCCTGAGAGCTCTTAGGAGGCAGAACCAGGTGTGGAGCCCGGGACCAGGCTCCTGGATTTCTGCTCTGACCTCCACCTTCGTAAGCCTGATGCCTTTGGAGAAGGTTCAGCATTCAAAGCCAAGCAAATTATCACAGAAGCCAATGAAATGGTATTTCGTAGCAGGACATGGCCCCTAATGCTTGGGCCAGCAGGTTCCACTGGGTGGACAGGGTTGGTCTGGCAAAGGGCACGTGGTCCTTCTCCTGGCTTCTTCACTCTGGGGCTCTAGGTGGCCACACCTCACAGCCAGGCTGGCGGTGTCTCAGCCACCTTGGAGAACAGAATGAGGGCTCCATGTGGACCGGCTTAGAGAATGGAAGCCTCACTTGGACAGCTCCGCTGGTTCCAAACCCTTTCCATGCAATGGAGGCAAAGCTGCCTCCCTCTCATAGTCTCTCCTTGGGCACACACACAAGAAAGGTTTTTCAGTGTTGAATTTGGAAGAAGTGATATTTCTCCCTCACAGCATCTGAATTTAATTTATAGTCTTCTCCTTCAACTAACTACAAATAAACTTAAGGCCTTACTGAACAGCTGGGCCAGAATATTATTTTTGGAAGTCATGGGGACCAGTAAATGGAAGGGGACACTGATTCATTTCTATCTCTCTGATCATCTGCATCAGGGGATTTCAGGGCTATTTAGACAAAAGCTTCCAAATTGGTTGAAGTCCTGAGTTAGGATCCAGGAATCATATGAAGTAGGGGTTCGTGTTGAGGTTATTAACTTTTATAAACCACGAAACAGGATATGCCTATTTATTTCCCACTCCCTTTTGATCCTTGGTTGGTATGAATAAAATAATTTTCACTAGTGTTAGATGACTTTGTTATGTTTTATGCACTGTTTAGAGGTCTTTGGCCAACATATTGAATTAACTATAAAAATGGTGAAGCCGAAGTGTGGGCTACAGTGGGGCAGAGCCAATGTTGACCTGCGTTCTAACTGAGCTCTGACCTGGGGCAAGTCACTTCACATTGCAAATGAAAGCTGTGCCAGTGTAGTGCATAAGGTGTCTCTTAGGTTATGCGCACCGTGATTCCAAAACACAGTCAATGGTGTCTTTCTTCGTAAGTAGCTTGTGTCTTCTTGGCATGGCAAGAAAGGGAGTATTATTTATTTCTCACTGGATTCCAAGAGAAAAGAGAAGGAAGCCAATGTCTAGACTTCAAGTCCAAGTGCTGATATAAGGCTCATGTTTCTCTCTGTGACCTATCAGTGGAATAAGAATGGCCTACCTGAGTTCTAACTGCGTCTCAGCAATTAATGGCCATTTTCACTCACTCCGTGTAGCAAACTTGGGAATCTCTCCGCCATTCAAAAGAACTTAATCGGTGTCTCCCTGGCACGAATGAGAGCCCCTTGATGTGGGGCAAGCTTTGCCAGTGTACAGGGCTGCAGCAGGCTCCTTCCACCCCCCACACTTGGTGGCATAGTTTCAATGGCACACTGAAAATGGCCCTGGGGCCCCCTTCCAGCGGGTGGCTTTTGGAGCTGTAGGAAGAGGGGACAGAGTTCCGTAGATGGCTTTCGGTCAGGCCATCCCTGTGGTATCTCACTGGACATTTTATTAAGTGCTTCTAAATCTGCAGCCTAATATTTACAAAGGCGAGACACTTTGATGAGAACTGGAAAATGATCCCAAGCAATGTTTAAAGATATTGTATAATTTATGTAGAATAATCAGCTCTTCATCCAGCTCCCATTTTTCTTTCCTGTTAGAATCTGTACAGAAAAATTCAAAAGGACTTTCTTCACTTTATTGAGAGAAACGGAAGAGCAGCTGGAGTTAGGTAGGAAGGGCCAGGGTGCTGTTGCGGTCTGTCTTCAGAGAGGGGCCAGCGGGGCTTCTGAGTGCCTGCACTTGTTAATCAGCGACTGCTTTTGGAGAGTTGCTGGCTCGCTGCTGTTACCCTCAGGCACCTACAACCGTCTGAGTCTCCTGGATGTTGGTACCGTGTCTTTAAGAGAACAAAGTTGCTTTACCTAGGAAGGCAGCTGTAAAATGGTGAAAAAGTCATTAACTTGAGTCAAAGCCCTGATTTTGAGTCCTACTGAAGCTACTTTTTCTCTATGTGACATTGAGAAAGTCACTTTGCCTCAGCTTCCCCATTTGTAAAATTTCAATGATACATGGCTTTCCCAGTGATTTGGGAGGTTTAACTACTATACATATGTTCAAGCTGGAACATAAAGGAGCTAATCAAATTATCACAGTTGAGAGACCAGCCTGGCCAACATGATGAAACCCGATCTCTATTAAAAATACAAAAATTAGCCAGGCGTGGTGGTGGGGACCTGTAATCCCAGCTACTCAGGAGGCTGAAACAGGAGAATCACTTGAACCCAGGAGGCAGAAGTTGCAGTGAGCTGTGATCGCACCACTGCACTCCAGCCTGGGCCATAGGAGCGAGACACTGTCTCAAAAAAAGAAAGGAAAAAAACTCCAACAAATTATCACAGTTGAAAACATGAATAATGTTAGCTATCCAAGACTTATGCTGCTCTACGTGTAATGTTCAGTCACTTATTCAGTGCTTACTGTGTGCTAGGCTCTGCCGCAGGTCCTGAGGGGATGAAAAGAAAATACAACATTACTTACCTTCCTGATTTAGCCCACTGAGGCTAACAATCTGAAACTTTTAAAGTTTCTTTTAAGATAGTTTAAGATGTTGAGTGAATGGACTGGATGTCAAGGAGAAATCCATCTTTCAACATGTCAGAATTTGTAAAGGAAAAAATTTGTAGAGCAGTGTAGTGAGAGTCTCAGGCTGAAGTTGACTATAGTCATCTGATTCCATTGTCAGAAGAAGCCTGTTTTCTTCTTGCTGAATTTATATGGAGTCTGAAAAGGACGGAGAAATTATATTCTGTTATTGTTTGTTTCTTAAATTGTAAACATTGCGATGAAGTGATTTTTGAACTGCTTCGAGATATTCCTGTGAGATAGACGGGGTTTGCCATGTAGGATGTTGGGGATCTGGCTTGAAGGGTGGGTATACGTCACTCCCGCAAATGGCTGGCTCCGCTTTATCCAAGATGCACAGGGTTTGTGGAAAGGTCAGGTTACTATATAATTGAGAAAGAAAAGGTACTGTTTTTAGCTAAGCTACCTAACAATCTATGGCATATTATTTTTCCAGTGTATCACTGGTAATCAAAGCTGCTGAAGCTGCAGTGTTTCCAGAAATCATTCTCTGGTTTGAAAATCTTCTGGAAACCAGATGGCCCTGACCTTAGACACACTCGATATTATAAGTTCTTGGGCTTGCTAGGCTTTGGGGTAAGTGGGAATGGTTTGGTTTAAAAGAACACTTCACACGCATATTAAGCCAATTTTCTGGGAACAGCAGTTCTTGAGGGGGAATAGGAAGAGATGTGAGAGCTGGTGCCTGCTCCCTGGACAGATATGGGGCCCTGTGAGGGGACGGGGGGGGTCACAGAAGCTCCTCGCGCCGTGAATGTTCTCAGTTCCGACCCCAGTCACATAGGCTGCATTACTAAAAGGCAAGGCTGAAGCTCGTTTGTGACCCTCTTGCTTGGTTTGACAAAGCTCTTTTTGTTCACATTTCTTCAGGCCCCAAGGTTTGGATCAGGTTGCCCTGTCCAATTACGTTTATTCTTGGTTGTGTAAAATTGTTTCTAAGGTTTTTTTCATGGGAATTAAAATAAAAGAATTTTAACATCAATAACTTATTTTCCTGGTTGCAAAAGTAATTATGCTAATTCTAGAAATCATAAAAATAGACTAAAATCTGTACATATGGAATTAAATTGTTTCTAAATTATGGAGTGATAATTACTGCTATTATACTTACGTCTTCTTACTATACCTTTTATCAAACAAATATGAGATATCATTTCACATATCTTAATAAAATTGAATCACATGGAATAGAGTATTTTTAGTTTTCTGTATTTATTGTATTTAACAATCTCTTGGCAAATATTCTTTGTCAACCTAATTTCAAATGGATGAACAGTATTCCATAATGCAGACTTTTCTTAATATCTTCAACCATTTTCCCATTGTTATTTCCTATTCTTTGTTTTTGTAAATAGTGCTTCTAATGATGTGTTCTTGATCTTGGACCAGAATATGTTCCATTAATCTGTCCTCAGATCTCTTTCTATAGACAGGTAGCAGACAACCTTTCAAAAAACACCCTTTTAGCCACCTCTCTGAGTGAAATTAAGCCTTGCATCAAAGACCACATTTGCCACACCCTCCAAAGGGTCTTTTATTGGGATACTGGCTATGATTCACTAATAGTGTAGGGAAACCACGGCCTGCCTTTTACTGGTTCGTGTGGCAGGAAATGCTCTGCTTTAGGAGGTTGCTGTGTGGAAGCGGAGCTCTGCCGTGTGCTTGTATCTGAGTGGTGACGCTGAGAAGTGAGACTTGACTTGCAGTCTTGAGTTGGGGCTGCCGCCATTGGGGTTCAGTTCCTAATCCCTGATTCAGTGAGTTGGCAATGAACAGACCTTTATCCCAGAGAACATATTCCCAATAAAAGCAACAACACTATGAACAAGAACAAACCCCTTTCCAGCGCTCGAGATGGACAAGCCCTATGCTGGACATGGCTGGCATCTCATTTAACCCCCTCCCCACCATCCATGAAATAGCCTTCTTATCCCTATTTTGTAGATGAGATAACAAAACCGGAAAAGTTCACACCAAATGAGGTTTTGCTCAGTCACTTGTTTGTTAAGTAATTTCTTTCTAAAAATAATTTTTCAATGTAAAACTCTTTTATTAATGCCAGTGCTCAAAAGCTGCCATTCTTACAGCTTTGCTTCATTATACCTACACGTTCAGTAGAAAGTATTTCTTTTCTTTTCTTTTCTTTTTCTTTTTTTTTTTTTTTTTTTTTTTTGAGACGGAGTCTTGCTCTGTCGCCCAGGCTGGAGTGTTCTGTTGCCATCTGGACTCACTGCAAGCTCCGCCTCCCTGGGTCAAGCGATTCTCCTACCTCAGCCTCTTGAGTAGCTGGGATTACAGGTGCGTGCTACCATGCCCGGCTAATTTTTGTATTTTTAGTAGAGGCAGGGTTTCATCCTGCTGGCCAGGCTGTTCTCCAACTCCTGAGTCGTGATCCGCCCACGTTGGCCTCCCAAAGTGTTGAGATTACAGGCCTGAGCCACCCCGCCCGGCCTGAATATTTGTTAT
This sequence comes from Chlorocebus sabaeus, assembly GCF_047675955.1. Classification (NCBI taxonomy): domain Eukaryota; kingdom Metazoa; phylum Chordata; class Mammalia; order Primates; family Cercopithecidae; genus Chlorocebus; species Chlorocebus sabaeus. Next base: position 72,772,580 of record NC_132921.1, read on the forward strand.
TAAATTTCAAACAGAGGTAGGTGACATTTCATGTACATTAGCATATGATCTTAGAAGCACTATATTTGTGAATGTCTCAACTTTACAAATGGATCTTCTCTATGCAAATGTATGGTGCTGCTTTTCGAAGAGCAATGTGCCCCCACACCTACTTTTTTTTTTTTTGAGACGGAGTCTCGCTCTGTCGCCCAGGCTGGAGTGCAGTGGCCGGATCTCAGCTCACTGCAGGCTCTGGTTCCCGGGTTCACGCCATTCTCCTGCTTCAGCCTCCCAAGTAGCTGGGACTACAGTCACCACCACCACACCCAGCTAGTGTTTTGTATTTTTTTTAGTAGGGACGGGGTTTCACCGTGTTAGCCAGGATGGTCTTGATCTCCTGACCTCGTGATCCGCCCGCCTCTTAAAGGAAGTGGGGCATGTGTTTGTGAAAGTCTGATTGGAAAGATAACATGGTCGTGCATCTATTTTTTGTCTTGTATTTATACTTTAAGCTTTTTGGGCAATTTGCCTAGAAGTAATTGACTTCCCTTGCCCTCCCCACCACCGACCACCCTGATCCTTTCAGGTTGGAAATAGGTTTCCATAACATTTGGTCAGTCTGGTCAGTAGGTATTGTAAAGCCATTAGACTGTGTCAAATTTGGTGCATCCTGCATTGAGTGGCCTCTCATTCACTTCTATTTCCGAGCTTAAAGCCAAATATAGATACTTACGTTTCACTTTTTTTTTCCCCCAGCAATTTGTAATCCTTCCTCCCTCCCTCCCTTCTTTCCCTCCTTCTTCCTTCTCTCTTTTTCTTTCTTTCTTGTCATTTAATCTGGCAGATAAAGTTGAGCAGCCGCCTATCAAAGGTCAGAGGGTACCCCTGTTCTCTGTTTCAGGAAAGAGCACCGTTACAGATGCTCTGTGATGGAGAATTCATAGAAAAAAGGAACCTTGGCACGCTGAGCTGAGCCAGAGGCACACCCACGGCAGAATCCAGCATCCAGTTTTCCAGGCTTCCCGCCCTCCCTTCCTACCCTTCTCTCAGAAGAGCCCTGCTGGCTGGTCAATACTGTGAGGCCCACTTTAGAATCGCTAATTAAACTCTTAGGCACTTCCCTTCTCTGTAAGGAGAAGGAGAACTAGAAACTCATGAGATCAATCGGTCCTCTTCACAGGACTTGAAATGGCCTGGACTTTTATCAGAGGCAAGGTCAGGGCTGCAGGGAGGGGCTAAGACAGGACATGCTCATTGGACAGAGCTGGAAGAGATTGGTATTTGACTTGTACTCACCTCCTCAGAGACTGCAGATGTGGAGAGTCTCCTTTTCCTCCCGAGGACCTCTGCAAAGCATTTGTGCGTAAGACAGAATGTTTGAGGGGATGGGCGCTCTGTACCAGCTGGATACACCGTGTGCTCAATTGGAAAACCCCGTAATGGAGTCGATGGGGATTTGACGTGTACCTACCACACGGTGTTCCGAAATGCTGGTTGGAGGTTTTATTCCTTGGAAGAGGAATGGCTGCTCTCCCTGCCTCTCTTCGTTTGAAACTCAGTTATACAAGCTTATCTCTTAAAACAAATTTCAAGAGTTTGGGCAGGCACATTACCTGTCATCACTGCTTGAATGCTTATCTTTCGGTGAAGTGAATGATACCTTTAACTCAATTATTAAACTCAATTACATCTTTTCTGTTGAAAGTGCTTGATGACACACTGATTTCTCCTATGTTAACTGAATTCAACAACAGGTTTTAAGTCTTACTCGATAAGCCTAAGCATTCTGTTGTCAAGACAGATTAAGATGAATCGAGGCCTGAGAGCTTAGGGGGTGGTTATTAACAATGATAAACATCTAAATTACCTGGAATGCTTTGGAAAAATATAGGCATTGAGGTGCTACTCCTGAGGATTTGGACTCAGGAGGTGTGGAGGGGACTGCCCCAAAGATTCTGATCTGTGGCCAGTTGTAAGGACCCCTGACTAGTAAAGAGGATGCACGTGTGCACATACGAACCTTAGGCAGACTGATAACTGCTGTTACTGACAGATAAACAGTACACTAGGAGAGTGGTTTCTATGATCATTTAAACGGCTCTTTGCATGGTTACCTGGCTAATTCCCATACAGAGTCCATTTCTTTACACCTCCTGGTCATCAACCCCAGTCTCAGTCACTGTGGTTGGATATTTTCCATTTGCTTCTCCAGACCATGAGCCCCCTTGGTGTGAGTTAGGAGGCTGGCCTCTGTGAGTTGCACTGAGATGCCCTCCTGCCTCCCAGCTTCTGACTGGGTTTAGCCAATGGGGGTTGATGGGAGATAGGGTGCTAATGGTTGCCACCATTGAAAACCCTGTGGTTCTTTAGTCTCCTTTGTAGCTTCTTCTAAACCTAGACTACACCAACCAATATCACCCCTTCATTACACTCTCTTCAGTCCCGCAATTTAAGGGAACCATCTGTGTTCTGCCTGGATGTGAGAAATGATACGTTTGATAAAGAAAGCAATTAATATATTAATTATGCTAGAAATCAAAGAATTTAAAAAACTTGAACATAGGAAAACTCATCAATACAATTCAATCAGAGCATGTTGGGACCTTAAAGGGTTCTCCTATGAATATCCCTTATTTCTGCATTGCAGAGGTGAAGTGTTGTTTAAAATAGAAGTCTGATGAATAGAAAGTCACGGAGAATTTTCTGAACTTCTCATTTAAGGAATGTGTTGTGGCACTTTCTTTTCATCTATGTTTCCTCAATAAAGCAGCTATGATCCTCAATAAAGAGAATCAAAGTGGGAGCTCTGTCCTCTGCTTACTGTTGGGTTAACCCACTTTTCATACATTCATTTCAGGACCTCCTCTGCATTAAGTTCCTGGGGAGACAGGAATGAATAGATGAGAGTCTCCGCCTGCAGGAACTTACAGTTGTGGGGGTGCGGGAAAGACTCGTAAACAAGTAGTTCAAGTGTTACAAGTATACATTGAGGTCTGCCTAAGGTCCATGCAGAGCAGAGGCAAGGAAGTGCCTCCCTCAGCATTCTGCGTCCAAGCAGTGACTTCTTGAAGGAGATATCTGAGTGGCATCACGAAGGAAATGTAGGAGGCAGCGTTCTTCATATGAAGGTGAACAGACAAACAGAAATGAAGCAAAAGCAGCAGGGACTGCAAGCAGGCTGTTGTGCCTGAAGTTCTGTGAATGCTTGGAGGGTGGCAGGAGGAAAGGCAGGCACCGAGCTCAGCCTGTGCAGTGCACAAGCCCACGCGATTGGCATGCCTTGACTCAAACGCTGGAGTAGCTTCCCTTGGAGAAAGTTGAAAACTTTACAGAGGTAGACAGAAGCACACATGAAAACCTGAAATGAGGATTTTAGTTGATCTTGATGAAAATCTGTGGAAAGAATGAGGAAGGGAAGGAAAATGCAGAATGATTAAGTGATGTTAAGGGGCACAGAAACAAGGTGGGAAATAAAATTATCAATGTTCACAGGAAACACCAGAGCATAAAGCTGATCTTCCCACTGGACATTGAGGTCGCAGGCTTCTCAAGAACCACTCTGTGTTCTTACTCATTTGCAGAGGAAAAATATTTTTATTATTATACTCAGATAAATATATTTAGATTAAAATGAAGAAAAGCCAAGTGCATTGCTTGGGAGAGAGATGCTTGTGTTACAGGGGATGCTGCCTGCAGAGAAGGTGGACTGGCCCTGGGCTAGCATAAGCCAAGATCTGACAGTGCTCAGGGCTGAAAATGACACTGAGGGTGTTGTCATAGTCTGTTCCTGCCTCTGTAAGTAAATTTTAAAGACTGAGCAGCTTATAAACAACAGACATTTATTTCTCACAGTTCTTGCTGGGAAGCCTGAGGTATAGACACCAGCCGATTCAGTGTCTGGTGAGAGCCCATTTCCTGGTTCATAGACAGCCCCCCTTACTGTGTCCTCACAGGGTGGAAAAAGGGAGTCCCCTGGAGTCTTTTTTATAAGGGCACGTATCCCACTCACAAGGGCCATGCGTATGACCTGATCACCTCCAAACAGCTCCACCTAACACCATCACTTTGAGGATTAGGATCCAACATAGGAATTCGGGGGGGACACAAGCGTTCAGACCATAGCAAGTGGATTTGGCCAATTTCCTGCCATGCTACACGTGGGATTGGCCACTCATTTTAATCTAAAACATACACGACAGGCATTTTGTTTTCTGGGAAAAAAAAGCCTTGGATGTTGAGGAATGATTTTGAATTTTAGCCTGTTTCCTTTAAATATGACATTTCTAGCTCCTCTTCCTGTTTAAAAAAAAAAAAACCCTAAATTATTTATTTGTCTCTTTTTTATTGTAAGAAAGTTTGGCTGGAGCAGCAGGGATCCATTATCACAATATAATAGTGTTTTTCATGTCTATCAATTCCTTCAGAATACTTCCTGACAAATTTATAAATTTGTGTGGATATTTCATAACAGTACAATTTTCATCCTGTATGCTTTGCACTTATTTATCAGTCTCATTAGCCTGTTTTGAGACGTAAAGAATCAGTCTCATTAGCCTGTTTTGAGACGTAAAGAACCTTTTTTTTTTTTTTTTTTTTTTTTTGAGAAGCAGTCTTGCTCTGTCGCCCAGGCTGGAGTGCAGTGCTGCGATCTCGGCTCACTGCAAGCTCCGCCTCCCGGGTTCACGCCATTCTCCTGCTTCAGTCTCCTGAGTAGCTGGGACTACAGGCACCTGCCACCATGCCCGGCTAATTTTTTGTGTGTTTTTAGTAGAGACAGGATTTCAGCATGTTAGCCAGTATGGTCTCGATCTCCTGACCTCGTGATCTGTCTGCCTCGGCCTCCCAAAGTGCAGGGATTACAGGCGTGAGCCACCGCGCCTGGCCCTGTTTTGAGATTTCTATGTTGAATTTTCTTATCATTAGGATGAATAAGATGCTGTTTTTAAAAGTCAGCTTCACATTAATTTTTATGACACCAATAATTTTAATATTATCCATTGCTGACATATCAATTTTTAAAAATCTTTTTATGCCATTGTAAATATAATTTTTTGTAAGTCATGTCAATTCAATTAAATACAACATATGTTTATTGATCACTCACTCTATGTCAGGATATTGTACTTGATGCTGGCAATGCAGGAGGATTAATTTATAGTCTCTGTCCTGGGTAGTACACAGGCTTCAGATGACCACACGTACCATTAGCGTTTCCATTATACTCCCTACCTCCCTTGTTCTCTCCCACCCTCTCTCCCACTCTCTCTGTTTTTTTCCCTTTCTTCCCAAAGTAGCACTTTTTGAGTGTCAGTAAGCATTACAATTTAAGTAAGTTTTTTTTAAATTTATTTTTTCTGTATTTTCATAGTGATATCTGCTGTTCCATATTTAGATTCCAGTTAATGTCTAGGAAATTGCAGCCTTAATAGAGAAGGGAGAAGGGGACTCAGGAGGAAGGAAGTGTAGGAGATTCATTTCATGATTGATCAAGGTAGGAGTACTGGCTTTTAGTTTATTGCCAATGAACAATCCAAACATCAAACACTAAAACCTGTGTGTACTAAGAGCCCCCTAAATAGGGGTTGGATGTGGCAAGGGCTAGGTGGAGAAGCTTGGTCAGCAAATGGGCTTGGAGCTGCATTTTGCCTGATACATCACAGGGGAAGGAAGAGGAGAACTATTCCAGGAAAGTGGGCAGCACATTAAAAGGAAAGGAGGAATGAAAGATGCTGGAGTGTCTCAGGAAGCGCAGGCAGGTGACCGGAGTCTGTGTTGTGAGGAGCCTGATGCGTGAGAGAGGGGGTGTCCGGAGTTTAAAGGGTCTGGAATGCTGGGGCGGGGTAGCTGGGGTCGGGGAGAGTCACTGTGAGGAACCAGGAGGAGTCTGAAATTGAGTCAGGCTGGTCCGGTTTTGACTCTTGGGACTGTGATCTAGGAGATCTAGCTACTGACAATACTAGGGGCAAAAAAAATATGTATCCTCTCTGACTCCTATTGTGTTCATCTTGAAAATAAAAATGACAATACCTTGTGGAACTTTGTGAAAATGAAACAAACATATTCATGTGTTGATTCATTCCATTATTCACTCATTTACTTAGCAGCTGTTTTCACATGTCTGCTCCGTGGCAGCCACGTTCCAGGTGAAGGAGGTGAAGCCGATGAACCAAAGAACCAGTGAGGCGAAGTGTCTGACGCTAGGACAGCTAATATGTGACAGAAGAGGTTTACTGCAACAATTTTGTTACCTTTAGTCTCTAACAACTTGTTGAGGCAAAGGAGGGGCCTGACCACACTTGTGTACCAGAAAGCTGATCCTGAGACCAGTGTTTCCTTCTATCATGTCTCAGGCCTCATCTCGGGAAATTCACAGCTGAGAAGCTCTAATGTGCTGGTGGATTGATGTCTGGTGGAGTTTTCATCATCTGAAATTATTGAAATGGAGTTCTTGGTAAAGAAAATAGCAAACAGAAGCAGGATCAAAGTTGCTAAGGGTAAATAAAATCAAATCACGTGGGGATCCACACTCAAACCAACTCCATGTATTCATGCGGGAGGGATGAGAGAGGAGGAAGCCCGTGGCAGGTGAGGAAAGGGGGCCTCCATGGCAAAGGCTGGAGCTTTGCATTCTGGCTGCACAACCCAGTCCTCCTGGGATCACTGGATCTCTCTTATCTCCTGTTTCTTTCTTCCCTGAAAGAAGAATGATGCCAGTTCCTACTTCACAGGACTGCACTGGAGCTCACCTAAAAGAAGGGCTTGTAGCCTAACAGTGCTAGCAGGTTACTGTCCCTGGCACCTGGCACATGCCCTACAAAATTTGATTGATTCAACAAAGGATGATAAAGAGAATATTTAATTCTACCAGATACCAAATAAGTAGGGTCCCTTTCTTACCTCTCCTTTCTTTCTCTCTCTCTCTCTCTCTTTTTTTTTTTTTTTTTTTGAGACGGAGTTTCACTCTTTCGCCCAGGCTGGAGTAAAATGACATGATCTTGGCTCACTGCAACCTCCACCCCACGGGTTCAAGTGATTCTCCTGCGTCAGCCTCCCGAGTAGCTGGGATTACAGACACCCACCACTACGCCTGGCTAATTTTTGTATTTTTAGTAGAGACGGGGTTTCACCATGTTGGCCAGGCAGGTCTTGAATTCCTGACCTCAGGTGGTCAGCCCGCGTTAGCCTCCCAGAGTGCTGGGATGACAGGCATGAGCCTCTGTGCCCGGCCCTCTCCTTTCTCTTAATTGAATTGATAGATTATTTAATAAAAGTGACTAAATAGACTGGTTGTTTTGATATCAAACAAGTATACAGCTGGCTGTCACTTGAGGCTTTCCTGTCCCTTGAACGTTAGTTATACAGCCTCAGAGAGCCCAGAGATCTCAGGACAATTTCTGCAAATTCTCAAAGTGTTCTGCCTGAGGATTCCTACCAAATGTCCTAAAAGATTCTGCCTCACATCAGATTAAAGGCAAAACTCAGTGCCCTCAGACTCTTGCAGCAAGCCTTTCGTGAGTAACTTTCGAAGTTCTGCATGTCACAGGAAGAGCCCACACCGGGCCCTGCAGGGCTGGCACCACCTGAGTGGCTCCCCCTTTGTGTGCAGGGGGAGCCTCTTTCTAGTTCCCCCTTTTTCTAGTTCCCCTCTAGAAAGTCCCCCTCTTTCTAGTTCCCCTCCATTTCCCAAAGCCACAGCCAGCATCATTCCCTGGAGATAGCATTTCTGCCCTTAACTGGACTCCTTGGGATCTCTCATTCTACCCCAAGAATTTACCAAGGAAAACATCCAAACAAATATAGTCCCTCTTCTGAGAGAAATTCTGATCCTGGCCTCTAAGTGAATATAAATATTTCCCTCTTATCATAAAAAAAAACCACAAAGCAGCTTTTTAGAGTAGCTGGATATAAAATGAAGTTAAAACATGTGAGTCATTTGGCCCTATAGTCTTCATCTGTAAAATCAGCATATTCACATTTGCCTAAGAGAAGTCTGTCTTTATACCAGCTTCAGGCAAGGTATGCAAAGGTGGACGAGAGTGATGGATGCTTAGAGTGGGAATCCCATGGGCCACCCAGAACCATAAGCAACGGCCTCAGTGAACGCTGCAGAATCGGGAGGTGACATCCACATCCATAAGGGCAACCTTCTGTGACAGGTGGTGCCACCTGCGACTCACAGGATGCTGCCGATTCCATCAGTCAGGTGTGGTTGCCATTCCTGCATCCTGTATGTTTAATATAATATGATAGAATCAAATCGTGGTCTTTTCCTTTGAAATGTCCCTCATTACAGTCTGGAGAGAGGCATTTTGAGGTCCAGGGCACAATTTTTAAAGAAAATCGAGAAGACTGGAGTTTGCTTTACTTTGGTTTCTGGTTTGTAACTCTGGGCAATCTGCAACAAAAATTAACATGTTCCAGATGATAGCAGAGGAAACACACACTCACACATACACGCATATACTTTAATTCTTTTTCTGAGAAAAAACATTAAGAATTATTTGTTTCTCAGGATTCATTTGTTCCAAGGAAGGGCTAACCAAGTTTTAAAAATATATGAAACAATCTCAAAATGGTATATATTCGAGTAGAAGAAAATTAGTATTTGTCATACATATTTCCTTTCCCTTGCCATCCTAATTAAGTTGTCAATATAAAGTCTTAATTAGATTTTCTATGTTAGGTCTTATTGACCAAATAGCTGCAGCATGCAATTTACCCTATACTGTTCAAGTTTAGTTTTGAAAGTTTTTTTATCTGCAGGAGAAAGAAAAATAACTGAAGTTGAGGCCGGGCGCAGTGGCTCACGCCTGTAATCCCAGCACTTCGGGAGGCTGAGGCAAGCGGATTACATGAGGTCAGGAGTTCGAGACCAGCCTGACCAATATGGTGAAACCCCCGTCTCTAAAAATACAAAAATTAGCTGGGCATGGTGGCATGCGCCTGTAGTCCCAGATATTTGGGAGGCTGAGACAGGAGAATCGCTTAAACCTAGGAGGTGGAGGTTGCAATGAGCTGAGATTGTACCACTGCACTCCTGGGTGATAGAGCAAGACTCCATCTCAAAAAAAAAAAAAAAGAAGTTCACTTGAGTAGGGTGTGTTTGCTTTCAAATGGCCAATGGGAAACTGTTGGTCTCAGTTCACAGTTTTTCTTTGCTTCGTCTGCGCAGAGTCCCCCGAGCTGGGCATCCAATCCTGGCCCACAGATCATGCTGGGTTAGCACTGGGAACTTGGTCCTTCTGACTGAGAAGTGGCCCCAGGATGGCCCAGGAGGTCAGTGAAATCATGGCAATGCATCCCATGTGTTAGTTAAGCACTTCTGATGGAACTGGCTTTTTTTAATGTTTAAAAAAATTATACATGGTTTAGTTCCATTTTTGTGAAGTTACCTTGAAGCTTAGGGTATCAATGCACCTGCTTAACACAGCTTGACTGGGATTACAATTTTGATTTCCTCTTCTCCTGGCTGCCCACTGGGACTCGTGTGATGAGGTTCCATGTTTCCTAATGATGGGCATTGGAAAGTGCATTTTTCCACTTTCTTTGTATTTATGGTTAATAAATATCTTTCTTACCCCTGCAAGCTGACCAAAGCCTCAAAGAGTCTGCTGTGGTTAAATAGAATTTGCATTGAATGTATTTGTAAGGAAAACATGGTTAAGGCTTGGAGCTTAGCTTCACGCACCTTTGCCTTTCAAGAGAACCACCCTGGGCTTAAGTTCTTGTGACAGAAAGAGGTTTGTGACTCAGGAAACTTTCTTGTTTCTTGTCTCTTTCTGGATGTCTAAGTGGAAATTATTACCCAAATATTATTTTCCAGCACTTTCATCAAATTCCTTTTTAATATTGTTATTGTAGCCATGTCATTATGTTAGCCAGATGGTATGTTGCAGAATAACCAGTTTGGTGAAGCTTTTGGACATTAACTCCATTGGTCAGGTGTGATAACTTTTGTCTGATAGCTCTGCTTTTTTTTTTTTTTTTTTTTTTTTTTTGACAGAGTCTTGCTCTGTCGCCAGCCTGGAGTGCAGTGGCACGATCTCGGCTCACCATGACCTCCGCCTCCTGAGTTCAAGCGATTCTCCTGCCTCAGACTCTTGAGTAGCTGGGATTACAGGCACCTGCCACCACACCCAGCTAATTTTTGTGTTTTTAGTAGAGACGGGGTTTCACCATGTTGGGCAGGATGGTCTCGATCTTCTGACCTCATGATCCACCCGCCTCAGCCTCCCAGAGTGCTGGGATTATAGGCGTTGAGCCACCGCGCCTGACCTGATGCCTCTGTTTTTTGAGGGCCAAGGAAGATAACCCCTTTATTCCTTCATTCATACTGCACCATCATCACAGGCTTATTATGTGCAAGGCACTACACTAGGTTCTTTGAGGACGTAGCAGTGGCAAAGCCCTACTCTTAAGGGGGTTACAATCTAATCAAGGAAGTAGCGTGCATAGACAGTGAAATTCTACAAGGCCATATGCAATGATGTTGTTAAGAGTGTTAAAAGCAAAATGCTATGGGTATTCTGAGGTGGAAGAGACAACTTTTTCCTTAGATTTAATTTTATTTTTTAAATATAAAATAGACACATAGACATCATGAAAAACTGTAACATGATAAAGATAAAAAGCCCCAGTTTTCCCTCCTTCAGTTCTTTTTAGAAGCAACCACTGTTAATAGTGTGTTATTTTTATAAGGTGTTTTCTGTGTAGATGAGAGAGGTAGCAGAGTGGAGTGGTTAGGAGTGGGGATCTGGAGACAGCCTGACGGAGATTAGTTCCCAGTTTTTCCTTGACACTGGACAATTTATGCGTCCTTCTGAGCCTTACTTCCTCTGAATGGTGGATATTGACAGTATCTACCTAATAGGTCGGTCCCACTATAAACAATTTGACAACCTATTTTTTCACTTGTTGTATTGTGAACATCATTCCATGTCCATGCACATTGCAACAACCATTCTTTGTAACTGTTGCACAGAATTCTATTGCATGATAATCCGTACTGAATGATTCCTTTGTTGCTAGACATGCTTTTTTATTCAGAAAATGTTACTTTTCTTTGAGGTTATGAGGGCATTCTGAGGGAGGAGACAAACATGTGAGCTAATTTGAAGGATGCTTATGAATTTGTGGTTTACTGTTGGGCAGAGGGCATTCCAGGTTGGCAAAGAAAGAGGCAGGAGTTAATTTATTCTTTCAGTAAATATTTACTGAATGCTTACTGTGTGCAGAAATGGAGTAGAGACTCGAGTAATCAGTCATGAACAGGAAACAACCCCTGTTCCAAAGTGGCCTAGGGCCTGCTGATAAACATATTTGAGGAATCGATAATAGGGGAGTTTGGCTGGAATTGGAGGTGCATTTAAAAGAGTACATTGATGCTTGACTTTTTCAAGTGATAGGCCAAGAGTGGCGGGTTCTGCAACCTACCTGTCCCCCAGTAAAAGTTTGCCAAGTGACCTGGCAAAGATATTTGTGGAGGTTAACTTAGCCTCTGTGGAATTTTGACATAAACCATCCATCTTAACTCACAGGGGCTCCTGAGTCGTACTTACTTTTTGGAGGTAGACGCTGATACCAAAGCAGCCTCTCTTTAGGAGAAAGCAGGGAGAGTTGTGAAATATGATGCATCATTTGGTAAATATATGGCAGAACGATGGGCCAGGGAAAGTCAAACAACATCTATGCCTGGGTTTAGGAGATCTGAGATTTTTTTTAATCTAGTGATTGCAAAATCAAACAATCTCAAGATCATGAGCTGATGGAAGCACCTATAGTGAGCTCAAAAATGTTATTGGAATACTTACTCTAATTTTCTGAATAAAGAATGCCTCCAGCAATTTTTTAACTACCGTAACTTTCTAAGGTATGAGGGTGTGGTTTTCTAAGGTATGAGGGTGTGGTATAGACTGAAAAGAAGGGTAATAGAGCAGAAGGCTGAGGCAGCCTGGGGAACATCTCTTTAGACTGGTCCCTGCAAGGATTCTTTTTCACCCCTCTCTGTTCTCAGTAACACAGACTCTGTGATTCCACGAAATGCAAGGCCAAAGACGCTGAGTAGGTAGAGACTGAAGAGATCTGGCAAAAGAGGTTCGTTTTGAGGCGTCCATCCAATTCACTGCTATTTGGATGTTGCTCTGGGAGCGAGGCTTTCACACTGTGGTCAGAGGCCGCGTGTGTCTCATTAGTATGGTATCATAAGCATAATCCCCTGACATAGTCCAAGGCTGAATTCACGCCATAAAAGGTGTGTCTACTTCTCTAGCAACAGAAATATTTGAAAGCAATAGCAATAGTTCCATATATGTCAGGGAAGAGGATGTTCCCAGGAAGAAGCAGACAATGTCAAAGTAAATGTATTAAGATAAAACTGTAATTTTAATCAATTTACGGCCGTATTAGTTGTTAAGATGTAATGTTGGGTAGCATTGTGTGCTGGAGATGGAGTTGAATTGATTTCTTTTCATGTTAATGCATACCTCAGTCCAAGGGGGACGCTGCCAAGAATAATATAGAATATTCTAAAGTCTACAGTAAAAGTCTACAAAAAATTCTATTTTTACTAAGTTCTTGCAAGAAGGAAATTGGCAGGCAGTAAATTAATCCTGTTATAAAAAGCCACTGCCGCTTACATAAAGCCCATACAAGTGTGTGTGTATGTATGTGTGTGTGGTGTGTGTGTTGGTGTGTGTGGGGGTGTGTGTATGTGTATGTATGTGTGTGGTGTATGTGTTGGTGTGTGTGGGGGTGTGTGTATGTGTGTATGTGTATGTATGTGTGTGTGTGGTGTATGTGTTGGTGTGTGTGGGGGTGTGTGTATGTGTGTATATGTGTATGTATGTGTGTGTGGTGTGTGTGTTGGTGTGTGTGGGGGTGTGTGTGTGTATGTGTATGTGTGTGTGTGTGGTGTATGTGTTGGTGTGTGTGGGGGTGTATGTGTGTGTGTGGTGTATGTGTTGGTGTGTGTGGGGGTGTATGTGTGTGTATGTGTATGTATGTGTGTGTGGTGTGTGTGTTGGTGTGTGTGGGGGTGTGTGTGTGTGTGTGTGTGTATGTGTTTGTGTGTGGTGTGTGTGTATGTGTGTGTGGTGTGTGTGTGTGTATGTGTTTTTGCGTGTATGCATGTGTATTCTGGCCTTGGCCGTCACCCCTTTTTCCATTGCTATTTCCAGTTGCTTAGGGATGAGCATTTGACGCTTGAATGTCAGGGGACTGGATAAGATTGAAACTGATTTCTCTTGTTTTTGAAAATGAAAAATGACACTTATGCTCTACTTTGTAACACAGTCTAGTAAGCCATTCCCACTTTATTTTATGTTGAACTGAACGTGTTAATATCTACCTGTTTTTGACATTTAAAACTACCAAGGTCAATGGTTCAAAGTTTAAAAGTACTGATATTAATGAAAATGGAGGAAGAACTTCCCAAACTTGAAATCTCTGTGAATCTATAAAGAGAAAACTCCTGAGACAGGCTGGAGTGCAGTGGTGCAATCACAGCTCACCGCAGCCTCGAACTGCTGGGCTCAAGCAATCCTCCCACCTCAGTCTCCCACGTAGAGTAGCTGGGACTACAGGCATGTGCCACCATGCCCAGCTATTTTTTTTCTTTTCTGCCTTTTTTTTTTTTTTGTGGAGATGGGGGTCTCACTATGTTGCCCAGGTTGGTCTCAAATTCCTGGTCTCAAGCAATCCTCCTGCCTCTGCCTCCCAAAGCGCTGGGATTGCGGGCATGAGCCACCACACCTGGCCTGATGAGTGATTTCTAAATCAGCAAATACCATGACACAAACCAAAGCAACCTCCCGAGTCCTCCAGTCTACAAATGCTAACTCTTCACTTCTGTAGATGACAAAGTCACTAAGATGAGCGGGCTAATAAACAATTTTAATATTTGACCTTTTCTTAGCACCCACTTGGCCACCTAATTATTCTTATTCATCATAATGGTAAGAGAGCAAGTTTTGTTTTGGTAGGCGTAGGAACTGTGGATTTTAATGCAGCGCTCTTTATATTCATAATGAAATAGGTCTAATTTCAAGTATAATTTGTCTGATAGTTTAAGAAATTATGTATGAGCGTAAAAGCTTTATTTCCTCATTTGCAATTATGAGAGGCAATGTGTGGTGCTGTTCCCTCAGATCAGAGACCATTATGGAAGATAAACATGGTCAAACTTGAACGCAAGGATTTGGGTTTTAAGTACAACTTCGTATGGGTGCACTTGTAAGATGATGAAGAACATATTAAAAGATATTTCAAAGGAGGAAGAAGCACTGCTATTCTTTCTTTAAAATTATGCAAACTGTTCGATCAGGATGAGTTTAGAAAACTGAGTGAAACTTTTAATATTGTTACTAACATTTGATGACATACTGTTTAATACTGTTACTAATATTTGATATGAAATTATATATGTACTATTACTAATATATGAAATTATATATATACTGCTTAATACTGTTGCTAATATTTGATCTGATATGTGTATATGTTAACATAGATAACAGAATCCTACCTTTGTATACTAAATTAAAAGCAACACATTTTTAAACTAACAGCCAAAAAAAAAAAAAAAAAAAAAAAAAAACTAAGATCTTAGTAATCATCTGTTCTAACTCATAGTTTACAAATAGTATCTCTAGTTGTTTGGAAAAAGCAGAAAATTCAGACCAGAGTCTTTTTTTCCTTTATAAATAAAATGGTTTTGCCAGATTTTTTTCCTTAGATTGGCTTCAAAGTTTTAGGAAATTGAGTAGTAGTTATGATTTTCTAATACAAGTCCTTATAATCTATTACTCCGTAAAAGTCTTGTTTTCCTTCAGGCTTTACCCTAAAATCACATTCTTTTAAATAATTTATTTAATGAAACTAATGTAGAATACAGTGTTTCTGTGTTTCTCTTTCTCGAAGTGTGAGGAATACTTGATTGATGAGTTCAGCATTGTGCTGACACACTGCAGCAATGTCAGCCTTCACACATTCCAGGCTAAAAATGTAATGTTAAATAAAATATATCTAAATGGGAGAGCATATTTTCTTATTTGAAATATATCTCTAGGCCAGGCACAGTGGGTCACGCCTGTAATCCCAGCACTTTGGGGAGGCCGTGGCAGGCAGACCACAAGGTCAGGAGATCGAGACCATCCTGGCTAACACGGTGAAACCCCGTCTCTACTAAAAATACAAAAAATTAGCGGAGCGTGGTGGCGGCGCCTGTAGTCCCAGCTACTCAGGAGGCTGAGGCAGGAGAATGGCGTGAACCCAGGAGGCGGAGTTTGCAGTGAGCTGAGATCACACCACTGCACTCCAGCCTGGGCGACAGAGCGAGACTCCGTCTTAAAAAAAGAAAGAAAGAAAGAAAGAAATATATCTCTGTTAGCCTTTCCTATCACACATATGTGAGCACGTTTTGGTGTGTGTAAAGAATCTGACGCAGGTGTTACGTGATAAGAATATGTATGTAAGCATATATCTTGCCTTTCTGAATGGTGGTGAGAGAGACTGGCACTGTCCTTATTGAAGAAACAATTTTTGTAACTTTCTGTAGGAAGCACCTGGGGCAAGACCGCCAGTGGGCACAGAGGTGAGACTAGAGGGAGAAGAAGAGCATGTTCTTGTCTCGACTGTCTGCTGCTCTAAAGTGTCACTGTTTGAGACATTTACAGTTTCAACCAGATGTAAAACACAGAGTAGATAATGGGGGAAAGAATTCTACACTGATAGACAATGAATCAGGTGACGTAACAGCCTTTTTCCTTTCTCTCATTTCTTTGATAGGTTTGCTTCCTCAGGAAAAAATCTATGGTGGTTTAATTTTTTTCCTGCTCTATTGTAAATAGTTTGCAGTTATTTCTCTTTTTTGCTAATTTATAAAATAACCATAATTTTGAAAGAATGTCCTTTGAAAAGCACTCAATTGCTTCAGAGTACAGAAAGAAAATTATTAAAGATACAAACAATTTATAGAATTACTGGATAGACAGAACTATTTTGTCAGTTGGTTTTAAAGTTGCTTATTGGGAGTAATGTTTACCTATCTAGTGCTGTGGCAACTGTTAAAATAAACAAAGCTCCTTGAGGCAATAAAGAGCATTTAAAACATACTTAGTAGAATTGGAGGTTCTAAACATTTAAGGCACTGTTGCCTAGACCATTAATAGTGAGACCTTGTTTGGCCTTGCTAAAGGGATAAGGAGCTGGGAGGGCACATCTTGCCAAAAATTCAGCTCTGAGGGCGCTTACCTTTAATAGCATAATCTAAAATTACTGCCCTGAGCTACCAAAGAATGGTCAAGTGTGTGTAAACCTCTCTGACTTACCTTTAATAGCATAATCTAAAATTACTGCCTTGAGCTACCATAGAATGGTCAAGTGTGTGTAAACCTCTCTGTGATCATAGTGCAGTAACAGGAAAATTATTCTATATCTATTGCAACGCAAGTATTTTTACAAATGTTACATGGCCACCCTAACCATTTCATATTTGCAAGAGATTTTCCCCCTTTCTGTGTTGACACATTGTAAATTGTCAAAGTCAAATCGATCATTTTTCTGACTTCTAGAGTTTTTTCCAAATTGCACACCGTGTTTCATCTTTAGAAAAGAAAACTCGTGAACGAGGCAAGTCCAAGTGTTTGCGATTCATAAGGCAATATTCATGTTTACTTTACTTGATAACTTGTGATCTCAGTTTTTAATTGTGAGTTCTTCAGGCCTGTCAAGGTCTTTTGTTTGGGGAATTACTGTCAGCTGTTGTATAATTTTGGATGGTTAAAACCAGGTAGAAATAGTGGAAACTGCAGTGCTAAAGCACCTTGGCTAACGCAAATAATCTTTTTCCTTTAAATACATTGATTTGCATTTTTGTTGTTCTGTCCACAGTAACATTGTTGCTGCCAGAGGATGGAGGTGCAGCTCCCTGAGAATCCACTAAGAAAGGTGGAGTGTCAGGGACGTTGTGCAGCAAAAGTATGATCGCTCGTTATGAAAAGGAATGAATGTGCTTTAAATGTCTCCGAATCTTGAACAAAGGCAATATCACACTTGATAAAGAAGCAGTTATTGGCTGGGCACGGTGGCTCACGCCTGTAATCCCAGCACTTTGGGAGGCCAAGGCGGGTGGATCACGGGGTCAGGAGATCGAGACCATCCTGGCTAACACAGTGAAACCCCATCTCTACTGAAAATACAACAAATTAGCCGAGCGTGGTGGCGGCGCCTGTAGTCCCAGCTACTCGGGAGGCTGAGGCAGGAGACTGGTGTGAACCCAGAAGGCGGAGGTTGCAGTGAGCCGCGATTGCGCCACTGCACTCCAGCCTGGGCGACAGAGCCACTCTGTCTCAAAAAAAAAAAAAAAAAGAAAAAAAAAAAAGAAGCAGTTGTTATTTGCCTTCTAAGGCTTTTCTAGCTTGAATGTGCCATATTGCCAAGTTCAAAGGCATATTTTTCCCTCGATGGAGACAACTCACTTAAATAATAGCATTTAAAACCCTTGTAGTTTTGGATAACTTTTGGGTAGCATCTTCACATACATCAAATAAAATTGTGACTCTCATTGGTCGAATGGGATGATTTCAAATGACAAGTAAGTGAAGCTGGATTTTTGGAGGTGGTTTATTTTTTATTTATTTAATTTTTTTTTAAACTTATTTATTTATTTATTTATTTTGAGACGGAGTCTCGCTCTGTCGCCCAGACTGGAGTGCAGTGGCGCAGTCTCGGCTCACTGCAAGCTCCGCCTCCTGGGTTCACGCCATTCTCCTGCCTCAGTCTCCCGAGTAGCTGGGACTACAGGCGCCCGCCACCTCGCCCGGCTAATTGTTTGTATTTTTAGTAGAGAAGGGGTTTCACTGTGTTAGCCAGTATGGTCTCGATCTCCTGACCTCGTGATCTGCCCACTTCGGCCTCCCAAAGTGCTGGGATTACAGGTGTGAGCCACCGCGCCCGGCCCTAATTTATTTTTTAGTTTGTGCTCTCACTAGTTATCTATTGCTGCATACAGATTGCTGCATACATTTAGCAGCTTAACACAACACACACCGTCTCAGAGTTCTTAGGAGTCAGGACTCCAGATGTGGCTTGGCTGCATCCTCTGGCACAGAGTCTCTTGCGGCTGCAATCCAGGGGCACTCGAGTGAGCACGTTGTCAGAGGAGGATCTGCCTCCAAGCTGACTCGAGTGGCTTTTGGGTGGAAACCTCAGTCCTTTGCCACACGGGCCTCTCCGCAGGACACATGTAGCATGGCAGCTGACTTCCCTCAGGGTGAGCAAGGGAGAGGGGATGCTCAAGACAAGCCTTAGCCCTTTTGTAGCTTAGCTGTGGAAGTGGTACCCCAATACTTTTACTGTATTCTCTTCATTAGAAGTGAGTCTCTAGGTACGGCCCACACTCAGGAAGAGGCGATTGCTCAAATGGATGTGAACACGAGGAGATGGGGACCACTGGGGGTGGTTTTAGAGGCCGCCCCTGACCCTGGGCCACCCTTGTCCTCTCCATAGCTTGTTGGACTTTGCTATAAATAATTGTAACTAAAAGGTTGTGATGTGGGAAACCAAGACCAGGCTCTATTCTCCCGCCTGTGAAGTTAATCGTAGGAAATCTTCCTTAATATACACAGTTTGATTGCAAATAATATAAAGGCTTACATAGCAAAGTTACAAAAGCTTGAAACAACAACATACATTCAGAGCATTTGCCATCATGTTCACAGAGTGCCCTGTGCTAAGTGCAGAGGGTGTGCGAAGGGGTCTGAGGCAACATGACACTTGATAAAGAAGCAGTTGTTGCGTGGGCGTGGTGGCTCACACCTGTAATCCTAGCCCGGCCTCAGCCTTACTGAGCCCTTGCTGTTTAACTGGGGAGAAAGATACACAGAATAAGGATGTGGTGTGGTTGTGAGGTCATGTGCTTCTTGATGACAGCACAGACTCAGGATCCCAACTGCAGAGGCACAAACCTCAGCCAGGCAACACAGCTGTACCCACTGGGCCTGCTTCTTCACATGTAGAAAGAAATAACAGACTTTGTAAAATGAGGATAATAACTACAAGAGTTAATTGACATGAAAGGCATAGATCCGGGCTTGACACACAGTAAGCGCATTAGTATGAGCTCTTACATGAGTGAATACTTACATGCACTATGCATGCTCTTTACGACGGTACAATCATACGAGTGACTTTTATTTTTCTCTCGACCCAGAAATTCGCAGAATTAGGTAATTTTATTGTCCAACATGGATTAACATTAAAAAATCTCACCTAAGCTAAAAAAAAAAAAAAGAGAGAAATGTTCTCATTTATTACGTTTTTATTTGGGGACCATGTCGGTTGGGGTGTTTTCATTGCCACCAGAAATTCTGCATACCTTGATACCCTGCGGTTTCTTTTAGATGTCCTCAAGTTGTTTTCATTTGTTTTTATGCATTCATTCGTTTTGTAAGCATGATCCTCTACTCTGGAGCAGATACAGTAGTGGGTATGGAGAGGACAGAGATGACAAGCGTTCTACCCTACCCGGAAGGGCCCCGCTGACGTAGAAGTACGTGCAAGGGGTGCTGGATGAGACGTACGCTTGAGGGGGCACCAGGGAGTAAGAAATCTCATTTGGCCGGGCACTGTGGCTCAAGCCTGTAATCCCAGCACTTTGGGAGGCTGAGATGGGCGGATCACGAGGTCAGGAGGTCAAGACCATCCTGGCGAACACGGTGAAACCCCGTCTCTACTAAAAAATACAAAAAACTAGCCGGGCGAGGTGGCGGCGCCTGTAGTCCCAGCTACTCGGGAGGCTGAGGCAGGAGAATGGCGGGAACCCGGGAGGCGGAGCTTGCAGTGAGCTGAGATCCGGCCACTACACTCCAGCCTGGGCGACAAAGTGAGACTCAGTCTCAAAAAAAAAAAAAAAAAAAGAAATCTCATTTGGAGGAGGGTATGCTCCTGGACAGCTTCCAAGAGGGGAAGCATGTGAGCTGTACAGGAAGATGCCTGATTCAGAAAGGACAGGGCAGACACAGGTGATGTAGTTTTGCAGTAGCATGGAGCACAGGATGGGCACAGGTGGGCAATTAGAGCTGCCAGCACAGCAGGAGCCAGGCAGCCGAAAACCCAGGGGGAGAATGATCACTTCCACGGCCACTCAGAGGGAAAACCAGAGTCCTCGGAGCCCTTGCAAGGCCTGGCATGATCCGGCCTCCTGGAGGCTTCTGCTTGCACACTGGGCTCTTTGGGGCTGTCTTCAGGAGGTTAGAGGGGTCTGGCTTGCTTCCATTTTGCCTGAGTGCTTCTCCCAAAGGGAATTGACAGGAATCACTCAATCAGCTCATCACCTCCCTTACCTCTGGGCTTCAACCTCACTTTCCCCTTCACGCCTCCCCTCCCCTAGGCTGTGTCTTTCCCTTCTCTGGCTGGACTTCTTGTGGACATAGCACTTCCTTTCCAACACACCACATGCTTTGCCTTTGATTTTGCCCGTTGTTCACCGATGTCTCCCCACCAGAACGTCAGCTCCCAAAGGCAGGGTACGATCTCTCATTTCCGTTTTGCTCTCTGATGTAGCTCAAACGCCTAGGACAACGCCCAGCACACAGTGTGTGCTCACTACATGTCTGTTGCAGATGAATGACCAAACGTCTCTACAATGTTCTATAAAAGACTTCAACTCTGGATGAGAAATAAGCAGAAGGGAAAAAGCAGCTGGAAAGAGAATCCGAGCATCCTGATGTGTCCCCCCAGCCCGAACTCTGCCCTAGGCCCAGATGCTCAGCACTTCGGTGACCAGGAGCACTTGGGCCCGGTCTGTTCCTTGGCGTCCTCTGCTCAGTCTCCCGGGCCTCCCCTTCTTGCTTCCAGCTTCCTGGTTGTGGCAGCATGTTCAGTACACTTCCATAGGTTGACTTCCTTCCTTCCTTCTGGGCTGAAGCCCTTCTGCGAGGGGCTGCAAGGACATCCTTACCGGCAGTCGTGACAATCTAGTCTCCCCGTTGCAGTGGACTTCTTTCATGAAAACCTTTCCCTTTGTGAAGCTGGGCTTTCCTGGTTTTCCTCATATCCGTCTCACATTTTTCTGCTGCTTTTTTCTTTCCTACCTGCCAGTTTCCTTGCCCCTTCTCATCTCACCTGTAGGCAGAGCTAAGACAAACACCTGCCTCCTTTGTGCCTCTCTTTAGTGTTCTTCCCTTCAGAGAGTTCATTTTTTCTTATTATTTCAACTAACATCTCTGTTCAGGGCTTGATCTCCATGCCCTTTGATTGCCACCAAGCAGGAATGCTGATGGTCTGTGGGGCTGGTCCCATAAGATTATAATGCCATAGTTTTTACTGTACTTTTTCTATATTTAGATATGTTTAGATACATAAATCCTCGCCATTGTATTACAGTTGCCTGTAGTATTCAGCACAGTAACATATGCTGCATACGTTTTTGGCCTAGGAGCAGTAGGCGACACTATATTGTCTAGGTGTGCAGTAGGGTGTACCATCTCTGTTTATGTAAGCACACAGTTCCCACAAGGACAAAATTACCTAACAATGCCTTTCTCAGAACATATTGCTGATGCTAAGAGGTCCATGACTGTATTTGTGTCTGCCTCAATTTCTGTTATCAGTGTTTTATATTCTTCCATTTATAGGTCTTTCACCTCTTTGGTTAGATTTATTTCTAAGTATTATTTGTAGCTACTGTGAATGGGATTTTTAAAATTTATTTTTCAGATACTTCATTGTTAGCATATAGCGAATACTACTGATTTTCTTGTGTTGATTTTGTATTTTGAAACTTTACTGAATTAATTAGTTCTAACAAGTTTTTGGTTGAGTCTTTAGGGTTTTCTTTATATAAGATCAGGTCATCTGCAAACAGACAAATTTGCTTTGCTTCTTCCTTTCCAATTTTGATGTATTGATTTCTTTTTCTTGCCTAATTTCTCTGTCTAGGACTTCCCATACCACATTGAATAGAAGTGTCAAGAGTAGGCATCCTTGTCTTATTTCTGGTATTAGAAGAAAAATTTTAAATTGTCACTGATGAGTGTAATATTAGTTGTGTGTGTGTTACATATGGCCTCTATTGTACTGAAGTCCATTTCTTCCATACGTAATTTGTTGAGAATTTTTACCAGAAGGGTGTTGAATTTTGCCGGATAGTTTTTCTGCATCTTTGAGAAGATATATGGTTTTTGTTCTTCATTCTGTTAATGAGGTGTATCACATTGATAGCTGTAGGTATGTTGAACCATTCTTGCATCCCTGGGATAAAGCCCACTTGATCATGATGGAGACTTTTTCTTGCTGAGTTGGGTTTGCTTGCATTTTGTTGAGGACTTGTGCATCTATGTTCATCAAGGACACTGGCCTGTAATTTTCTTTCCTTGTATTATCCTTGTCTGGTTTTAGTATCAGGGTAATGATGACCACATAGGATGACTTTGCAAGTATTCCCTCTTCTCTAATTTTCTTGGAAGAATTTGAGAAGAATTGGTATTATTTCTCCTTAAATATTCGGTAGAATTCATCAGGTCCTGGGCTTTTATTTATTTCTTCATTTATTTTTGAGGGGAGATTTTTTTTATCACCGATTTAAAAAAAAAAAAGAAAAAATAGAATGTGTATCCTGCTGCTGTTGGATAGACTGTTCTGTATATGTCTATTAGGTTCATTTGGTCTAAAATGTAGTTTGTCTGATGTTTTCTTCTTAATTTTCTGATTGAATGGTCTATCCATTTCTAAAAATGGATATTGAAATCCCCTGCTATTATTATATTATAGTTTATCTCTTTCTTTATATCCATTGATATTTGCTTTATATATGTAGATGTTCCAATATATTTACAACCATTACAGTTGATTCCTTTGTCACTATATGTTGACCTTTGTCTCATTTTACAGTTCTTAAAGTCTATTTTATCAGATACAAGTCTAACTATCCCTGGTGTCTTTTGGTTTTCATTTGCATAGAATATCTTTTTCTATCCTTTCACCTTCAGTCTCTGTGTATTCTTAAATGGGAAGTGAGTTTCTTCCAGGTAGCATATACTTGGGTCTTTTAAAAAATTCTAGCCAGCGCGGTGGCTCATGCCTGTAATCCCAGCACTTTGGGAGGCCGAGGCGGGGGGATCACGAGGTCAGGAGATCGAGACCATCCTGGCTAACACAGTGAAAACCCGTCTCTAGTAAAAATACAAAAAATTAGCTAGACATGGTGGTGGGTGCCTGTAGTCCCAGCTACGTGGGAGGCTGAGACAGGAGAATGGCATGAACCCAGGAGGCGGAGCTTGCAGTGAGCCGAGATCGCACCACTACACTCCAGCCTGGGTGACAGAGCGAGACTCCATCTCAAAAAAATAAATTAAAAAAAATAAAAATTAAGTGTGCTTACATTTGCCTTTTATTGCTAGATTTCTCCATTGGCCTAATAGGGCCTAGTGGAGGAACAAAATGTTCTTTTTTATTTTTATATGTTTAGGCGGTACAAGTACAATTTTGTTGCGTAGATATATTGCTTAGTAGAGAAGTCTGGGCTTTTAGTGTAACTATCACCTAATAGTATACAATGTATTAAGGTAATTATTGGTAGCCAAGGACTTACTACTATCATTTTGTTTATTATTTTCTGATTATTTTGTACTTCAGTTTGTTCATTTCTTTCTCTCTTGCTGTCTTCCTTCGTGATTTGGTGATTTTCTCTAGTGGTATGCTTTGATTTTGTATTTTTTGTCTTTTTTGTATCTGCTATAGGTTTTTGCTTTGTGGTGACCATGAGGTTTACATAAAGCATTTTATAGTATAACAGAGTATTTTAAATTGATAACTTTAATCGTACATAAAAAGTATGCACTAGGCCAGGTGCGGTGACTCACGCCTGTAATCCCAGCACTTTGGGAGGCTGAGGCGGGCAGATTACCTGAGGTCAAGAGTTCAAGACCAGCCTGGCCAACATGACGAAACCCCATCTCTACTGAAAGTACAAAAATTAGCCAGGCATGGTGGTGTGCTCCTGTAATCCCAGCTACTTGAGAGGCTGAGGCAGGAGAATCACCTGAATCCAGGAGGCAGAGGCTGCAGTGAGCCAAGATCATGCCACTGCACTCCAGCCTGGACAATAGGACAAAACTCAGTCGCAAACAAACAAAAAAAAGTCTGAACTTTTTTTTTTTTTTTTTTTTTTTGAGACGGAGTCTCCCTCTGTCGCCTGAGCTGGAGTGCAGTGGTGCAATCTCAGCTCACTGCAAGCTCCGCCTCCCGGGTTCATGCTATTCTCCTGCCTCAGCCTCCCCGGTAGCTGGGACTACATAGCCCGCCACATCGCCTGGCTAGTTTTTTGTATTTTTTAGTAGAGACGGGGTTTCACCGTGTTAGCCAGGATGGTCTCGATATCCTGACCTCGTGATTCGCCCGCCTCAGCCTCCCAAAGTGCTGGGATTACAGGCTTGAGCCACCGCGCCCGGCAGAAGTCTGAACTTTTATAGTCCACCCCCAATACCATTTTATGTGTATGGTGTCACAATTTACATATTTTTATACTATGTATCCCTTAAATTATTGTAGCTATTATTATTTTTAATAGTTTTGTCTTTTACCTTTATATTTCTTGGTTAGATTTTAAGACCAGTGTCGATGTATTTTAATTATCTGTCTCTCGTCATGCTCAACACAGTGATGAACACAGAATAAATACCTAATTTATTACTTTTTAATTTACATATCTATTCAGGACGTGACTGTTTGATCCAGTGACATCTGAGACCGTCTTTTGTTATGCACCCTTGGTTTTGTCAACCTGCCTTTGTTAATGACCTTCTCACTCTCTTCTCTCTTCCCTCCCACAGCATGTGCATTCCGATACAATGGGCTCTCCTTTGTCTACCTTATCTACCTCTTGCTCATTCCTCTGTTCTCAGAACCAACCAAAACGACAATGCAAGGTAAGAGAATTTTGTTCTTCTATAACACAGAGTTACACAGTCTGAATGTATTTTGCTGGGCTCCTTGGGATGGTCTTTATCCAACGGCACAGATGTTATCTCTGCAGCAGGGCCAGTATGGCATGGAGTGGGTGTCAAACATTTTAGCAACTACACAAGTAGAGCTCTACAGAAGTTGTTTGTGATGCATGTTTGCCACTTACACAGCTAATAAATTCCCTATTAGGGCTTCATAGTAAGCATGGCAGTATCACTGGAATGTTTTGGCTAGTTAACGCTAACTCAAAGTATTGTCAATAAAATCAGACAAATCTCATGACAGCATTGGTACATGCATTTGTCTTTTGGGTTGTGGGGAGAATGTGGTGGCAATTAGAAGAGGCAGAGCAGTATTTGACATTTCTGAGCCACTTACAGGAGAATGGGGTTGGAAGCTGGGTCCCAGCCATAACTTCGTACATTAGTTAAGGTTTCTTAAATATGTCTCAATAACATAATGAAAGAGGATAATTTGATTTGGAGGTGTAGTTCCTCAAGTGTTTGGCTCTCATTCTGGTATAACTCTATAAGAACCTGCAGGCGTAGAATATAGAGTACTGACTCTAATTTCTGAGGCTCTAATTAGGAAACATGCTCTGGTTTGTGAATTTTTCAACTTGAAGTTCTGTCACAAGTATTAAAATTAAACCACACTGAGTTAATGTAATAAATGTTTTTTTCAAAGTACTACCATGATGAGAAGTACAGCCTGTGCCAAATGTCTTAGGTGGGTGCCGTGGCCGTATGTTTACATGAAAGGAAAAGGAAGTTGTTTGACCCCATCTATGGAGTGGTGTGGGAAAGGTCATTGGTAATTTCCTTGTTAGTGATGAACTCTTTAGAAAAAGAAGTAAAGACCGCGGTGTGCACAGAACAACAAATAATGACTGTGACTTTCCCATTCACCCTCATTCTCTGTGAACTTCATAAGGCATATTATGATCATCCATCGTAGTCGTTATGACTGCAGATGGCATGTTGATTTTCCTGTCTCTAAATAACAGAAATTCTAAGTCACCAAAATCCTTAATACACAATGTATATAAAGGGTAGAGAAATGTGAGTTTGTGCAAATCCTTATAAAACAAAAATACATTGTTAATGGGACCCCTGTCGCCACAGCCTCATTCCTAAAGGAATTAGCATAAACAGAATAGTTTCTGGCCTGAGAAACAAGATTATAGCATACAGGCAACTACTCTTCTACGGTTTGGAGCTCCTTTTTCAAAGAAAGAAGGTGTGTGCATTCACAATAAAGTGCTTTAAAAATTACTATCTTTATATATCCAATTAAGTTATCTATCGCTTTTACATCAGTGTGGCCCTTTATTGTTTTATTTGGAAATCGAGTAACTGGGATTTCCCCCTACAAACTTCTGTGACGACCCCTGACTTTTTCTTTTTCCCAAACTAACCAGCTGTGAATATGCAGCAATGTCAGACATGCCAAACAGTTGATGGCTTGTGGACATCAGTTCATGCTCAGATGTGCCAGGGACTGACACTATCAGGGACATCATAGGTGACACATAAAATCTGAAGGAAAAAACTTAATTCTCTCTGCATAAAGAAGTATCATGAAGTAACAAAATGTTACAAGGTCAGTGCACAAACAAAGCACCAATGGGTACCCAGGTGTCTGCTGGTGCTGCTCATGGTAAGAGAGGAGGAAAGAAAGAGTTGGAAAGGGAAGTCCACATACATCCTTCCAGTCAGTACTGAAAGCAGCATTCGGATGACTTATTTTCCTCTTTCTCCAGTTTAGCACCAAGAACCATGACTGATCTTCAACATAACCTCATTTATGTGTTTGTTTATGTACCTGCAGAGGGACTCCAAGCAAGGATATCTTACTTTTTTCTGAACACGTAGGACTCAGAATCCACGCGTTTCTGAAATCTGTGTTTTGAGGCATCTTGTGTTAGACCAACATTGTCCAACCTGTGGCCCGGACAGTTTTGAATGTGGCCCAACACAAATTTCCAAAGTTTCTTAAAACAATATGAGATTTATGCGAGGACTTTTTTTTTTTTCTCATCAGCTATCATTAGTGTTAGTGTATGTTATGTGTGGCCCAAGACAATTCTTCTTCTTCCAGTGTGGCCAGGGAAGTCAAAAGATTAGACACACTGGTTAGGCATTACTGGCGGTGCAAGGCCCTGTCTTAAACATGAAATTCCAGTCTCTCCACTGTTCTGTAGACCAGGGTTGTCCACTGTTTTGCTCTCAGTACCATCAACAGGACAAAGAATATCGGAGTATTATTACATGCTTTCCCGTGCCTATGTTTAAGCTGACGATTTGTTGCGAAGCCTTATGTACTACTGTGCTGTAGAAGAAAGATGAGGATCAGCAGTTAGTTATATGACAAAATGTGAAATAATTTTGTTTTTAAAAATGCTTGTAGGCTCAGTACACTTAACTGGTGGGTATTATCTGATTAGTGAGGGCTGCAACTTACAGAATCATGGAATTTTAAAGTTGGAACAGCTTTTAGGAGTTATCAAGCATATTGCAGCAACCAGCGGTGGAATATTCTACAGTAGCCATGTTGACTGGTTGCTTGGTTTCTTCTTAGATACTAGTGGTGCCAGGGAGCCATCTGTGGCCCTGGGAAGTCTATAGTATTATTAGACAGTTCTGTCTTGAATCAACCTGAAATCCACCTCCCTACAAATCCAAGCTATTGTTTCCAATTTAAAGCAGTGAAGAGTTAACAGAGAGCCAGAAAATCACTTTACAATACTGTTGTGAAGGGAATTACCAAAAGACAGGGATTCGACTAAATGACTTCCTGTTTTTAGTCATCTGGGCTTTTAGAATTCTTGATTTGCTGTTTCAGATCTTGACGTGTGTAATTATCTCAGTAGGTAAGGCCCCAACTAGAAATCAGGAATCACTCTAAGCATTTTAAAAACAGAACATTAAACAGAAAGGGTTGGTTACTGAAGGGGACGGAAGATTCAGGAAGCCGAAAGGAATGTTGAAGCAACCGCAACACTGGCTAGGCAGGAAGGCTGGGGGAAGCCGGGGGCAGCATGAGCAGAGCTCAAGAACGAGGGCCATCCAGGAGCCGCTAGACCCTCAGGAGAAGGTCCAGAAATGGCACTTTGTGCAACCAGGCCTGGCCTGGGCCTCTTCACTGTCAGCTGTGTCCATCAGCTGTGACCATCCCAAGCTAGTCATCAGTTAAGTACCCGTCACTTATCCAATGTCCTCTCCCTTCATTCTTCATTCAATGCACAGAATATTCCTGGTGACTCACGGATGGATTTATGGACCGTCTGATCGTTCTTCCTGCTGAAACCAACTGAAAAGGGCTCTGGACAATTTCGGAATAAAAAACTAAGGTTTTATGATCTGGTGCATGACTGGAGGAAGCGTCTATCCTAGGTTTGTGGGTGGGTCCTCCATGGACACCTGGAAAGGCTAATGGACACAGCTGACCGTGAAGAGGCCCAGGCAAGGCCTGATTGTACCTAGAGCCATTTCTGGACCTTCGCCTGAGGGTCTAGCGGCTCCTGGATGGCCCTCGTTCTTGAGCTCATGCCCCTGCCTGGCTCCCCACAGCCTTCCTGCCTCGCTGATGATGTTCCAATTGCTTCAACATTCCTTTTGGCTTCCTGGCTCTTCCATCCCCTTCAGTAACCAACCCTCTCTATTTAACGTTCTCTTTTCAAAATGCTTAAAGTGATTCCTGATTTCTGGTTGCGGCCTTACCGATTAAGATAATCACACACTTGAAGTTCTGAAATAGCAAATCAAGAATTCGAAGAGCCTAGATTTCTAAAAACTTAGTTCCACCCACACTGACTTCCTCTCGAGGCTCTTCTCTCTGTGAGAATCTCTTCTAAAGAGCTGTGTGCGGTGGACGCTATGGAGTGAGTTGGAAATTCCCTTTCAGGACTGAGCTTCCATTCCCAGCAGCTGGGAGGTGTTTCCTTGACCACTCTCAGCAAAATCCCTCCCTGGGAATTGGTGGTGGCTGAAGGGAGCTGCTTTACACAGACTTCTCCTCCCTGTCCGGGGCAGCCTGGAGCCAATGACCACTCAACACAGGGTGCTGAGTCCTCAAAGCTGGAAAGTTTCCAAAGGGCTGTGGCAGCTCCAGAGCATCCCAGCAGCTGAGGCCCCCACTGCAAGAGCCCCATTGCAAGAGAGACAATGGGATCTCTCCCTCTGTGGGGTCTGGGTTTCCTCACTCCCTGCCAGGTATCCCTGCAAGGGAACTGCCCCATAATCCTCCTGCCCTAGGAATCCATCTCAGCCTCGGTTGCTGGGGAACCAGATCTTGGAAGGTCTTTGAAGCAGGGACCTTTTTCCCTGATGGAACTTGAGGGCAGAGGAGTCAGCATAGAGGTGGTGGGACCTTGATAGAGAAGTGGCCATCACACCCAACAAAGGGCGTACACACAGGGAAGGGTGCACACACTCTGCCAGAGGCTGCAGCCCAGGCCCAGCGCGGCTCCAAGGTCCAGCCTGCAACGGACTTAACCTGGGCCTGGGTGTCATTCCTTTGGTCAAGTTTTCCCCCACTGCAACTGGAGACCCAAATCCCTCAGGGTTATTAGGCTTTGTGGGGACATAATTTAACAGATATAATTTAAAACAAAATATAAAATTACTACACAAATAGTCACTGTTATTAGTTGTGGAATTCACCCTGGTTTGAACTGGCACCTCTGTGCTGTCACAGCTCCCTTTGCCTGGAATCCCCTTCCCCAGATTTTGAATGATGGTCTCTTCCCAGAATTCAGGTTTATCTTAGATGTCCCTCCTTCAAACCCTCTTCCTTCACCCCCTTAACTAAAGCTGATATACCCTCGTCCCACATTTTTTTTCATGTTATGAGCAGGTTTTATTTTTCTCGGTATTTATACCTTTCCAAAATTATTTGTGTGACAAATCCATAGCAAGAGCTGGACTTGCAGACCCTGCCACTCAGCTCTTCTGTTTCCTCCCTTGATTCTTCCCGCAAACCTCCTCTGTGGGGCCCTGCCCCTGCCCCTTGATGAAGTTTTTTTTTTTTTGAGACAGAGTCCCGCTCTGTCGCCCAGGCTGGAGTGCAGTGGCATGATGTTGGCTCACTGCAAGCTCCGCCTCCCAGGTTCACGCCATTCTCCTGCCTCAGCCTCCCCAGTAGCTGGGACTACAGGCGCCCGCCACCTCACCCGGCTAATTTGTTGTATTTTTAGTAGAGACGGGGTTTCACTGTGTTAGCCAGGATGGTCTTGATCTCCTGACCTCGTGACCCACCCGCCTCGGCCTCCCAAAGTGCTGGGATTACAGGCCTGAGCCACCGCGCCCGGCCGCCCCTCAGTGAAATTCTAAGCAGTCCCCAGAGCTCCTGCCCTCCGGTTTCTCAGGCAGGAGTTCCTCATCTGTCTAGCAAGTCCCCCAAACTCCAGGATCATCTCATCCATGCTCCTCTCCCTGGACTTGGCATTCTCTCAACCGTGTCTAACTCTCAAGTTCCCCAACATTGATTATTTCGTATCTCC
This sequence comes from Chlorocebus sabaeus, assembly GCF_047675955.1. Lineage (NCBI taxonomy): Eukaryota > Metazoa > Chordata > Mammalia > Primates > Cercopithecidae > Chlorocebus > Chlorocebus sabaeus. The sequence continues at coordinate 72,803,022 of NC_132921.1, forward strand.
ACAGGGTGGGGGCTACAAGTTGAAAATAAATGTTCTTTTTCACAGTATTCACTGGAGAATGAGGGAGTGTTTGGCAGGAAACCGTTGTTCCTCAGCCTTTTAGGAGCATCTCACTGTCAACCAAGTCAGGGTTTTATGTTAATACATTTATGTAGAGTGTCTGTCCCTTCTAGTACATAAACATCAAGATGGCAAGGATATGCTTTTTGGCCCAAAGGCTGCTTGATGTATATATAGCAGGCGTTCAGTACATATTTGTAGAATGAATGAATGTTATTTCCAGTGTCTAGAATTTTAGATGTATGTATGAACCTAACTCTAGTCCTATGCTTATGTCAATCTTCATAATAGCAAACATCAGAGAATAGTTATTGCATGCAGCAGTCCTCTGGAGACAGAAGCTTGGGGTGTCATAAGCCATGGGATTTGGCTTTTAGATTTAATTAGGATTGCAGGATCATGAGTAATTAAAGAAATCAAGACTCTTAAAAATGTTTTATGCTTTCACTTACAAAGATGGGCATTTGATTTGCGTATGTAATACTGTAGGGAAGGAGATGCACATTTTCTTGCTCTTCACAAACTGTGCTTTGCATTAGGATTGAGACTGTCCTGCATTAAATTTGTTAACTAATGTATAATTAACGTCAGGTCAGGTCGCCCAAGAATTGCCAACTAATGAGGTATTAAGGTTTTTGTTTGTTTGTTTTGAGACAGGGTCTCACTCTGTCGCCCAGGCTGGAGTGCAGTGGTGCGATCTCGTCTCACTGCAGCCTCCACCTCCCAGGTTCAAGCAATTCTCCCGCTTCAGCCTCCCAAGTAGCTGGGAGCACAGGGGCGCACCACCACCCCTGGCTAATTTTTGCAGGTTTTTTTTTTTTTTTTTTTGGTAGAGACGGGATTTCACCACATTTCTCAGGCTGGTCTTGAACTCCTTACCTCAGGAGTTCAAACTCCTAACCCACCTTGGCCTTCCAAGTGCTGGGATTACAGGTGTGAGCCACCATGCCCAGCCCGAGGTATTAAGTTTTTTAACCCAATGTATTACAGGTTCCTTATAAATTATGACATAGTGAGTGCCACATACTGGTCAATATGGTAGAAGAGTGTATTTTGTTTGGATTAAAACATGCAATGTGGAAGAAGGCCACAATAAGTGCTCAGTAAATATTGGCTAACATGCTGGGCAAAGTGGCACCTGTGTGTAGTCCCAGCTGCTTGGGAGGCTAAGGTGGGAAGATCCCTTGATCCCAGGAGGCCAGTCTTGGCAATGTTGCAAAACCCTGTCTCTAATAATTTGTTTTTTTTTTTTTTTTTTTTTTTTTTGAGACAACGTCTCACTCCATCACCCAGGCTGGAGTACAGTGGCTCGATCTTGGCTCACTGCAAGCTCTGCCTCCCGTATTCACGCCATTCTCCTGCCTCAGCGCCCCGAGTAACTGGGACTACAGGTACCCGCCACCACGCCCGGTTAATTTTTTTTAAATTTTTAGTAGAGACAGGGTTTCACCGTGTTAGGCAGGATGGTCTCGATCTCCTGACCTCGCGATCCGCCCGCCTCAGCCTCCCAAGTGCTGGGATTACAGGCATGAGCCACCACACCCAGCCTCTAATAAATTTTTAAGTGGGCTGTTATTATTATTTTGAAGCACAACTTACTACTTTGAATGTCAGAGTGAGCTAGACTTAGAAATCTTATTCTCATTTGTGTGACTATAGCCAGTCTTTACTAGAGGATTTTACTAGTGCTCTCTAAATATTAGTAAAGAAATATGTAATTTCCAAGGTTTTTTTGGTGTACTACTCCAAGATACAGCTGGTATGTTCGATTTTTAGTTACATAATACTTAGGTTAATTGATTGATCAATAAAGAGCCAGTAGCCCTCTCTACTAAGTTCGTATAGCTATTTACATGCATTTATTAATTTAATCTTCACAACAAACTTTTAAGGGAGCTGTTACTATGATCAATAATCCTCATGTCACAGATAAAGACTGAGTTCCAGGTGGGTTCATAGCAAGCCACAGGACACCCAGGTGCTGCGTGGGTGAGCCACACTCTTAGCCACTGTGTTGTTCTGACTCATGCCCTTGACAGAGCTAAAGCTCCAGCAGATTTGCAAGGGAAGAGGGAAACCTGGTCACTTAATAAATGCTTGTTGGCTGACATATCACCAGGCTCAAGGAACGAGGGTCTGGAGAGATAATTTGAGTATGCTTAAGGGAGATGTTTTAATATGCATTGGTGCAGATTGATGACATATGTGTATGTTACATAGAAAATATGTCATATTAAGTGTGACCAATTATTTCTTTCACCAAATATTGATTGAAAGATTGTTCTTCACAAAAGACTATATTTGGATTTGTGGAGGATAAAAAGGTGGAGAAAAACACTGCTCTTAATTCAAGTAGTCTCTCAAACACATTGGATTTTATTTATCTTATTGAGTGGTAACTTGTTCAATGTAGCAATCTTAGAGAGCCACCTACTTACTCCAGTGATGCTGTTATTTCTCTAAACTGATTAAATTAGACTTGTCAAATTAAAAAAAAAAAAAAAAAAAGAAGACAAGTATAAAGCAAAGGGTTCAAAGGTGACTCCTTATCATGAATGTGGAGGCTGGAGGTTTATTCAAATGAGAACAGCCTGGTGAATACACGTGGAGTAACTATGTAGTTTTCCATGAGGAATGTATGTGATCTCATATGTTATAAAATGAGATACCCAGGTGAGAAGGCAGCATCCTGAGGAAGTGTTAACTCACTGGATTCATCCTAGAATCTTGACTCTAAAAGTCAAGCAGTATCCATTTGGGACAGCCGAGAGATTCAGATATTAATCTGGAGAGGTTCTTTATCCAAAGCACCCACTTTTATGTCACATTTCTTTGTGCCAGGTACTGTTCTAAGTATCCTCTATACACTAACTCATTGTATTAGAGAAGAGAAAACCACTGATTGCAAAGGCAGAACCTCCATTCTGAAATGAAAAAAAAATTACGAAGTTAACTGGAATAAAAAATCCCTTAAACTGGGAATACCACATAAGGAGGCACTGATATTAAAGCTCTTTTCTCCTATTAAAAAATTGAAACTGCCTCAGTGAGACCTGGTACATTTTGGTCAGTCTACTTCGTGCTCTTCTTTTGTGGCTTCACTTCACCAGGTCTTTCCAGGTGTCCATGGAGGTCCTACCCACAAAGCTGGCATAGATGCTTCCTTTGGTCATGCACCAGATCATAAATCCCTAGTTTTTGATTCTGAAATTGTCCAAAGTCCAGAGCCCTTTTCAGTTGGTTTCAACAGGAACTACAGAAACATCCTTCCATTTACTCACAATTGATAGTTCTAATATCATCAGTAGAGCGGCCATAGTCTGAGCTAGGGGACACGCATCCAGCTACAGTGTGACATTTGCTCTGTGCTGGAAACTCTTCCTGTTCACTTGTTTAGTCCTGCCGACAAGTTCCCTTTGTTAATATGTGCTCTTGCAGACTGGAGTAGATAGACAGGTCATATCCACGTCTTTCTGGGGAGAATCAGTTATTTACTGGGGGCTAGTTGAGAAGAAATACGTTCCAAATCACAAGACTACACTTCCCGGGCAACACCAGCTATCGTCCTACAGCCAGACTATTTTAGAAGAATCATCATCTAATCAGTTTGTATATGAAATGTTTATGTTACACACACACACACACGCACACACACGCACACACACCCTAAGTGATGGTTGCTGTCTAAGGTGTGTTAATTATTTCTAAGAGCAAAGTTGTCTTCTTATCCAAGAACCCATCCTCAGTCTGACAGCCTTTGTCAGTCTGAAGGCTCTTTAAGGTTGGTCAACACTGTAGTAGATGAGAACAAAACCCCAGTGGTAGATGAAAGGGAAGGACTTCTGGTGCCTGTGTGGGTTTTTCGGAAGTCTCTTCTGTTGGGTTGTGATGACTGGCTCCCCTGGAGCAACCAAAAGACAGATCGTGGCCCCAGTGTTTTGGGGCCATAAAATGGCCCTGGGAATAACAACACAACTGCACACTGCCAAGCCTTTCGGGCCTTGCCCCCAAAGTATTTTTTCAATATGTGCTTTTGTGGAGAAGGTTTTTCTCCTCCTTGTTTTGAAAGGAGTAGGTCTCTGAAATATCATTTGAGTTTTTTTCTTTTTTTTTAAACCTGGTAAATTTTGCTGTGTTATTTTGAGCAAGGTAGCAGTTCCCCTGATATATTTCCTTGCATTTACACTCAAAAGTTATTATTAATTATATATATATATTTGTTTTTTGGGATCTTTTCCAACATTTGGAGAGGCAGAATTAGAAAGGGGTAGGAAGGAGAGGGGCTTATTGTGTTTTGGTGACAGTTGTAACCAAGTGAAATTTTTAGCAGATCGAGTTAACTTTTGTAACCTGTTGTCAATGTCTAAGAAGATAGAAAAGCATATTTTATTCTACTCTGCTCTGAACAAGAGTTCTACTTTAAAAGGAAGTTGTACTAATCCTTTAATCACATGTATGTGCGTGTGTGTGTGTGTGTGTAAAATAAACACCAAAAGCACCTTATCCTGAGGCTCTGACCCAGCTTACACTTTGCCAGATCACTAATGGCCCCCTGAGAAAAGAAAAACGATGCTCCATTAGCCTGCATGAAGAGGCAGTGCGATCTGTAACTTGTAAAGACATGTTTAGACATCAGAAAGGAAATCGTAGCAGATACTTAAAGCTGATTGCATCGGCTTTGGTTAAAAGCAGTCCTTATAGCATTAGGCTTATTATTATTATGTGTTACTATGTCATAATAAGGCAAAACACAGGAAAATATTAATTGAGTGAATTATTAGGTGTTTTATTATCAATATGAGCTCACCACCAAAAGGAATGCTAAAAAAGTTAGATACCTGTTTCTTGAATTTTTAAATAATTAATGTGGGTCTTTTTTTTTTTTTTTTTTTTTTGAGACAGAGTCTCGCTCTGTCGCCGGGGCTGGAGTGCAGTGGCCGGATCTCCGCTCACTGCAAGCTCCGCCTCCCGGGTTCACGCCATTCTCCTGCCTCAGCCTCCCGAGTAGCTGGGACTACAGGCGCCCGCCACCTCGCCCGGCTAGTTTTTTTGTAGTTTTAGTAGAGACGGGGTTTCACCGTGTTAGCCAGGACGGTCTCGATCTTCTGACCTCGTAATCCGCCCGTCTCGGCCTCCCAAAGTGCTGGGATTACAGGCTTGAGCCACCGCGCCTGGCCCCTAATGTGGGTCTTTTAGGTTATTTTAGTTGTTCTTTTTTGGGATGGTACAGATGTCATATTCCATTGTTGCCTTATATTGGGCATGCACTATTCAGTCAGACAGAGGGAGTTTCAGGCAGCATAATTCTCAGTTTAGGAAACACTAGGTTGTAATGTATTACTAAAGAAATATTTCAGAAGCCCCAAGCTTTTTGCTTTATTTGGCTACGATAAACTTTATCTAAAATATGACTTCATTCACCTTTTGTATTAGTCCGTTTTCATGCTGCTGATAAAGACATACCTGAAACTGGTTAATTTATAAAGAAAAAGAGGTTTAATGGACTCACAGTTCCATGTGGCTGGGGAGGCCTCACAATCATGGTGGAAGGTGAAAGGCACGTCTTATAGTGGCAGACAAGACAGAAGGAGAGCCAAGCAAAAGGGGAAATGTCTTATAAAATCATCAGATCTCATGAGACTTATTCACTACCACGAGAATGTTTATGGGGGATACCATCCCGGTGATTCAGTTATATCTTCCACCAGGTCCCTCCCACAACATGTGGAAATTATGACAGCTGCAATTCAAGATGAGATTTGGGTGGGGATGCGGCCAAACCGTATCATCTTTCATTTAAATGCTGCCCTGTTGTTACAGTTGAGTTAGTTCACTTGAGTTGGTATCAGTTTGTTGATCAGCTCTTCAAGTTATCCTTCTTTCATTTACTCATTTGACAAACATTACCTGGTGCCTGCTCTACCAGGCCTTGTACTCGGCAGTTGGGCATACAAAGGTAAAGAAGACAGGCGCTTGGTCCCCAGAATATTAATCCGGCTCTGCCATGTATTCACTGCATTCTCGGGCAAGTTACTTGAATTCTCGGATTCCTGCTTCCTCGAATGTTGAGTGCTTGTTACTGGTCCTGGAGAGAACATTGAGGGGCTGGCAGTGCCGTTCACAGGAACTCATCAGGCCTGATATGTGCTGAAGAGACAGATAAAGCCCTCAAGAGGAGGAAACCGTAGCTCCTCCTTTGATTTCTTAGGGTTATTTTCCCTTTAAAGGTGTTTACCTCTAGCTGATTTGTTTATGTGTTTTTTGAGTCAATTTATTTCAGTTTTTTTGAAGCTGACTTGCTTCAAAGCCTGGATGAGACTAGTTTCTGATGGAATCATTTATTAGAGCATCTGAGCTTTACTTCATCTGTAGCCATTTTGCCTAAGCAGACCTACTTGAATTTGAGTTGATTCATAGGAAATAGCCTTTTGAGATGAAAACTTACATTTAACTTTCAAAAAGTGCTGATTATTAATTACAAGAATAATAAACAGGAAACACAGTGATAGCTGCATGCCAGGCAACTGTCCCAAGCTTTCTACATAGTAATTCATTTAATGCTTCTGTACCCATGAGACGGGTATAGTATTATTTATGTTTTACAGATAAGGAAATTAAGAAACACAGAGGCTACTGAGTAATTCCTGAAACTATCAGTTTTAAAAATTGATTCAGTGAGTGAAAGCTTCTAATATAAATAATTCAGTTATCTATATAAGCATTTCCCTCATTCCACTGTATCTTACTATAAAATTAATAGTGAGGGAAGATAAATGTAGAGATTATGGCTGTTTGTGCACTTGCCTTCCAACATATGAGAGACAATTACTGTACTTTAAGCTGCCTTTTAGTATATTTCTTCAGCATTAAGCAGGGAAGACAAATAAACACACTGAGAATACTGGTACAAAGTATGCATTCATTTCCTTTGGTCACTGAATAAGCATTAGTGAGTGTCTGAAATGGGCCAGGCAGTCCGCTTGGCACCAGAGCCACGTGTAACTGTAAGACAGGTCTTTTCAATCTTACAGGTAACCATTTTGTCCTTTCTTCTTTCCCTCTTCCCTTTCTCCATTTTTTGAAAACTTAATTTTGCCTAAATTTATTTTCTGCATTGTAGCTTGCCCATATTGTGTGCCCTTAAGGGGTACTGGGGAGAGGTACTGATGGTCTCCTCGGGCAGTCAGGAGCAGGGGCTTTCAGGCTTGAAGAGGTGTCACATGCTGTTGGTGGCAGTGGCTGCTGCTGTGCTCTTTACTGTCTACACCTGGCTCTAGGAGGTGGCACTGGGTGGGTTGGCCTGGAACCACTTTCAGAGCCGCAGACCATGCAGGAGGATGGCCTGGAGTACATGAGCATGTGTGTGTACAGGATTGTGTGTGGATTTCACGTCCTTAAGAGGCCTCTTTTTCCTCTTTCCTGGCAATCTGGCTAACCATTAACTCTTACAGGTCCCTTTGCACTTGGGTGCAAAGGAATGTCACCTTCAAACATCAATGTTGCCATCATTATATTCCCATTCTCTGGGGTCTAATAGTATCTGCGGAATGAAAACTGCTCTTTTAGGATGCAGGGACACCTGACAAAGCCATACTCCGGTTGTTATGGAGAAAGGCCCTAACTCCCATTGTAGTGGCTGGTACAGTGCTCTCCCCAGACTCCCCCCACGCCCTCCTCCTTAGGACCAAGGCTTCGATTCTCCCTATTGCCTGGCGTGTTGGTGGCTGAAAGCTCATGGCTGTGTCTGTTCTGGAAACTGTTTTCTGCTAAAAGGATCCGCCTTATCCAAGCTTTGCCTCCTCTTTGTTGTGGATGTGGCTCTCATTTCCAAGAGTGGAATTTGGGGGATGGGGAGGGAGGAGAGGAGTCCCTGTCCCCTTGCCCTTTGCCCTACTCTAGGACAACTCCCCTGGGCCGTCTTTGGGATAGGCAGGAGCCTCTGCTGCACTGCGCTGCTCCCTGACTCCTACTCTGTTCCAACCTTGCTCCCCACTCCCATCCCACTGCTGTTCCCGAATGCTCACCCAGGGAATCATCCACTTGCCAGTCTCCACCACAGTGTCTGTTTCCGCAGCCTTAGCTGACCATCCAACAGCTCTGACAAGTTTGCATCCATTCTCTGAGAGCAAGGGCAGCAGTGGTGGGAGGAGGACCCCAGGGAGGCATGTGCAGAAAACGGGGCTCCTGACTGTGGCTGGACAGGTGTGCCCTGCACAGGCCCCCACAGAGAGGATGAGTGAAGGTGGAAATCTGGTCCTTGTTTTGCTAGCAAAACCTAATACTGTAATTCTGAGTTGCATAAACTTGAATATTAAGGAGTCCCATGAGTAGACTAGCAGTGGCCTTGCAGGAAAAAGTAAGAGAGAGCATATCAAAGACAAGTTTTGGAGCAGTACACAATTTCCTGAAGATAAGCTGTGCCTCCCCATAGATGCCCTTGTACATTTCCTCTTCCACCCTCCTCAGCCCTCTTGTGTGGCTTCTCTAGAGCCCGGCTTCTGGAGCACTGCACAGGAGATCGTATCTGTCAAGTCCAATTCCTGGCCTGCCTTGGCCTCCTTGGCGTGACCATTCCGTGCAGAACTAAATGGTCGACATAATTCCTAACTGCTTTATCCTGTACTGAGAGTCAGAAAGAGGCCAGGCCCTTAGGAGAACAAGAGATGGAGGGAGCCCAGAAAGTGGCTCATAGACTGGAAGGACCTGAGCGGCACCCCGCGGAGCCACAGCACAAAGGAGCACCTGCCGTGGAGCTGCGTGGACGCTTGCACCCTCTCACTTCCACAATTACTTGTTAGCTGACTGTGCTGTAGGCGAGGATTGATTACTTATTTATCCCCAGGCTCATTCAACAGCCAGGTTATTACAAGGCCATGATCAAGGATACAGGCTGTGCTGACCACTTTTTCATAAAAACGAGAGTTCAGCCAACACTTGTCCCACAGGAGTGAGCTGAGAGCAGTGACAAGGTGCTGATTGGGCTGTATCTGTCTTTGAATAGCAGTCACTGATTCTATCATTCAACCATATGTTGCTCATCAAATATTCAGCAGCTAGTGCTTTCACAAAGGCTTTTTGAAGGCCCACGTACATGCAGCAGGGAATAGGAAGGCAGGTTCCTGAAAGCTGGGCTGGGCTGGGCTTTGTGTTTGGAAATGGGGGACCAGCCAGTTGAATGGGGGAGGAGGTTAGGGGACAGTTGCCTGGGGAATTTTTAAATACTTGTGGTCCAGAGTTTTGCTGATTTTTGACCTTCTGTGGAACACCCTAACTGAATCTGAATGAGCAAGTCCTGTACATTTATTCATGGGACAACCTATTGCAGAAAGATGGCACAGCAGTGAGTGGTGGGACTAGATGGAGTGTGGATTGACCGACTCATACAACGGCAAGCGAAACCAGACGCAACCCCTCTCAGCCAGAAATGGACTGTCTAGTTGGTGATCCTAAAGTGTAAGTTTAGTTGTATAGAATACATTCTGAAGTCTAACTATAGTTAATCCTCATTATTTACAGATTCTATATTTGTGAATTCACATCCCTGCTAAAATGTATTTGTAATCCCCAAATCAATACTGAAAATGCTTACAGGGTCATTCTTGGACATGCACAGACTGCAAAAAATTTGAGTTCCCCGACGCCCATGTTCCCAGCTGAGCTGGCACAAAGTGACACTCTGCTCTCTTCCTTTAGTTCTCATGCCACACCATAGACAAGCGTCCGTCCGTTCATCTGTTCCGTGCCACACTTTTTATATTTTGTGTGTGTGATTTCACTGTTTAAAATGGCACCCATGCATGGTGCTGAAGTGCTATCTAGGGTTCTCAAGCACAGGAAGGCTGTGATGTGTCTCACGGAGAAAATACATGTGTTACATCGGCTTTGTTCAGGTTTGAATAATTTTCCTGTTGGCCATAAGTTCAATGTTAATGAAACAATAATATACATCAAATAAGTTTTCTTTTTTGTTTGTTTTTTGAGACGGAATCTCGCTCTGTTGCCCAGGCTGGAGTGCAGTAGCACGATCTTGGCTCAATGCAAGCTCTGCTTCCCAGGTTCATGCCACTCTGCTGCCTCAGTCACCTGAGTACCTGGTACTACAGGCACATGCCACCACGCCTGGCTAATTTGTTTTGCATTTTTAGTAGAGACGGAGTTTCACTGTGTTAGCCAGGATAGTCTCCATCTCCTGACCTCGTGATCTGCCCACCTCGGCCTCCCAAAGTGCTGGGATTACAGACATAAGCCACTGCACCTGGCCCCAGTAAGTTTTCTTTTAAAAAAATATTTTAGAAATGAGGTCTTACTGTGTTGCCTGGTCTGGTCTTGAACTCCTGGGCTCAAGCAGTCCTCCCACCTTGGCCTCCCAAAGTGCTGGGATTACAAGCATGAGCCACTGCACCCAGCCAATACATTTTCTTTAAAACAGAAATACCCGTAAAACAAGATTATGTATTGATCTGTGGACAAAGATGTTGTAACCAGAGGCTCACAGGAACCTAACCTTGTATTTCCCCTAAGAGCAGTGGTTCAGTGTTTGCTAATTCTATCTTCATAACAACATTATAGACATAACAACCATGAATAACAAGAATCAACTTACAGATTTCACAGGAGAACGTGAAGGTTAGGTTTGTGGTGACACAGAGGCTTGAAAAAGGAAAGTATGGCTGTCATATTGTTTGCAACACATTTCTTTAAGGTTGTTATGTATTTCTGTCTTTGAAAACAGTATGCCCTAGGAAAGCCTCTATAAAATGGCTACAACTTCCTCTTCAATGAACTGTTCTCTGTATTTCATTCACAATTAGTGGTAACTTTTCTGAAATGTTTTTTAGAAGTCCTGGAACTTTAAACTTAAGAGTCGGTCTCCATCTGAAAGTGCCGTACTCTGTTAGTTGAGTGTTATCCTTACAGGTGCAAAGAAGTGGGTGTGAAAGAAACTTGTACTTGTGTTTTATTTTCAATGCTTAAATTATTATTAATAATATTTGTTTTCACATTTCACAAAGACTTTTTACTTTCATTATTTGTTATAATACAACAATATCGTGAGGTAGTATTATTTAAATATATAGTATGTAGAATATATATACATAAGTGTGTGTGTGTATATATAGTATATTAGTATACACACACCTAAAGAAAATTTTCCTTTAAATTTTTTATCTCAATTTTGGATTCTAAAGTGTCCTACTTATTGAAATGCATGAAAGGAATAATAGCATAAATCTTGGAAAATGTCAGTACTAACATACTGATAAGATTTACTTACAATAGTATTATTTCTAAAATTACCGGCCAGACGCGGTGGCTCAACCTATAATCCCTGCACTTTTGGAGGCCGAGGCAGGTGGATCACCTGAGGTCAGGAGTTCATGACCAACCTGGCAAACATGACGAATCCCTCTGTCTCTACTAAAAATAAAAAAAAATCAACCAGGCGTGGTGGTGTGCGCCTGTGGTCCCAGCTACTCAGGAGGCTGAGGCAGAAGAATTGCTTGAACCCAGGAGGTGGAGGTTGCAATGAGCCTGGGCGACAGAGCAAGACTTGGTCTCAAAAAAAAAAAAAAAAAAAAAAAAAAAAAAAAAAAAAAAAAAAAAAAATCTGTAAGCTCTCTGTGTATTTTGGGAAGTATATATGTTTAGGGAGAATAAGGATACTTTTTTCCAGTGAATTTCATGATTGTTTTCTTACTCTCAGTTCTTGTTTTACTGACATATTTGTTGCCTCTCTCTTGCTCTCTCAACCTCTCTCCTGCACACACAGACAAAATCTCCAAAATTAACATAAAAATTACTGTAGTAACAGTCTACACACACCTATTATTACATGTGTTTGTGTTGTAGTTATGATTGCCAGATAAAGCACAGTATGTAGGGCCAGTTAAATTTGAATTTCAGACATACCACAAGTAATTTTTAGCATACTTATATGTGGGACATTTATACCAAAATATTAAATTATTCATTTGTATTTGAAGTTGAAATTTAAATGCATGTGCTGTATTTTATCTTCTAATCTGGCAACCCTAATAATCATAATACATATATGTTCTGTGTGTGTTTGTGTGTGTGTGTGTAAAGGGAGGAGGAGATATTTCTTCTTTTTTCAAATCACCATCTGCTTGGCTCAGTTTGGGCTCCATAAGATAAGCATTTGTAGACTCCAGTCTTCAATTTAATGCAAAAGTTGATCTACTCTACCAAGTGTTCATTTATACAGACATCATATGTTAACAACAAAACGTACTAGAAATTTGATTAGGCTGAGATTATGGTTAGTCAGTTAGACTTGTATCCGGAGTATCCCTCCTTTCTATGGCCAAACAATTGTTTTGGATAATATATTTTTGTCCTTAGAGCCAAATTACTGATAAAACTAATCATTATCCTCATATTCTTCTTTGAAGAAGTATTTTCTGTATCTCATTTAACTATAAATTTAATTCAACTTGGAAGGCTGGTTAGCATCCCTGAGTCATTTTATTAGCTTGAGTTACATATTGACATTTTACAGTCTACTTAATGTGCTATGGATTTTATTTCTGGCATTTCTTTTCCTGCCCCCCCCCCAAAGGTGTATGGCATCTGAGAAAATCTGAGACCAAGCATGCCTATCTGGTGACAATGACGATTGCCTTTCTAATGGTAGCCTCCTTTCAGGCCCTCAGATGCAGTAACATGTAGGATGGAAAGAGTCCACACATCTGTGGACAGGTCACCCTGTTCTCTAACCTCAGCTTTCCACCCTGCCTCCCACCTCAGCGAGTCTAGCTCAGATAAGCATTATCTCAGGGCATCATTGTTCGAGAAACCGACTGGTCACTGGTGATGTTTATTCGTTCACTGTTTTGATTGATGAAGTAGTCAGACTTCCTCTTCCCACACTAGCTATCTAAAATGTGGCCACACAAGGGTCAGAGAGGACTGTGTGTATGACGTGCACATGGCCATCCCCAGCCTGCAGGCCTGCGTGGGTGGGATCTGACCCTGCATGACTGAGCTGTGATGGCTGCTCCTGGCTCCCCATAGCAGCCCTCCTCCTGAGACTGGGGGCACGAGGGCTAGAGCTGAGATCCAGGGTCCATCCTCTGGGAAGTCATCTTTACAGGCAGATTTCTTAGTGTCTTTCATTGGCAGAGGCAGGCTTTTCCTTGTGTGACCTCAATGAAAGCATCTTTGATCATCCTTAGGGGAGATGACTAGAAGGTGCTCCATATTGTCTCTCCCCAGAACACTGCTGAGAGGCAGCATCTTTACCAGAGAGATGATTTGGACTTCAGCAAGTAATCTGAACTAGAAGTGATGGATAGAAGACGCTAGCCAACCAGGAGCTCAGAGAAGATGGTCATCTAGACAGAGATACCTGGGACATGGTAGTCATGGAGAAGAGTCATGGTCACTCTTTCTGCTCAGTCCTAGAGAGAGTTTTCAGTGCCACTGCATTTTGCACTAAGTGGTAATATAGATATTGAATGAATGGATGTTACTCTGTTGGAGATGCCAATAAAGAAGCAACAAGGAGATTCCTTGTTGGGTTTTACTCAATTTTCCAAATTAGTATAGCATTTACATTCGTTTACATTTTTGTAAGTTGTCTTTAAGCAACAATAATTTGTATTTTTTTACATTAAGAAGAACCATACAAATTGACATCACAGAAAAATGATGAAAAAATTTAGTCTAAACACAAGACCACAGATGTGGAGAGATAATGTGGTAAAATAAACAATGACTAACATCATGATTTCCTTCAGTTCCAACTATTTAGTATAAAAACCCACTGACCTATACAAACAATGAAAGTGGCTGTGTGGAGCACAGGATGGATTCTATTGGGCAGTTTTTGCTTTGAAATCATGCCTTTGTCTATTCATGAACTCGGGGCTGAACTGCGAAGGTCACTCTTTCCTTCAGTCTGCACAGACTTTCACAGCTTCTGAGCTCGCTGTTTAATTGCTGTTTCTCTTTATCCTTAGGGCTCTTGATTAAATTTGGGGAACTTGTGAATTATGTGGTCCCAGCTACTTAGCAGCTGGAGAGCAGCTTCTCTGAACTCTGAATTTCGCATATTTTGCAGGTATTAAATACATGACTGTTGAGGGTTCCTGGCAGATTATTCTAAGAATTTTTGGGCAGTGATGAGAACACTTTAATTTGAAGACAAACCATTTGATAGTTCAGGTTTTAGAGTTCGTCTGTTCTCCCACCTGCCGCGGACTGTCGGTTTTCAGAGGATGCCCTGTTTCCAGGTTGTGTGCTTGGTCTCACCCAGAGAGAGAGTTCTGCTTCCACCAGAGGGAGCCGTTTTGTAGAAAACAGTTCAGTGTGCCATTTCAAGGACTTTGGGACCGTTCCCACTCACCCCATTTAATTGGCCTCATTCCTAATTTTTCTAGAAAAATTAATATACTTTTACATTATCTTTTACTTTAAGTGTTATTTGAGGTTTGAATTGTGAAAAAATAAGAATGTTTTTTGGAAAGGAAACTAATGGAATCCAACTTCATGAAAATCAAACTTATTGGGAAGAAAAGTGGCACTAAGAACTGACTTAATGTGAAACCAAAATACACTTTTTTCGCCCACATTGAGGATAATTATGGGGATGAGGACCAAAAGGAGAAAAGATTTCAGAAAGAGAAGTCTCTACTCTAGTTACAAATGCACCTAATATGCAGGTACATAGATCATATTAGAATATGTATTTTCTATATGGATGATATAGTCCTGAAAATTACATAACATTCACATTCCAACCCAAGTACTTCTGTGCTGTTGTTCAAAAACAGCAACAAAACATCCATTTATGTAGCTAATTTAATTATACCACAGAATTGCTTTACTTATCAATAGTGAAGATGACAGTTATAACCCGATTATGTTTCATCAATTTAATCATTACCTCCTCAACCTTTACTGGATATTTTCTTAGAAGTTAAGATGATATAAAGAAAAATAAATAAAATAATGTCTGTAAACTCAAGGAGTTCAAAATCTAATTCTGAGGTTGTATTCAGAAACAATGTTAAAGGAGTAAGCATAAGGTATCTAATAATAATAGAAGAAATAGCTAAAATTTATTGTTCTAAAAGGAAAGAGAGTAGACTTGTTCTGGACTTGTTGAAGAGCAACTACTGAAAATTCTGATTTTGGTTTAACATAGCTAATATGAAGCCTTTTTTTTTCAGATGGTATTTGGTCAACAAGAACTCTGTATGATTTTTGAGCCTTTTCCTGAAAAGTTAAAGCAGGTCCATGTCATCTGTAGATGTGTATATTTGATTTTCTGGACTACAGTTTCTCCAAGGCTGTTCCAACTTGTACAGCTCTCATTTAAAAAGCAGAGTCTGTGTGTCTACATGAGGTGGGGAGGGTTGGAGAGGTTAATGCATTTGTATTTCCTTTTCATAATAATGCATCAGGAAGATAAATCTTTGAGAGATTCTTAAAATATTAAGTATTTTAGCTTACTTTGCTAGTTTTTAATTCTGAGAGTGGTGATGGAAAGGGGAAGTTGTGTGTGTGTGTGTGTGTGTGCGCGCGCGCCTATTTAAAATAGATCCAACTTAAGAATTGAGGTTATATAGGTTAATGGGATGACATATATTATCATCCAATCAACGAATAAAGATATAGGATAATATATGTCATCCCACTGACCTATATAACCTCACTTCTTAAGCTGGATCTATTACATGTGGATCATATATATGTTAGTTCTATGACATACCTAGTTATATATATGTCAGAGAAGAATGAAAAAGGAGTATCCAGGATATTTGCTTGAATGTTTGACAGGAGAGCACCACTGTTCTGTGACATAAAGCCAGAAAATAGAGCATAATAAAAACATTCCCCAAAGCAGGCTAGTTTAAGAAGAAATCATTTCAAACGATGTCTCTAATATCTTGGAGCCTGCAACAGCATTTTTCCCCTTTCTGCCTGTAGAATGTTCCATTTGTCTGTTTTTCCCATTTCTGCCTATAGAATGTTGCATTTGTCTGCAAAATTAGAGTAAATACATGCGTGTTATCTTCTGCAAAGTGTGTGCTGCTGTCAGTCAATCGCTTGTTGAGCCCAGCACTGCAGGAGGGATTTTATGCATGCAGACCATACTAATGAATTTCTGTGTATTACTTTAAGCTATAGAAATTGTATACTCCCATTCTGTTCTTTCCTTTCCCTTCCTTTCTGTTCCCTTTTATTTTCTGCGTGGGATCTTATAGACTGCCTGAGCTTGGTTGTGAAGACTAATTTTGTGAATTAGACACATACCTTAAACAGTATCTTTTGCTCAGTTATTTTGCTTAAGGACATGTCTAACACCTATCTACCTATGTCTAGTCAAAGCTATAGTGGTTTCAAAATCATGATTCAGTAGTATTACTGTCTTCTCTTTTATTTTAAAGAAGTTGGAAAAATTGGAAAATTCAAGCATAGCCCTTTATAGATTTTTTAAGTTTCGTATGTTATCTGTGTCTCACTGCTATACCTATAGGTTGTATAGAGCTAATTTTATTTGTATGTATGCATGTATTATACATTTAATCAATGCAGAAATTGAAATGTTAAGAAGATACATAATTTACCCAAGGGCACTTATTAAGCAAGTGGTAGGGCCAGCAGAGGAAGCCACGTTTCTGAGCTCTGACGGACACTCTTTCCTGACTGCCAGGCTGCTCCTCCGCTCCACCGTGGGGTGTTCCTCGTCACAGATGCATCCAGTCTTCATCCCGCGGTGCGCAGGAGTACTGCCTCCCGTATCTCAATGGGCACTGGAAAATGATGAGTGAGCACAAGAAACTGCATTGGAAACTTGGAATGGGTGGAGATTCTTAAATAAGGGCCTCCGGCTTGCACTTGGCATGGGAATGGTTACCTTTTAATTTCCTGTCATTGAGTAAGTTTGAGTTAAAAATTAAGGAAGGAAAATACAACTTAGAAATAATATTGCTCAGCTAAGAAGTTTAAAGATTTGTGGCTTTTTCTTGCAAGCAATTTACATTATCCAAGCAGAATATGATGAATTACATGTGAACGCGTGGTATGATTTTTATGGCTGTGTTACTGTATAGTGGTTCTGGTGACTGGGACCTAGAGAAAATGAGAAAGGTTATAAAGACTCTAATTTCACTAGAGTTCCCTTAAAATGTGCAGAGTCTCTTTTACAATGTTTTGAGCCAATGAAATACAAGTGTGACTTCCTCCATCTTAACTTACATCTCACCTACTGTTGTTTAACTCAGAAGTCCAGGTGGACACAAATGCATACATGTGTGTGGCAATGGGGTATTCAGGTTCTTACTCCGAGTCTTATTTGGTCCGGAAGTGTTTTTGATATGGAGAAAGTCAAACTTGAAAAGGAAAATTAGTTTGCAGAAATTATTTAAGTGCCTAACAAGCCTGTATGGATGGAAACATTAAGAAAACTTTGCATATTATAGCCCCTGTTACTTCGACATAGAATCATAATTCTGGAGGAAATCCACAAAGGTCAGCAGGCTTTTCTTTGTTTTTCTTCAGGTAGGCACTCAGTCAGACTGCCGCAGTCACTGGCCTGTTATTTCACGTGTTTAACAGCGAAGTGGTCTTCTGGAAGGAGGGCTGGAAACAGGGAGAGTGCTTTCAGAAATGGCAGAGTAGCCTAGCTTCTTTTATGAAATTCCCTCTCATTCCAATCCATCATAATCTCTCTCTTCTGAACCTATAGGACATAAAGTACATATTTCACAATTTAGGACTCATAATCTACTCTAATTGCTCAGAATTTAAAAAAATAAGTGTGAATTATGTTGAACTGAATTGTATTTTTCTTCTAATCTATTTCACAGAACATAGAATTGCAGCTCAATAATTAGTTTTTAGTTTAGCTTGTTTGCAAACTGATCAATACATTAACAATAAAAGTTTTCATTTCTGTTTCTTCTCTCCTCTTACTTGTCATACAATTTCTAGGATACATCTTTTAAGTTGGGATAATGGACTGTTGTGGTAAATATGTAACTTCTCTGTAATGTGTTGCAAAATGAATTCCATACTGTACTTTTCTGTTTTATAAGCTAGAGGCCACGGATGCTTTAAAAAGTTCTGACTGGCCAACATGGTGAAACCCTGTCTCTACTAAAAAAATACAAAAATTAGCTGGGTGTGGTGGCAGGCGTGTGTAATCCCAGCTACTCAGGAGGCTGAGGCAGGAGACTCACTTGAACCCAGAGGTGGAGGTTGCAGTGAGCCGAGATCGTGCCATTGCATTCCAACCTGGGCGACAGAGTCCCGCTCTGTCACACGCACACGCGCACACACACACACAAAAATAAAAAGTTCTGACTGCAAGTATGAAGTGCCTGGGTCCAAGTAGAGTTTATATCTATTGCAATATAATTACGGGATTTTAACACATCACTCTCAATCAGAGGACATAACCGTTGTCAGTGTGTGACCTGGTTTGGCATGCAGGTCGTTAGGAGAATACTTCAGTATCAAGGAGATATCAAAGTAACTCAATTTTATCATAATTTTAATGATACCGTCTCCAAATTTATCCCATAACATGAACTCAGAAAAGCCATATCGGTTACATTGGTGAAACCAGTTCTATTCAGTGCCTGCAAGAGTCTGTCAGAGTTTATATAAAATAAAATATGTATACATTTTATATTACATATAAATGTTTGATTTCTTTATTTACATCTTATTTTATTCCACATAGACTATAAAGTTGCTTACAAAAATATATGTAGCATAACACAGAGCACAGCATAGGAATAAAGATATATCCAGGGATAAAATTAATACCCAAAGTTTTGCAGCTTTACCAGGGGAGGTGGGGTTGCCAGAAATTCCAAGTGTTTTAGCAGCCAAGTCAAAGAGGGAAATAGTTATGTACAGAATTCTGAATCCCTAAGATGAAAAACATTAGGTTTTTCAGCAGGGTAGCAATTCTTAATGTTATTGCTTGGAATCAATTCTGCGTATTCATTCCCAGGAAGAGGACACAGTGAGATGCTGTGAAACCACATTCTTATTACCTCTTCAGCAAGTAAAATAACCAAAGCTATTTTCTTGCTTACCTTAGGCATAAGATACAATTTAAGAACTCCAAGGGAACAAAGGGCTTCATTTGCTTTAGGCCAAGGGGTTCTCAGTACTGCAGGCATATTAGAATCTCCTGTGAACTGTGACCTGGGCCTCTAATTAGGTCAGATTCTCTGGATGAGGGACGGAGGCCTTGCTTGTGTTGACAGATCCCAGGTGACTCCAAGGTGTGCCCCAACTGAGCACCTGTGCTTCAAGCGTGCTCCAGGTGTGGACTTCTTGCTAACAAGCAAACATAGGAAGTGGCAGAGATTTGGAGTTCATGCCTCTGACAAATATCTGGAGTAGATATTATTTGCTGTTCATTAGGGGAGAAACCCATGGGCTTTAAGAGTCAGAGTTTCATATTTTTTTTAGGAGTTGGCTTATTTACAAATATGTGCTGCACCTGTTTAGTTCATCTTCCCAGAGGTAGTTTTGTGGAATAATAATTTCATCATCATAATCATACTTTCCAACCCTCTGTGTACATTTTTCAGGGATAGGAGTGACTTCCCGTGCATATTAGAGGTCTCTGCTGTTTTTTCTATTTCCTGATAATTAGCCCGCAGACCGTTTTTGCGTGGTAGCCGCCAAGTAAGCTGCCTGTGTCCCCTTCTGGCAAGAGGAGTTGTGTAAGCCCATTTTGCATGGCTCTAAAGGAATATCTGAGGCTGGGAGATATGTAAAGGAAAAAGGTTTATTTAACTCATGGTCCTGCAGGCTGTGCAAATACGGCACTGGCATTCTTCTGGTCAAGACCTCAGGAAGCTTTTACTCATGGTGGAAGGCAAGGAGGGGGCAGGCCTGCTTCATGGTGAGAGAGGGAACGAGAGAGAGGGAGAGAGAGATAGAAGGTGCCAGGCTCTTTAAACAGCCAGCTCTCCCTGAACTAACAGAGCAAGAACTCTCTCATTACTGCTGGAATCAAACGCCTCCCACCAGGTCCCACCTCCAACACTGGGGATCACATTTCAACAAGAAATTTGAGGGAGGACAGTATCCAAACCAACTCGGGGTCAGAAGCAGCCCCCAGCTCCATCCCCTTCTACACACTCTGTAACAAATGGATTTCGAAAGTGAATGGGCTTGCCATGCATTTGAGAACTGGGGTTGCTTCTGCTTTGCTCTGCAGGCTAAGAAGACCTTGAGTTACCTTCTGACTCAGTCCTAATGTTGGTGGAAAAGGAACCTGTCTGGCAGTCAGGAAGTTGGGATCTGGTGAACACATGATACACAGTTTTAAAGTGGTTATGAGTGCTGGACACTTGATTCTGGGAGAGTTTTTTTTTTTTTTTTTTTTTTTTGAGGTAGAGTCTTGCTTTGTCACCCAGACTGGAGTGCAGTAGCACGGTCCCGGCTCACTGCAACCTCCACCTCCCGGGTTCAAGCAATTCTCCTGCCTCAGTCACCTAAGTAGCTGGGACTACAGGCGCCTGCCACCAGGCCCAGCTCATTTTTTTTGGTAGAGACAGGCTTTCACCCTGTTAGCCAGGATGGTCTCAATCTCCTGACCTCGTGACCCACCAGCCTCGGCCTCCCAAAAGTGCTGGGATTACAGGCATAAGCCACCGTGCCTGGCCTCTGGGAGAGTTTTTTAAGCACACAAAAGCCTATGTGTTTGTTTTAGTTAATAGGTAGTGGTAGGAGGATAAGACCAAGTGGAGACAAGACTAAGAAATGATACATTTACCAGGGTGCAGTGGCTCACGCCTGTAATCCCAGCATTTTGGGAGGCCGAGGCGGGCAGATCATGAGGTCAGGAGATCGAGACCATCCTGGCTAACATGGTGAAACCCTGTCTCTACTAAAAATACAAAAAATTAGCCAGGCGTGGTGGTGGGCGCCTGTAGTCTCAGCTACTTGGGAGGCTGAGGGAGGAGAATGGCGTGAACCCGGGAGGCGGAGCTTGCAGTGAACCGAGATCACGCCACTGCACTCCAGCCTGGGTGACAGAGCGAGTCTCCACCTGAGACTCCACCTGTCGCCCAGGCTGGAGTGCAGTGGCGCGATCTCTGCTCACTGCAAGCTCCGCCTCTCAGGTTCACGCCATTCTCCTGCCTCAGCCTCCCAAGTAGCTGGGATTACAGGTGCCTGCCACCACGCCTGGCTGATTTTTTTTTTTTTTTCTTGTATTTTTAGTAGAGACAGGGTTTCACCGTTAGCCTGGATGGTCTCGATCTCCTGACCTCGTCATCCGCCCACCTTAGCCTCCCAAAGCGCTAGGATTACAGGTGTGAGCTACCGCGCCAGGCCAGCATTTGGACTTTTAGAGACTGTCGAACTTTTTTTTAAATCTGAGGGGTTTTTTTCCCTTCAGTTTCAAATCAGCACAACATTAGCTCGTATAAGTTTTTCAGGTATTAAAGTTATAAACCAACCCGGTAAAGTCTGAAGATAATATTTTTGGTGGAAAGATAGGAAAAAACGTGACTTTGTCAGCTTTGCACATTCTTAGCAGTCCGTGATTACGCACTCCATTATGCTGAGCATCTCAAGCTTGTTCGGTCGGATGCCAATTTTAAATCAAATTTTGACTTCCTCCAAGAGCAACTGTTTTGAGAGCAAGCAATATTTATACTCTTGGTATGACTGGTTCACATGACAGAAAGTGCTTCATTTCTGGCATGTGCTATATATGTCTGACTCTTGTTATATGGTTTATGTTTTCAGACTAGCTTTTTCCAGTAAAATGCAGTATTTTGACATTCGGCATCAGAGAGGGTTTCCAGGAGTCAAACATGTCTCATGGAATGTGTTCCTTAAGTGTGTCTTGGAGGCAATTCTGTAAAAAACATGGCAAAATGTCACTTCCTCTAAATCAACATTATGCTAAACTTTGACATTAATCACAGTCTAAATACAAATCCATGACAGACAGAATGCTCACACAAATCCAGGGGCATGTCTGCCTTAGAAGGGCAGGAGAAACCTGCACCAGCAAGATTCTGCACTCTGGCTGGAGTCCTACCCTAAGTCCTGGTGGTCTAGTGTCTACAGCCAGGAATGATGTTAGAGTCAGATCCTGCCTCCTCCACGGGCCAGCCTTAGGGCTTTAGGTAAGTCACTTTATGCCTCTCAGTCTTAGTCCCCTCGTGTGTGATATGAAGGAGAGAATAGCGCCCACATCTGTGTTGTAGAAAGGACTCAATGACATAATGTGTTGGGCTCAGAGTAAATGCTCAAAAGGTGCTATTATTATTTCTCTCTACTTGTCCATATCTGACCAGTCAGAAAAGGAATATCTGCTTGCCCTGGAAGAGAGGGAGGCAGAAGCCGACCTCACTCATTTCTCATCTACCTTGACTGTGAGTCCAGTGCTATCCATGGCTAGAAGGGCCTCAGCAATGGTCTCCTGTCTTCTGAGCCACTCAAATACTCCATTCATTAGGCCTGTTACATGCTTGGGTGGGCTACTTAAACAGGCGAGGTCCAAAAGAGTTCTTATAGATCTGACTTCTAAAGCTTTTAAGGGCAGTTGTTGGGAAACATGTCCTACCTCTAGAAAACTCTGCATCTGTATGTGTGTACATATTCACACACACACATGCATAGAGAGATTTCTGCGACCGTGAACAGTAACATTTTAAAATTGAAACGCATTTGCCTCATTGCTCAGAATGTACTGCCTTTTTGAAAGGCACAAACCTATCCTTTGTATTTCAAAATCTCCAGAGGTATTTGTTGTGTTTGCCCCTGTGCTCTTATGACCAGGGTAGTCAGAATTCCCACCCGTCATCCATAGCCAGCCAGACTGGCTAACACATTTACACTTACTCGATAGCAGGCCAAGAATAGCTCCGTATTCTAAGAGAGCAAGAGCTGAAATTCAGCAAATCTTTATTCCCAGGTGAGGTAAGGATATAATGGAGAGATGCCATTACCTTCTGTCTGCAGACACGGAAATGAATGTCCAGGAGTGGTGTAAATGTCACTTACTCCTTTGCGGAAATCTCTATGGCCCAGTTAAGATACCACTAAGTTGCATTTGTTCCAAATGTGGTCCTCTATCCTGTGGACCACACTGGAGACCTGAGAATCAATGTTGAGACATGAGGCTTTCTGCTGCTGTGTTCATTTGGGTTTTGAATTGTTGCCATTCAGCAGCATTTCACTTCATAGTTTGTTGCTCAATTTAAATAGCATGACTGGGGCCATGTAGCACATGCTTTGGTACACGACACGTCCTGAAAAATGGTAGCTCTTGTCATCATTACTTTATTGGCATCGTCATTGGAATCAGCTGTAAATATCTGTGTGTATGCGTGTGTGTGTGTGTGTGAGAGAGAGAGAGAAAGACAGAGAGAGAGAAAGAATGAGTTTTGTCTCATATCTTGGAAATGTGATGGTGAGAATAAAGGGTTGGGCTAATATTCAGCAGCCAAATGGATTATAAAATAATAAAATACACCCAATAGATTAATAAATAGCCATCGCCCTGAGCTTGCCAACACCTCACACCCCATACCCTAATGTCCCAGTTCTCAACTTCTCCCCCAGGCACCATGAAATCAACTTACAACGCAGCAACCAAGGGTTATATCTGGCTCCTCTGGAAGCCTCCAGAATGCTGCCATGGAATGCTAGCATTAGTTATGAGTAGCTGGTGTCTATGTTAGACTTGTGGTTAAATATATTGAATATTACCCCTGTGTAATTATAAATATATTTTAAAGTATAATTTGAATATCATCTCTGTGAAGAATATTAAAATATCAAATAGTATAAGTTCTAGTGTTATAAAATTCAGCTATTTTGAAGCAATGACTAAACCAAAATGAAAACACTCTAGTAGTATTCACCAATTTTTTTTTTTCTGGTATAAAATGTAAGAATTAAGGGTGGAGTATACTTTCAAAAGTAATGACATAAGAAATGTATTTTCTGGGGAGACAAATGTAAGTTTATGAAAGGTCCTGATGGAGCTATTAAAAAAAAAAATTCCAGGCCGGGTGTAGTGGCTCACGCCTGTAATCTCAGCACTTTGGGAGGCCAAGGTGGGCAGATCACAAGGTCAGGAGATCACGACCATCCTGGCTAACAGGGTGAAAACCCGTCTCTACAAAAAAAAAATACAAAAAAATGAGCGGGGCATGGTGGTGGGCGCCTGTAGCCCCAGCTACTCGGGAGGCTGAGGCAGGAGAATGACGTGAACCTGGTAGGCGGAGCTTGCAGTGAGCTGAGATCGGGCCACTGCACTCCAGCCTGGGCGACAGAGCGAGACTCCGTCTCAATAACAGCAACAACAAAATTCCACAAGCAATTTCATTGCAGTGAAGTGGACTACTCGAGATTGCTTTGCAAATGTTGCTAATCTAATCGTATAAATACACTTTGCAAAGACTAGTTCTAAACCTGAGTGAATAAAAATAGGATTATTAAGTGAAATGCTTTTTGTCTAGATGCTTGTTTTTATAGATATACTTTGCCATCTCAATCAATCAATGAGTTGTCTTGGATGCTCCTAGCCCTGGACTGTGTCTTGCCAGGAATCTTAAGAGTAGGCAGCACCATCCCCTATGGAGGCCTGAGGTCCTTGTCATAAATCTCGAGGGACCAGCCTTTCTAGCTCTTCGCTGGAGCACGAGCCAAGCTGACATTGTTTTGGCTTTCGGAAACGAGGACAGAGTAAAACTTGACAGCAACATCAGGTGAATAAATGCTAGAGCTTTCTAATCACTCCTCCTAGTAACCACTACAAGGTTGTCTGACCTTGAGCAAGTCACTCCTTTGGACCTCAGTTTTCTCATCACTAAGTGAGGGGGGTGGGCTTCGGAAGTACTAGGGACCCTTCAGGTAACTAACAAAACGTGGTCCCCAAACTTTGGTTTTATGGAGAATAAAAAAAAGCAGTACTCTGTTTTCTTGATTATCAGATATTCCACCCCTTCCTTTTGGCATTTTTCAAATTACAAAACATCTTATAATTGAGGAATAAATTTCACTATAGTTGTCATTTTCATCACACCTGTGAATGTGACCATAAGTAGTGAGTGTTTATTCATACAGTTGACACCTTAGTTGTATTTATTACTATCAGTAGCACTCTAAGGGGTTGGCTTTGTGGCTGGAATGAGGATGGTAGCTTGTCTTTTAAAATTCTTTAGGAAGATCACAGTATGAGAAGCATTAAAATTAAAAGATGTATATGCAGAATATTGCCTTCTTATATTACTTAAAGGGAATAAAAGTTACCTAATTTTTCAGAAGAGATAAAAAGTATTTCCAATCTAGTGAAGGTTGTTCAGATCAAATCATAGAGCTTGCAGTTCGGTGGGGAATGCAGATGATAAAAAAAGAACATGGCCATGGTGGAATTACTGGTTGGGTTAGCTGCTGTGAAGACAGTGAAGGGGACTGTATAGGGAACAGGTGGTGGAAGGGTCCACCTTCTAGGGGGTCAGCAAGACCTGTCTGAAAAGGGAAAAGCAGCCACATGAAGAAGTCAGAGGCAGGGAGGGAGAGGGGTCCTCAAGGCAGAGATGATGGTAAGTGCAAAGGCCCTGAGGCACAAAAAAAGGTTGGCCTGGGGAGGAATGAAGGAACAAAGAACTACTTGAGCAGACAGAGGCTGAGAAGCACTGAAGTTGTAAACAGTGAAAGGGTTTAGCCTTTACTCTAAGTATAGTAGGGAACCATTAAGAGAATTTAAGCAGGAGAATAGAATGGTCTAATCTGCTTGTTTGAAAGATCCATCTGAGTCTGAGTAGAAGGAGGGAGCCGCCTAAGGAGTCTGCAGAAGTGGGCTGGGGCTAGGACCAGCATAGAGATACAGAGATAGAGAAAAGGGCAGACTTTCAACATGTAATTTGGAGAAAAACCCAACAAAACTTACAGATGAATTTGATATGGAATGTGGTAGGGAGGCACTGGGAGAAATTAAGGAAAAGTCTTTTGTTTCAAGTTTTAGCAACAGGCCAGTGGTGGTGACATTTGCTGAAATGGGGAGCTGGATCTGGAGCGAGGGTGATGAGGGAAAAATCAGAGCTGCTTTTTGGACAGGATGTGTTTGCATTGGCAGGGAACCTGGTAAGTGGGGCTGTCATGTGAGTACAATTCAGATACATTCTTAAATTGAATATGGAGAAGGCCTACACCAAATTTTAACTGTGATTGTGAAAAAAATGTAATTCCCAATTAATTTTATGCTATTACAAGTTAACAAAATGTTCACAGCGAACATGATGTTCCCCTCAATTTCTATTTAAATAATTGATCGTGCAGCTTAAAACTGGTGGTGTTTAGATGCAAGGTAAAATGTTACATGCCATCTTACCTAAATTTTTTTCAACTCTGTTTACTATGACACCAAATGTATTGTTTGGCATAGGGCAATTGATGAATATTTGCTGAAGAAGTGAGTCAATAGGTATTCCTATAGAGTACCAAGCACAGGCAAGACTAATTCTGTTGAACTGCACAGTACCATGGCCAACGCTGGGTGGCCATGTATTATTCAGACCTGATCAGATTCTTACTTTCTTCTTCTTCCAGAACATGTGACATCTAAGGAAACACATATCCCTAATACTGCACAGTTTTACTGTCCCCAACTCCACTTAGTCACACGTCGTTATGGGGGTGTTCAGGTAAAGCTCAAGGACAGTGTCAATGACCATATAAAATGGCCACATACAGACTGGGTGCAGTAGCTCACACCTGTAATCCCAGCACTTTGGGATTCTGAGGCTGGCGGATCATCTGAGGTCAGGAGTTTGGGACCAGCCTGGCCAACATGGTAAAACCCTGTCTCTACTAAAAATACAAAAATTACCCCAGTGTGGTGGTGCGTACCTGTAATTCCAGCTACTTGGGAGGCTGAAGCAAGATAATTGCTTGAACCTGGGAGGTAGAAGTTGCAATGAGCCAAGATCATGCCACTGTACTCCAGCATGGGCAACAAAGTGACTCTGTCTCAAAAAAAGAAAAAGAAGAAGAAGAAGAAGAAGAAAGAAGGCCATGTGCAGAAAAGACTAGTTTCCTTACTTGCATTTGGTACTGGAAGAAGAATCCAAGTAACAGTTTGTAGAATTTGCAGCTAGTGGTGCCACCCCATGTAAATCAGAAAGTGAGAATTGAGATCTAACAACATAAGGAGCTACTGCTTGTCTCTCTGTGACAGTGCTTGGACTAGCCATAGGGACACTGAGCAGGTTACCCTGCACTAATCATAATGGCAAGTCTTCCTGTTCTGTGAGATCATTCTCAGAAACAGTGTTTGAAGAATTTATCAGAGTACTCTATGAAGGCTCTTCTAGCATATTTAACAATTGTTTCTTTAAGCTTACTTTGCTGTTAAAAGCAAAACAACATGAAGCTCTCAAATGGAAAAACCACTTACCAAATCATCAGCTGAAATTTCAGTATTGAACTGAAACTCTAAATGATAGATCAAGATTATCTATGAATCCTGGAGTTAGAGTGAATGGCTATTTTCAGTTAATGCTAATGATTTTTACATTTATTTGTACAACACAATTGTGAAAGAAGACCCCAAATGGAACTTAAACTCCACTGAACTCCCATTTGTTCATCAACCAGTTGCCTAAGACAGTTATTTAAATTAAATTTTCTACAGTTAAAACAAAAGCACACAGATAAATTGTGAAGTTAAAGATTATTCCATATAACTTTCGGGTATAAGTCCCATGCAAAACCTATATTATGTTGAAAATTAAATTTTAAATGATTATATCTCCTGCTTCATTGTCAATTTGATTGCTTTCTTTTTAACCTCTTCTACCTTATTCCCAGAGCTCCTCAGCGTGCCCCCTTTGCTCTGACCAGGCAATTTCTGCCTCACTTCACTGGTGAACTGACTGTTGCAGCCAATTCCTTTATTCACACACCCGTCCAGCAGAGCCTGGTTGTACATAGACTGGAGCTCAGAGCTCAGGGTTCATGGCTCATGCTGTTCTTGAGAGGTGACAACGTGCTGGCAGCCCTCGCTTGCTCTCGGGCCTCCTTGGTGTTGGCACCCACTCTGGTCGTGCCTGAGGAGCCTTTCAGCCAGCTGCTGCACTGTGGGAGACCCTCTCTGGGATGGCCAAGGCCGGAGCGGGCTCCCTCTGCTTGCCAGGAGGTGTGGAGAAAGAGGCGCGGGCTGGAACCAGCAGAGTGGCTGGCCGGCGCCACCGGCTCCGGTCAGTGAGGGGCTTAGCCCCCAGGCCAGGAGCTGCAGAGGGTGCGCCGGGTCCCCCAGCAGTGCCAACCCGCCAGCACTGTGCTCGAATTCTCGCGGGCCTCAGCTGCCTCCCCCGCGGGGCAGGGCTTGGGACCTGCAGCCAACCATGCCTGAGACTCCCCCTCCCCCACAGCGGTGGACTCCCACACCGCGGGAACCTCCCCTAGGAGCGCTGGCGCCGCCCGGTCCCGTCTACCGCCCAAAGTCTGAGGAGTGCACGACTCACGGCGCAGGTCTGGGGTGCAGCTCTGTCTGTGGCCGGGGTGTAGGATCTGGTGAAGCCAACTGGGCTCTTAGGTCTAGTGGGGACTTGGAGAACCTTTATGTCTAGCTAAGGGATTGTAAATACACCAATCAGCACACTGTGTCTAGCTCAAGGTTTGTAAATACACCAATCAACATACTCTGTATCTAGCTAACCTAGTGGGGACTTGGAGAACTTTTCTAACACTCTGTGTCTAGCTAAAGGATTGTAAACATACCAATCAGCACTCTATGTCTAGCTCAGGGATTGTTAATGCACCAATCAGCTCTCTGTAAAATGGACCAATCAGCAGGATGTGGGTGGGGCCAGATAAGGGAATAAAAGCAGACTGCCTGAGCCAGCCAATGGCAATGGACTCAGGTCTTTTTCCGTATGGTGGAGGTAGTTGTTCTTTCACTCTTTGCAATGGTTCTTGCTGGTGTTGCTGCTGCTAACTCTTTGGGTCCGCCAAGCATTTATAAGCTGTAACACTCACCCCGAAGGTCTGTAGCTTCACTCCTGAGGCCAGCGAGACCACGAACGCCCCTGGGAAGAATGAACAACTCTAGACACACTGTCTTTAAGATCTATAACACTCATTGCAAACTTCTTCCCGCCAGAAGGAAGAAACCGTGGACACATCTGAACATCTGAAGGAACAAACTCTGGACTACCAGAGTCTACACTGTTCTTTACTACAGTTAAGAACTGTAACAGTCACTGCGAGGGTCCGCGGCTTCATTCTTGAAGTCAGCGAGACCAAGAACTCACCAATTCCACACACATTCCTTGGTCACAAATGTTGTTTGATTCCATCTCTACAGGTTTTCCCCACATTTTGGCGTCTCTTCATAGTCTATCCCCAAACCCCTTGAATTCTGGCCCCTACTTCAGTTTGTCCAAATCGCTCTTTGTTGTGTAAGTGTAGTTGTGCACACACTCATTCTTAACACTGTTTAGCAATTGACTGCTCTGTGACATTTCATGTGAATTGGCTTATAAAATAGTTTTGGGCAGAGCCTTGTCTAATAGACGTTAAGTCCTGTGCGGAGCTTGGAGGCGAGAGAATGCTCCCATTAGTTCAAGTGGTGTGATAGATGGCTAATTTGTTTCTTTTTCCCTTTTTCCTGTGTGGTTCCGTCCCACACTCTTGCCTCTTTTTTCCCTCTTCTATCTAGGAGCTAAATATGCAAACATGAATGTGATCTGGTTCGTGTTCTAAGACACTTATGGGTTAATTGGGTGACAAGTCTATTAACCAAAAATTTAATGCATGATAAAAGTGATACAATTTTGAAGACGGTGCTGAGGGAATCAAGTTGGGCGTTCTTGAGAATTCAGGGTGCAGCTGAATAAGGCTCACAGCGGGCAGTGGAAAGGGCACTCATAGTATGTCTCTGTGCATACGGAGCGTAGGCCGATAACACCAAGAGCACAGTGCATCGGCGCCAGTACCTGGTGGTTCGTTTTCTTTTATTGCTTCCTAGAAAGTGTAAGACAAGGAGTTACAGGTGGTGGAGACGTGGATGAGAAGAGGGTGTCGATGGTGCTGAGGAGCCTGCAGCCACTCAGAGAATTGGAAAGTCACAGAAGGGACCCAGCAGGGTGCAGAGGGCTAACTTTGTGTCTGTGGATGAGATTGGGGCAGGGCTGAGGGCGAGGCAGAGAGGCCAGCAGAGTTTCTCTCCTGGCTCACTTTGTACGTGTTCAGTTTTGGAGCTGACTGTATGCAACTACAATTTCAAAATATTAATAAAAATAGAAATAATGTGTGAAAAAATGTGAAGGCAATCACCCAGAACCACTCCAAACTACCTACCTCTTCATTTCTTTGCTGACCATGACTATTGACAGTGGTCTCTGGTGCAACTCAAATGCGTGTTTATAGGCGCCTTCCCTGGCAAACCGGCAGAGCAGTGCGTGCTCCTGATCTGAAGTACCAGTTCAGGGACGATCTTCACTTCCTAGTTGTGATGGTGCTGAGCAGCTCTGGAAAGGAGACTTCAGAAAGGACTCCTGAGGATCAGGAGGCTGAGTCTGAGGACTAGGTGATTCCCGGGGCTTGCTGCTGCTGCCCCAAGCGGAACCCAGATCTAATAGTCTGTATACAGTTAAGCTGAACTCCCTCTTCCACTCCTACTGACTCAGCAAGAGTTGTGTGGTACCCACCTCAGGGCAAGCGAGGTGTTCCCCAGCCACTCAACCAGGAGAGGAAATGATGAGGGGTGCTCTCATTTTCTGGACAATTGTCACCATGGGCTCTGAGTAACTTCAGGGACGGGGCCTCTTCCCATATCTGTGTCCTCAGGGTCTTACTCATTGTACTGAACAGTCAGGAAATGTCTGTGTAAAAAACAGAGAGAATCCTTTTCGTTCCAGAAAGGCACAAAGCACATCCGTCCTGAGACAGAGAGGAGCTGGGTTTCCTGAGTTCTCTTGGCAGGAGAAGATCGCCAGGATAATGGAATGGGATTGCTAGTGCACCGGGCCCTTTGAAGCCCAGGGCGCCATTCAAAGTATGCTCTGCGCTGACTGGGAAGACTGTTCGGAGTCAGGAAGCTGGAGTTCTGGCCCAGTCCCCACCGGGAACTTGCTTTGCATCCCTAGGCAATTCACGGAAACACTAAGCATTTCCCATCAAACAAAAAATATGCTTATCTGCCCCGTTTACCTAGCATCAGATTTGTGAGGATCAAAAATAACAAGAAACATATATGAATGAGTCACTATGTAAAAGACACTGTTTCCAGAGGGTTATATATTTTAATTGTAACCCCAAATGAAGTGGCTATTGTTCTTTTCGTCTCCATTTCCCGGATGAGGAAGCAGGGCAGAGGGTGTTGAGCCTCATCACTCCGAAGTAAAGGGGCTCAGAGATGAAGGTAGGCAGTTTGGCTTGACAGCCTGCATTCCTAATCAATGCACTGCACCCCTCAAGAGAGAGGACGCCTGTAGAAATGCTTCCGTGTAAAATGCGCTTCCATCTGATGAAGGCTATGTACTGCATTCAACTTGGAAGGCAAAAATTACATATTATAAATATTATTTTAAAAAAAAACAAAAAACCTTGACTGGGCACGGTGGCTCATGCCTGTATTCCTAGCACTTTGGGAGGCCGCTGCAGGCAGATCACCTAAGGTCAGGAGTTCAAAATCCCCCTGATCAACATGGTGAAACCCCATCTCTACTAAAAACGTAAAAATTAGCCAGGCATGTTGGTGGGTACTTATAATCCCAGCTACTCAGGTGGGTGAGACAGGAGAATCGCTTGAATCCAGGAGGCAGAGGTTGCAGTGAGCTCAGACTGTGGCATTGCACTCCAGCCTGGGTGACAAGAGTGAAACTCTGCCTCAAAAAAACAAAAGAAAACGAAACCTTAAATAGACCTTGTATCTTTTTATCTTCCCTTCCTCTCTCCCTCTCTTTCCTTTTTACTTGATTTTTTTTTTCAGCCAAGTACAGATATTTATGGAATCAAACAGTACTTTGCACTGTCATAGTCTAGAGTTCTATGCACATGGAAGGTCATAGTATTTTATAGTTGTTATGAACTGAATTCTGTCCCCCTTAAATCCATATGTTGACATCCCACAATGTGACTATTTGGAGTCAGGGCCTTTGAAGAGGTGATTAAGGTTACCAGAGGCCATAAGCCAAGAGCACTAATCAAGTAGCACTGGTGTCCTGTAAGAGGAGGAAGACACCAAGGATGTGTGCACCCAGAGGAGAGCCCATCTGCAAGCCAAGGAGAAAGGCCTCAGGAGAAAACCAATCCTGCCGGCACCTTGATCATGGACTTCCAGCCTTTACAGCTGAGACGATCAGTGTCTGCTTTTGAAGCCTCCCAGTCTGCAGCGCTTTGCTACCATGCCCCCAGCAGGCTGATAACTGGGCGCATGCCTCCTGCACTGCCTTGATCTTTATTGATCTTGCTCCAAGTGTAAATTTTTTCGAGTTCATTTTTTTTTCCCTCAGAACAAAAACTAAACAATTTCCTTACAGGCTCTGCTACTGTCATACCCACTCCAAAGGTCAGGCCTGCACAGTGAGGGGCTGTGCCACTGCACCTGGATGTGCATGAGAAGGTGCAGCCTCTAGGGACCATGGCATGCTGGCTGAGGCATTGGCAGCGTCTATCCACTGAACCCCCACCCCATAGTCCTTATGTTAGGCAGCGCCCGTTTGTTTGAGTGAGTGTAGGCAGAGATCGATTACAAAGTGTTTCAGGTCTGGCAGCTGTAGGAGATTACAGACACAGGTGTATGCCTGGGGTTTGTTTTTGAGAGACCCCCTGCAAATCCCTTTCACACTTGGGGACCCTGCAAGGGACACAGGGATTTAGGAACAACTAGGAGAGGGAAGTCCAAGGGATGCCATCAAGAAAAGGCAGCATCTGGACTCTGCCATCAAGATGGAGAAGAATGGAACTGCAGCAGAGCTGGGCATGTTCCTGGTTTCCATCTGCAGTCCCCCAGTGTCTAGATGACGCCTCACACACACTGCAGGTGCTCAGACCCACATATTGAATAGAATGAACTTGTGAAGGCATGGGTGGGAGGGACGTGGGTTTGTCATTCCTTCTGTCAGTGCAGTTACAGCACGAGCTGTGTGCTGGATCACCAGATCTGTGAGACTCAAAGCCTTCCAGGATCCCCGCTTGGTGGTTTTCATTCACGATGGTGACTGTGTCCCTCCTCACAAATGCACAAGGAGACTAAAAGCCACTGGAGGTTGAAGCAGGAGGGTCTGCTCAGAGGCTCAACTCACATTTCCAACCCTACCACCAAGAAAGCATTCATGGAGGCCTTGCAGCGAGGAGGAGGAGAGAAGGGAACATTGTTTCAGAAACACACAGGTTGCATGGAATACAAGCCCGGGATGTTTTTGTAGAGGGAAAAGAAAATGTTTTCTTCAGAACAGAGGAGACTAGGAAACAGGAAGTAAGAACACCACACTGACTTTGGGTCCGTGGAAAACCAGTTTGGGAGTTCTTTCCAGGGAGATTAGCTGTCTCCTTGACCCCTGTGACTAGCACTGTTGAGTTAGGTTGTAACTTTGAGTTGGTTGAGATGGTGTGGTTTGGAGAACCCGTGGAGATGACTAGAGTTTCTTTCATGATGTAATGGAAGAGGGTCATAGTCCAGGCCTGTGTGGCCTCTGGAGTTTGCATCTGTCTTCCTAGCTCCAGACAAGTCACTTGCTACAGTGACTCTATGAGGGTTAGTGCTTCTCTGCTGAGCAGGAATATTGACTTAAGGCAGTGGAGCAGTTTTTAAGCTACATCTGCTTTTCGTACCTTTCACCTTCTGTATTTCTTTGATTTGTGGGGGAGAGGGGTTGTTTACTTCTTGAGTTTTTCAGTTTGGAAGATAATTAAGAAATAACTTTAATTGTAAGACAAAAGAGCATAGTAGCGGAATAGTAACTTTCTCATACAACAATGAATTTAGTATTCCGAAAGCTGCCAGGCTTCAGGTTTCAGCAAAGGATTAGTTTAGTGAGACCAGCTAATTGTTTAAAAATCAAGAGCTCACTTTGTGAAATAGAAAAGTGTCATTTTGCCTGTCCCTTCCATTTAACTTCCATTTAGTGGTTGGCAAAAGGCTAGTGGCATGTAATTTTCATATTTTCAGAACACTACTCTGCAATTACTGGGGAATTTAGACAGTAGTTGGCTACTATGATCTTGTCCACAGCCCCAAGAGCTGTAGTGTTTCTTTTTCTAGAAAAATACATCAGTAAAAATCCATCAGTGCCAGGTATTGACAGGAAAACAACTAGTCTGCAAATGTGCAAATCAGAAGTACCTAAGTTTGCATTTTGCCTGGAACTAATGACAGGAAATGATTGTACCCCAGGTGCCAATTCAGTATAAGCAAGCAGAAAAGTTATTGCAGGAAGTCATTTGGTGAAGACTGTGGAATCAGCAAGAGCATCCGAGGCTTCGAGCTGGGATAGTGATTCTGAGATGTTAATGGACCCCATCAGACAGACAAGGGCTGAGGTCAAGTATTACAAACTATGGAATTGCATAAAACATAATTAAAAGTCACAATCTCATCCTTTAAAAATGATCTCTTCTGTGTTGCCTTTTCTTGCTGAGGAAAGAATTGTGTGCCCTTTTTTTTTTTAATTGCTCCCCAGGGCCAGGCGTGGTGGCTCACACCTGTAATCCCAGCACTTTGGGAGGCCGAGGCGGGCGGATCACAAGGTCAGGAGATCGAGACCATCCTGGCTAACATGGTGAAACCCTGTCTCTACTAAAAATATAAAAGAAAAAAAAAAATTAGGCGGGTGTGGTGGTGGGTGCCTGTAGTCCCAGCTACTCGGGAGGCTGAGGCAGGAGAATGGCGTGAACCCGGGAGGCGGAGCTTGCAGTGAGCCGAGATGGCACCACTGCACTCCAGGCTAGGCTACAAAGCAAGACTCCCTCTCAAAAAAAAAAAAGAAAAAAATTGGCTCCCCAGATCCCAAACTTTTCAAATTGGAAAATTGAAGCTGAAGTTTCTAATTTATTTCGTATACTTTTCTTTTTAAGAGAAGATTTATTGGGTCAGATGAAGAATAGATAAAATCAGCCCCAAGAGAGTTCATGCACTCATTACACAAATACTTACTATACATGTGCTCTGCACAGCGTTCAGTGCTGGAGACAGACAAGGTGCTGATATGCTTCTTGTCTCCATGGAATTATTCTGTAGTGAGAGCTAATAAACAATCAATTCAATAATTTCATTACAGATTGTAATTAGTACTATTAAGAAACAAACAGGACGATGAGATAGAGTCTATCAGTTGCCTTCTGCTTGGTAACAGACAATCACAGTATCTCAGTGGCTTACAAAAATCAGCCTTTATTGCTCCCTTGTGTCTTGGGGTAGGGGGGTAAGTGCACTCTGTCCAGCCTGAGGATGACAAGAGCATCAATCTAAAACACTGCAACAAGGGAGCCCGGAGTGGGGCCATTCAATAGGTCACAAGAGAAACTAGAAAACTGTCTTCCGTGCAGGAGTCCTGGAAGGCCGTTCTGAGTAGGAGACACTTCAGTGGAAACACAAAGGAGGAAAAACAGCCAGTCATGCTGAGAATTGGAGATGAGTTTACCATACTGGAAGTACAAAAGCTCCCAGGGGAGAGAAAAGAGTCACCTGTTCCAGCGATCTGAAAGGATGCCAGTGTGAATGGCAGGGGATGAACTGGAATCAGGTTGGAAAGGTAGGCAACCTAGGCCTTGGCAGACACCATAAAGGATTTTATTTTCCAGTCTAGGAGAAGCCCTAAAGCATTTTAAGTAGCAGATTAGGTGACAAGACATAAGTCTTTAAAAGATGTCTCTGGTTTCCATATAAAAAGTTTGTGATCAGGAAGGAAAAGTAACAGGGAGGACCCTTTGAAGGCTGCTGCCTTCTGTGGTGCAAGGTAGAGTTGGGGGAGCCTTGGACCTACATCGATGGAGACATCAGTGGAGAGCAGAGAAGGGCTGGATTGGATGTAAGTTACATCGTGGAGGTAAAAACCAGCAGGGTTTGCTGGTGGATTGGATGTGGACTATGAAGGGCACAAAAAATCAAGGCTCCCTCCTGAATTTTGGGGTTGATCACACACACACAGACACACACACACACACACACACACACACACACACGAAACACCGTGTGATGGACTGTGGTGATGTTTACTGAAGTGGAGAAAAATAGGTGAAGAGGTGTTTTGGGGTAGAATTAAGAGATTCATTTTAGACATGCTGTGGTTGAGATACCTGTTATGGGTACAATTGCATACCTCAAAAAGATATGTGGATATGAGTGGACTCACATATCCACTCATCCTTAAAATAAAATGAGATTTCTTCATGGGGTTCCAAAAGGAAGGAGATATCATTTCTGTTCCTTGTCTCAATAATGCATCTTCTGCCTAACGACAGATGTCAGATTAAATGGACAAGACAAAATAGAAATGTCTTTATGAGGAGCAAGCTGCTTTGTTCCACCAGGTATACATGTGTGTTCACAGTAGTGTCACGCACCGTTTGGTGGCTGTGGGCGATTCTTCAGTGGGATTCACATTTTGGCCATAAATGAGACACTATAATTACATCAAACTTTGATTAATCTTCCTGCCAACAGATCAGGAATCACATATTAGGCCTGATCCAAGCTCATGTTCTTCCTTTATTTAAACACACACACACACACACACACACACACACACACAAGATATGTTGGGAGTCTTAACCTCCAGGATCTCAGAATGAGACCTGATTTGGAAATAGGGTATTTGCAGTGCAATCAAGTTAAGAAAAGGTCACACTGGAATAGTGTGGGCCATTAGTCCAATATGCGTGGTGTCCTAAGAAGAGAGAACATACAAACACACACACACACCCACACACCACCACCACCACCACCACCACTACCACCGTGTGATGACTGAGGCGGGAACCAGAGTGATGCAGCTGCAGGCAAGGACCACTGTGGATGACCGGCCACGACCCAAAGCTGGAAGGGGCGGGGAACAATTCTACACTAAAACCTTCACGGGGAGCAGCGCCCTGCTGACACCTCAACTGCACAATTTTAGCCACCAGAACAGTGAGGCAATACATTTCTGTTTTTTATTTGTTTGGTTATTATTATTATTATTGTTACTTAATAGAGACAGGGTCTCACTCTGTTGCTCAGGCTGGCCTGGAACTTCTGAGCTCAAGCCATCCTCCCACCTTAACCTCCCAAAGCACTGGGATTAGAAGTCATGTCTGTTGTCTTAAGCCACTCAGTTTGTAGTACATTGTTAGAGCAGCTGTAAGAAACTAATACAATGCTTAAGCACTTAGATCAAGATATGGATCTGAGCCCAGAAGAAAAGGTCTCCATCTGAGGATGAAAATAGTCTATCAATGCTGAGACCCTGAGGAAGAATGTTCCAGGCAGAGGGAAGAGCATGCCTGTTTTTAGCATACTATTTCTTTTATACAGAAGAACCATTCTGCAGTACAAGAGAAAATAAATAGGTATGAAATTGTATAGCGTGATTTCCATCCCTGGAATGATCAAAATAGATATTACCTGCACATATTATGTTAGAAATTGTATTATACATACCCAGCACCCCCCAAAAAAAAAAGTGAAACTGCATCTCAAAAAAAAAAAAAAAAAGGCCTTCATGCTACAGACTGTGTTTATTGTAATGAAATGTGTTATGGTGCAAGTCATTTGTGGTTATTTAGAATATTAAAAAATATCATAGATTTTCAGAATTGTAAGGGACATTAGAGGTTACGTCTTGAAGAACTCTCTTCTTCTTAATGCTTAAGTTTTCTACATTACCATTAATAAGATATCACTTAATTTCTGCTAAAACACTTCCAGTAATATAAGGAGCAGTTAGACTTCCAGGGCAACCCATCCATTTGGCAATTAGACATTTTTGATCATAGAGGGCAAAAACACATCTTTGTGACTTCATTAACTTGTCCAAGTTATGTTCTTTGAAAAAAATCTCAAAGTTAAATCTCATCCCTCGTCCCCAGAAATTCTTTTAGATGTTTGAATGCACGAACCACGTTCTTATGAGGGTTTTCTCCAGGCTGGTGTACCTGGTTCTTCCACCTGAGACTGTTTCTAACCCTGACCCCTCAATTCTGTAGTCTCCTCTAAACTTCCCTCAGCTTGTCAGTGTCTCTCCCAACTCCATGTTTAAACATCAGCAGGACCAAGTAAATAATGCAGTAAACAATTGCAGAAAGCAATTATTAGGAGAGAAGGAAATAACAAAAGGAGGGAGTTTTTCCGATAAGAGCATTAAGAAGAAAAATCTAAATAAAAGTATCAAATCCATATGTATGGGGATGAAAATCGGGAAGGAATTTGCCTCCAGTGAAAAGACATTACATTATTTGATGGAAAATAGTGAAAAGTGATGTCTTCAACACCATGTACCTGCTTTGTGCATTTTTGGTTTTGCCTTTTCTAGGATTGTATTCAGAATCCCAGCATTTGTCTTCTTTTTACTTGAGTTATCACTAGTTTAAATGAATAACTTGTTACTTACTTTTTTTTTTTTTTTTTTTTTTTGAGACAGAGTCTTGCTCTGTGGCCCAGGCTGGAGTGCAGTGGCACGATCTCGGCTCACTGCAAGCTCCGCCTCCCAGGTTCACGCCATTCTCCTGCCTCAGCCTCCCCAGTAGCTGGAACTACAGACGCCCGCCCCCATCCCTGGCTAATGTTTTGTATTTTTAGTAGAGACAGGCCTTCACCATGTTGGCCAGGATGGTCTCGATCTCCTGACCTTGTGATCCACCCGCCTCGGCCTCCCAAAGTGCTGAGATTACAGGCGTGAGCCACCGCGCCCGGCCAACTTGTTACTTACTGTTGATGAACTAATTGCAATTCTCGGGCATGCCTCTTTGTTAAGCACTTTGACCCCACCCCCCTCATACCCATCCCTTGCAGGGAGTTCCCAGGGGTTAACTTTCTCTCTGGGGCCCCTGAAGGGAATTGTCTGCGTTTTGGTTCCTTTGTGTTGTCAGTGCCCTCCAGCCTCCTTTCTGCCTCTGGATCTTGCTCTGTGTCCTTGCTCTGTACCTGTTTTTTTACTCTGACCGTCTCTACTGCCGCTTTCTGTGTCTCCCGTGATTCCGCCCGCAGTCATCCCATTCTCTTACCTACTCTGGCCACTCTTGGCCTGTTTCTTTCCCTGTGTGTCAAAGGCTCATTTTCTTCCCTCTTACTCACAGTATTGATGACATTTGCTAAATTGAGGTATGAACAGAGGTTAATAAGAAGTCCTGCTGCTGTTGGTTTGGGTCTACAGGAACAGTGGAGAAGGAGGAAGAATATGGCTGAAGGAGGCCAGGGTGGAAAGGGAGAATAAGGAAGAGGGGAGAATGTCACCAGGATTGTCCAAGCTATTTCTTACTAACGTGCAGTTGACTTGCAAATTGTGATTGAAACAAACACTACCAAAATATTTAGAAAGTTTTCACTTTCTAAATAATATTTAAAACATGAAGTTGAACCTGTGTACATGTGATCAGTTTTTATTTAAACTGTCAGCCTTCAAGGTTTTTTTGTGTGTGTTCGTGTTTATTATTTTCCATAAGAAATTCGAGTCTACCATAGAGCGCTATGCAAATAAACAGATCTTAAGTATAAATACCAGGGCTGCAAGGATTGTTCCTATTCTGCAGCTTAGGGTACAGAGAAATGTATCCCTTCCCTCGCAGTCAACCAGCCCAGCGAATGCAGCAGGAAAGGGACCCACTCCTTTACATTTGACCTTACCTTGGCACTGATTATCAAGGCATTCTTTTAAAACATGATGTTATTGATATATTCTAAAATTTTCAGATGAAATCTTTTATTTCTTTATTTAATCACCATAATTTGTGAATATATTATTTTATAGGGCAAAAAGCACTTTGCAGATGTAAGTTAATTACCATTAACTTCCATCTTTATTGCCAGAGAATATTCTTTTTTGAGCTCTCCGTGAAATCAGGGAGGTTTGGTGAAGCACACAGAGAAGGAAGACAGAAGGAAGAGCCAGCCAAGGTGGCATGTCCCATACTGAGGAGTGAGGGGGCCCCAGATCAGGGTGAAGCGCCCCTCACTGAGGAATGAGGGGGCCCTGGATCACTGTCCCACCCAGGGTGGCATTCCTGGCACTGAGGAATGAGGGGGGCCCTGGATCGCTGTCCCACCAGGGTGACATGTTCCCCACTGAGGAATGAGGGAGACCCTGGATCGCTGTCCTGCCCAGGATGACATGTTCCCCACTGAAGAATGAGGGGGCCCTGGATCGCTGCCCTACCAGGGTGACATGTTCCCCACTGAGGAATGAGGGGGCCCTGGATTGCTGTCCCATCCAGGGTGACGTGCCCACCACTGAGGAATGAGGGGGGCCCTGGATCGCTGTCCCACCCAGGGTGACGTGCCTGCCACTTAGGAATGAGGGGGCCCAGGATCGCTGTTATTTGAACTTCCCTAGCTCCTGCAGCAGGTGGAGGTGCCTCAGAGCTGTAACACTCAGCACATGCTGCAGGGTGCCCAAAGGACGGGGTAGACAGTGTCTACATTCATGACCCAGCAAACCATCCCTTTACCTTTTCATTCTTCTCAGTTTCTTCAGCCCTATTGCAAGGTCTCTAATGTCTCGTTAGCTGTCTTGTATCCCTTGGTAATGTCTTGATTGAGGATTTTGGAACTTTATGTATTTGAGCGACTTCTACTTTAGGAGAAATGACACATTTGAGAATTAAAACAGCGCAATCTTCGGGCACCACTCCAGCTCATTAAAAGCCTCTGTAATGGGCATCTCCTGGTGTTTGAGTTTCCCATCTCACCACATCAAAGGACCATTGAGTTTCTGAGTAGGTCGCACATGAGACCATCCAGGTGGACTCTGAATGTTCCTAATGAATTAGGGTGTTGCATCTCATTTTTCATCATCAGGGAGTGAGCACAGGAACGCCAGTAGGAGCAGCGGCTGGTCCATCTGCTCTAACACAACCTCCCAAATTGTTCAAAAATTTGTATTTTTCTGGTATATGGATGGACCTTGACTTAATTATTCAAGTTAGTAGAATGGTGAAATCAAGATCAAGTGTTGATGAGTCTTTATTGTATTACTTCCTATTGCTGCTGTAATAAATTACTACAAACTTGGTGGCTTACAACAATACAAATGTATTATCTTATAGTTCTATGGGTCAGGAGTGTGAAATGAGCTAAAGTCAAGGGCTGGAGTTCTTTCTGCAGGCTGCCCTTTCCAGCTGCCAGCTGTCCTCCTTGGTTCCTGGCCCCTTCTGGTTTCAAAGCCAGCAATGACTGGTCGAGTCTTCTTCACAAGGCCACCTCTCTCCTGCCTCCTTCTTTCTCATGTAAATGCCCTTGAGATTTCATCGGGCCTGCTTGGGTAGTCCACAATCACCTCTCAATCTCAACATAATGAACTTAATCACATCTGCAAAGTCCTTTCTGCATTGTAAAGTCACATATTCACAGGTTCTGGGAATTGCATAAATGAAGACATAAAAGATTTAATCTGAAAATTTTAGAATAAATAACTTTTTTTTTGGAGACAGGGTCTCACTCTGTTGCCCAGGGTGGAGTGCAGCAGTGCAATCACAGTTCACTCCAGCCTTAACTGGCCTGGCTCAAGCAATCCT
The DNA here is from genome assembly GCF_047675955.1 of Chlorocebus sabaeus. Classification (NCBI taxonomy): domain Eukaryota; kingdom Metazoa; phylum Chordata; class Mammalia; order Primates; family Cercopithecidae; genus Chlorocebus; species Chlorocebus sabaeus. The sequence goes on from NC_132921.1 coordinate 72,844,758, forward strand.
CCCACCTCAGCCTCCAAAGTACCTGGGACCACAGGTGTGCACCATCATGCCTGGCTAATTAAAAAAACTTTTTTTACAGACTGGTCTCCCTGTGCTGTCCAGGCTGGCCTCGAACTCCTGGGCTCAAGTGATCTTTCCACCTTGGCTCCCCCAAAGTATTGGATTTACAGGCATGAGCCACTGTGCTAGGTCTAAATGAATAAGTTAATATATTAAAAGAATGCCCTGATAATCAGTGCCATATAGCTATGTACCACCAAAACCACATGGCCAGGTGCAGTGGCTCCCGCCTCGAATTCCAGCGCTTTGGGAGGCCAAGGTGGGAGGATCACTTGAGCCCAGGAGTTTAAGGCTGCAGTGACCTATGATCACATAACTGCACTTCTGCCTGGGCAAGAGAGCAAGATCCTAATTCCAAAAAGAATTTTAAAAAAACCATCTGTATAACTGAAGAAAGGTAGGTCACCAATGGTGTTTACTGTCTTATAAAGTCAAATCAGCTATTACATTGGTTTACAGACTAGTAGATGGAGAAGGATGGCTGCCTATTTTCTGGTTTAAAGATGCTTTTATTTGCATATTTGCATATTCTCATAATGAGGGGTTTAAAAAAAAATCAGCCGAAATCAGCACCTGAGCTGGTGCCCAAGAGTGTACGGTGAAAACCAGACATTTACATTTAAATTGTCCAAAGAGGTGTTTACATCTATGCAATTATTAAATTGAAATTAAATTTGATTAAAAATTATTAGAATCCAGAGAACTATAATGGGCTTCTTACACTGTCTTTGTGGAGATTAGATACTTGATCGACATTAAACTGCTCTAAGTGTCCTATATGCTTGGAACTTAGATTATCAGTTTCTTATTTTAAATGTATTCTTTTAGTTTATGGAAATATTGTACATGAGAAAAAATGCTGCTTATTAGACATTATGAGTAAATACTGTAGCTGATATTTAGATGTCATAATGGAGCACTTGTGGAACTTAAAGAGGATGCTGAAATGATTTTTGAAAGCTGTAAGTAATAATCATGCAGGCTTATATATACTTGAAAATATTTCGCTTTCAAATATAGGGTACAAGTTGCTAAATTCTCCCCTAAAACTTTTTTTTTGTCCTCTTGCAAAGGGATAAGACAGTAAACACCATTGGTGACCTACCTTTCTTCAGTTATACAGATTTTTTTTTTTAATTCTTTTTTGGAATTAGGATCTTGCTCTCTTGCCCAGGCAGAAGTGCAGTTATGTGATCATAGGTCACTGCAGCCTTAAACTCCTGGGCTCAAGTGATCCTCCCACCTTGGCCTCCCAAAGCGCTGGAATTCGAGGCGGGAGCCACTGCACCTGGCCATGTGGTTTTGGTGGAACATAGCTATATTGAGAGTTACGGAAAATGCGAATTTTCCTTGGGAACTGAAAGTCAAGGGGCAGCTCTGCCTTTCTGGTGGAGACTTCCTCTGAGGCAGTGGAATGGGTTCTCCAGGTAGTGGGTCTTTTTTAGAAAGTTATAGCAGTTAAGAGATAGAAAAATGGCCGGGCGCGGTGGCTCACGCCTGTAATCCCAGCACTTTGGGAGGCTGAGACAGGCGGATCACGAGGTCAGGAGATCGAGACCATCCTGGCTAACACGGTAAAACCCCGTCTCTACTAAAAAATACAAAAAACTAGCCGGGCGAGGTGGCGGCGCCTGTAGTCCCAGCTACTCAGGAGGCTGAGGCAGGAGAATGGCGTAAACCCGGGAGGCGGAGCTTGCAGTGAGCTGAGATCCGGCCACTGCACTCCAGCCTGGGTGACAGAGTCAGACTCTGTCTCAAAAAAAAAAAAAAAAAAAAGAGAGATAGAAAAATGAATATGATAGAAAAATACATATAAAAGAGCATTATAAAGGATTATATTCTATTTAAAATAAGATTCTACTCAATTCTATTTAAAAATATTAAAGCAATGTTATCCAGCATATTTAAAATATGAACATTGCATGAGGTGATAAGGATATTATTAGCTATGGTAGCCATGGGAGGGAAGACATTAAATATTTTTAAGTGTAAATATACTACTAAACGACTAGATTTTAATTACAAGGAGAGACTAGTTTGATATTGATATTTGCAACCTTAATGCCACCACATTTTAAAATTATTGGCAATATAATTTAATTAAGACTATTTTTAAAAATACAAGTGTAGGACACAGAGATTAAATGTAAATAAGTTCTGTTGAATAGATGACTGAATAAGGAAAGAAAATACTTTATCTGAAAACTAAAATATCAAAGAAAGACAAAATATTTTAAAAGTTTCTAGGTCCCATTGCAGTTATTAGGAGGCTATTTGTGTGTTATGACTGAAGGACTGGATTGTAGCAAATTATAGAGTGGTTAAGGGCCAGCCATGCCTTCTTTGTGTTTTCACACCATGTAGCATGGGGCCTTGTGCTTTGAAAATGTGCAGTGAACTGATAGTGCATGAATTTAGTACATTGAAAAACTAATGTAACATTTAGCAAGAAAGCTGAAAGGCAGTAGATTCACTAGAAAGGTGTGCATACACTAATATAATTATTATTTTAACAAATAATGACTGGGCTTCCTCTCTGAGCCATGCAATTCTCTGGGCTGAATATATAAATATGTACAAATAAACATGGGCCTCATCCTCATGGAAGTTGCCATGAAGGGCAAAGTAGTGGCTTGATATACTCGCATTCTTTTATTATTTAATGACCCCTGGATGTTCCTGAATATTTTTTGCTTATCCCATTTTATCAGAGACCCTCATTTCAAGTTGGTGAGTTTTTCACAAAACAAACAAACAAATAAACAGGACTAGAGAATAAATAAGGAGCTTAACCAGTACCCACCCTTCGAATGAGTGACTCGGCCAGGTGCACTTCCAGTGAAGATGTGTTTTGTTGCTTCAATTCTATTCCTAGTGGTGGTGTGGACCCATGTCAAGTTTGCAGATCAGACTTGGCTCTTAGAGGATTGTGTGATTAGGTGTCTGTCATCCCCAGGTTTTGTACAGTGTGTTACACTTCTCAAAACACGTTGAGTGCATTAAATCAGCCTCTGCTCACAGGCACCCTGTGGAGCACACAGGCAGCATTTTGGATGGGGCTGTTTTACAACTTTGGAACCCAAAGCGTGGAGTGATTATGCTTTAAGGGCCTTAATTTCCCTCTGGTTTATGTGTTACTCAAAGACAGGTGCTATCCATAAGCATCTAGCACAATACCAGTACCTAGCTGGTGTTTGGTACGTGGTTAGTGAACTAAAGATACACAGAACTTTGAAATGTGTCTTTGATTAGGAATCTGTTGGTTAAGAAAATCTTGAGGTTTCAGGAGCTCCTTCACAGTCCTCCCTTTCTTTTCATGCAGTGCCTGTACATATTCATTCACTCTCGCTGCTATAACAAAATGCCATCCACTGAGTGGCTTCGACAGCAGGCGTTTATTATCTCACCACTCTGGAGGCTGGATATTTGAGATCAAGGTGTCTTCAGGTTTGTGTCCCCTGAGGCCTCTCTCTTAGGCTTGCAGATGGCTGTCTTCTCTCTGTGTCTCTATGTGGTCTTCCTTCTGTGCCTGTCCGCATCCTATTCTCCTCTTCTTACAAGGACACTGGGCATACTGGATTAGGACCCACCTCTGACCTCTGCTACCTTAATTACCTCTTCAAAAGCCCTATCTCTAAAGACAGTCACATTCAGAGGTACTGGGTGTTAGGACTTTGACATATGAACTTAGCATATGAAGGGACACAATTTAACCCATAACAAGACATTTATGTTTATAGCGCCCACATATATTGTTACTCCATATGATACCAAAGAAGTGTAATGATCTTAGAAAAGTGAGCTTGACTTAAGTGTTTCCTGAGAAGAAAGGTGCTACTGCTCTCTTATGCTGCTCTCACACACGCCTCAGCCAGTCCATGAGCTGAGCTGGGCTCAACCTCCCCTCAGCCGAATCTCCAGCACAGCGGTTCTCAGCCCTGGCTCACTGTGGAATCACCAAGGGAACTTTAGAGCATACCCATGATCTCGCCCCCACCCCAGAAAAATGAAATCAGAACTTCTGGGGGTGGAGTCTGGACATCCATCCTATTCTTAAAGATTCCCAAGGGGCTTCAATGCACAACAGGGCTTTTGAAGCCCAGCACACTACAGAGACTCAGCAATTAATTGAAAATTATTTAACAGCCAGGCACGGTGGCTCACGCCTGTAATCCCAGCACTTTGGGAGGCTGAGGCGGGTGGATCACGAGGTCAAGAGATCGAGACCATCCTGGCTAACACAGTGAAACCCCGCTTCTACTGAAAATACAAAAATTTAGCTGGGCGTGGTGGCTTTTGCCTGTGGTCCCAGCTACTCGGGAGGCTGAGGCAGGAGAATGGCGTGAACCCAGGAGGTGGAGTTTGCAGTGAGTCAAGATCACGCCACTGCACTCCAGCCGGGGCAACAGAGCGAGACTCCGTCTCAAAAAAAAAAAAAATTATTTAATAAGAGTCCTTGGGATACACTGCCCAGGCAAATAACAATGATGTGGCAAGAGCAACCTACCAGGATTCCTACCCTGAGACAATCACCAACTGTATGTAGCGAGAGAGTAGGTCACAGAGATCCTGAAGGACTTGAACACAATCACATAAGTAGTTAAGTAACAGAATTGAATCTTCAACACAGTACAAAGGATAATAGAAGTCAGTAAAGACGCCATTTTTATTGTGTAAAAAGATTCCTATGTCTGTTTCCCCTATTGAATTAATCAGCTGAAAGATTTATTACTATAGATGTCAGGAGGACTCCAAAATATTTATAATCTTTAATTGCTGCTACAGAGCAACGCACACTTCTTGGAAACTTAAGCCTTTAGAACACCCATTTACCGTTAAATCAACTAGCTGGCCTGTCACCCCCCTCTGAAACTTGAGGTCTCCCACTGCAGGGACTGGGCGTTATTTACCTCTGTCACCATAGCACCCGACATAATTCTGGCATATAGCATGCAGTCAGCAAATGTTAAAATGGATGAGGAAATGATTAAGAGATAGGCAAAAGATGGAACTTTGGACCACAAAAGCAAATAGAAATCTAGACAGTCAGGGCTAGAAGTCCAGAGACATCAGTTACCCAGGGTCAGAAGCCGAGTCATGTTTTGGAAGCCAGTGAACTAAACAAGAGTGGGCCCAGTGGATAACCAAAGACAGGCTCACACAGGCAAGCAATCTGGGAACTGGGAAAGTTGTTGCTGGTCCATAACTTGTGCAGTTGGCCAGGAAGTTAGGTTGTCCTGAGAGTTAACTAGCAGCAGACAATGTGAACTAATTAAGACAAGGGTGTGTGTTTGGGATTTGCTTTGATATACCTTGATTGGACAGTAACTGATGCTAAAGTATCATAGGCCTATTTTCAATGCAGTGACAAGCATCTTGCGTGATTAGCACAGAGGTTGCTGCTGTGGCTGGAACATGAATTGCGGCTCAGAGGCAAAGGTAGTTTGGTCTAGACAATTTAGCAAAAAGGTTCCTTTTTAAGACAACATGTCCAAATTCAATGAATTTGCTGCCCACCAAGTAATTGATGGGAAACAAAAAACACTGGTAAAAGGATTCCCAGGCTTATATATTCCACATATGTACATATATTGCCCTTTTGTCAAGTACAGAGGTGCCTGTCAAGTGAGGAGAAAGATGTGTCCTTTGAAGGAAGTTGGAAGCTCTGCCTGACTTCAGCTGGTGGGGCGCACGTTTTATATTTATTCACATATTTGTCATTTCTGTGCTCTTCTTCTCTTCTTGTAGATCGAGGTTACTATTGAGTGTGGTTTTCCTTCCTGAAGAACTTTTAGCATTCCTTTTGGCTGTGAATCTTTTGGATTTTGTTTGTTTGAAAATATATTTACATTTGCCTTCATTTTCAAAGGATAGTTTTGCTAGATATAAAATTTTTGGTTGAAATTTTTTGCCACCCCCCTCAGTTCAGCATTCTTATCTGTCGTTCCAGCATCTTCTGGTTTCCATTGTTTTTGATGATTTTAGTCATCAGTTTTTTCATTGCCCTCCCTTACTTAATGTATTTTTTTTTCTCTGGCTTCTTTAAAAATTTTCTCTCCATCTTAAGACTTTCAGTAATTTGACTATAATGTATCTACAAGTGATTTTTTTCTTTGTGCTTATGATACTTAGGGCTTATTGACATCCTTAAATCTCTGGAAGAGGTGAGAACTGAGTGAAAGGCATATGAGGAACATTCTGGGTAATGTAAATGTTCCAGATCCTAATTCTCATGGTGGAACCCTATATGCATACATTTGCTAAAACTCATTGAATTGTACACTTAAGATCTATGCATTTCAATTTATTTAACCTATGTTTTATGCTAGAAAAGAGACTTAAAGCATTTATGTTAACAAATGTAACTTTATGAAAGCTGTATTTGTTAACTTTCCGTAACTCATTTGTTATGACTAAATCTGGGAATTCAATTCATCATTGTTTTTGAGAATACTTTTTAAATCTGAGCACACCTTTTCATCTTCTAAATGATAGAAGCCCTGGTGCAAAAATACAGTTAGATAGAAGGAATAAAATCTAGTGTTTGATAGCAAAATAGGGAGACTATAGTTAACAATAGTTTATTGTATATCTCAAAATAAATAGAAAAGTAGTTTTGGAATGTTCCCAATTCAAAGAAATAATAAATGTTTGATGTGATAGACATCCCAATTACCCTGATTTGATCATTACACATTGTATGCTGGCTTCAAAATACCACGTGCTCGATAAAAATGTTAAACTATTATGTACCCATAGTAATTAAAAATAAAAAATATATAAGTAATATAATAAAAAGGATACTTTAAGATATTTTTTAGACTACTAGGGAATAATTTTTTACAAAGAACATACTTCATAGTCAAATAATAGATAAGACAGAAAGCGATGTACCTGAAGATTCATATACCAAAGAAGGAAGGAAAAGAGAGGGAGAGCATGAGGGAGAGAGGAAGGGGAGGAGGAAAGAAAGGAAAGAATGGACTGAATAGACTTGAAGATGATGGGAAGGAGGGATTTCTAGTTTTGGGCTGGCTGCTCTGTTTCATAGCAGATGTGGGAGGGTAAATGGAAAGCTAATAGACCAATAGGAGCTAAGTATGGATCTCCATGAATTTAACTCTGAGGAGGCAAAGAGTGCTTGTTCCCTTCTTTGCCATATACTAATGTTCTGCTTCCTTCAGTCTTTTGCCCCCATGAAAACTAAAGATTTTACATTGTGTTCCCTAAGATCTTAAGCCACAAGGCTGTGCTGATTAACATTGACTTATGAGCTTCACCTGATATATTTCGTTCATTTGTTCAGTTATTCAATCACTATATATTGTATGCTGCCTGCTAAGTCCTTTTCTTTGCATTGGGAATTCAGTGGTAACCCAGCAAGACAAACAGAATCCTTGCACTTGTGAAACTTACACTTGAGAGAGTAAGCAATTAAGAAAAGATAATTACAAGTAGTGAAGTGGTGAAGTGTACAAAACAGGGTACTGTGATAAAAAGCAGTTGGGGAGATGGTTCGCATTTTAGCTTGGATGACCAGGGGTCTTCCTGAGAGGTCCAAGTCTGTTCCAAGACCTGAGCCAAGGGAAAGAGATAGGCATGTAAGATCCAACGAGAGAAATGGAATTGCCTTCTTGCCAGTTTATAGATAAATGAAAAAATATCATTATAGCAATGAAGACAAATTAATAAGAAGGTTTTTTTCCTAAAATGTGATGGAACGAGAAGTGGAGGATACTCTAAGGCTTTTACTGGAGACTCCCTTTGTAGATGAGTCACTGCTCTTTGCGTGTACATACGAACAACACACAGAAGGCCATGCAGGCTGACAGCTGCCTGGCCTGGCTTCCAGGGCATGAAAGCACAGCTCAGGGTTAAGGAGAATAAACACAGCAGGTCACAAGGCAGTTAGTCATAGTAACCTGGTGTGTGTTCTTTGTGGGAAAAACAAGAAGATGACAGCACAAAAAGTCCCTCCTCCTGGCCAACTAAGCTGGGCCTCTCACGCCACTGGGAATGCATGAGTGAAGGAGTTCAAGGAAGACAGGAAGCAGGCTGCAGTCCCTAATCTACACCTCTCTTTGATGAGCACCCTCTCGGGTGTGTAATGATGCCCCCAGCACCGCTGATGCAGCTCCTTGATCAAGGCTCTGAACTTCAATCAGCGTGAACTGGAGGCAGTAAGTCCTTTCTGTAACTGTTCATGCCCGATACTCAATACGGGTTGAGCTAAACTGCATTTCTTCCAAAGATATGTGAAAGGAAAAAAATAAAAGACAAACACAAAGTTATATTGGGCACAGGAGAATGAAGTGTAGCACGGTAGGAACTTTTTATCAGAGTCCAATTTATTATTTTGCTAAAGGAATTGCAGGATAACTCTGTACAGGAGACATCTCTAGGTAATTGCTGGAAGAATGCTCCACAGGGAGGAAGGCTGATGTGAAGGGGAATGGACTCAATCGCCTAATTGTTTTTCCCCCATTCATTACCATTTGTAGGTCCCTTGGGGCAGAATTTGGCAAACTGGTTGCATAAAATAACAAGAAGTCTGAAGACTTCTTGTTGGCTTGAAGTGGAATGTTCCTGCCAACATATATTGAAATCACCACATAGGAATCACCTTTTCTCATTATTGTGATTTGCATTTATTATGATAACCTCTCAGTCAACATTTAATGGCATATCTTATGTGCAAAGCCCCATGCTGGACGCTCAAGAGTGTCCAGAGAGGCATGACACTTGGCTCCTGCTCTCAAGAAGCTTACAGTCTGGTCACAGTAGGAAATGTACAAATCAATTAAATGAAACAATATGGAAATGACTTCTCTGACAAAACTGCATTTTGTTGAATGTCATTTTTCTAAAATACACATTTTTGTAGGATGCTTTTTACCTCCTTTGAACAATGGATTATCAAGAGAATTGAAGTTCTCAGCAATGAGATCCATTAGCCTCAAAATTTCTTCGCAAGAGTCTCCCTTCTGATTTTGACAGCTTCATCAACAAAGCAGCCGTTTCTTGTATGTTATTGGTTTATTTTGTGTTTTCTCCCTTCCTTATCCTTTGAAACTAATTCCCTAAGGCAACTGGGTGGAGAGCAACTGTATGAACATTAAACCATACTTTTCATGTTCTGAATCATCAAAAAAAAAAATGACTCATACCTTTTTTTCCCACATGGCTACTCCCTGAGATAGATGGATTGATATGTAGTCCTTTGAAAAGAAATGTGGGGTGGAGGTGAGGGGGGGTGACAATTCAGTCTGAGAAATGTGTGAAATCCCAGAATCAGAGATGGAGTAGGGCCAAGCCCCCAGTCTGGAAATTTTGAAGCTGTATCAGGTAAACATCTACATTAATTCCTCTCTCTTCTGTTCTTCTCTGAAATCTGCGCTATTTCCATCCAGGGGGACTCAGGAGTGGTATACCTGGAGCCCCTCACAGTCCTCAGGGGTGTCACTACTCACACCTCGAACCCATGTGCTTCTCATAGATCCCTGGGAACAAACAGGGCATGGGACAGGAAATTCCTGCGGTAAGAAAATGTCTGCAGTCAGGGGTTTCTGCAGGCAGGCCCACACTTACTCCCTACCCCTTCTCAGTCAGGGGTTTCTGCAGGCAGGCCCACACTTACTCCTACCCCTTCTCAGTCAGGGGGTTTCTGCAGGCAGGCCCACACTTACTCCTACCCCTTCTCAGTCAGGGGGTTTCTGCAGGCAGGCCCACACTTACTCCCTACCCCTTCTCAGTCAGGGGTTTCTGCAGGCAGGCCCACACTTACTCCTACCCCTTCTCAGTCAGGGGGTTTCTGCAGGCAGGCCCACACTTACTCCCTACCCCTTCTCAGTCAGGGGGTTTCTGCAGGGAGGCCCACACTTACTCCTACCCCTTCTCAGTCAGGGGTTTCTGCAGGCAGGCCCACACTTACTCCCTACCCCTTCTCAGTCAGGGGTTTCTGCAGGCAGGCCCACACTTACTCCCTACCCCTTCTCAGTCAGGGGTTTCTGCAGGCAGGCCCACACTTACTCCTACCCCTTCTCAGTCAGGGGTTTCTGCAGGCAGGCCCACACTTACTCCTACCCCTTCTCAGTCAGGGGTTTCTGCAGGCAGGCCCACACTTACTCCTACCCCTTCTCAGTCAGGGGGTTTCTGCAGGCAGGCCCACACTTACTCCTACCCCTTCTCAGTCAGGGGGTTTCTGCAGGCAGGCCCACACTTACTCCTACCCCTTCTCAGTCAGGGGTTTCTGCAGGCAGGCCCACACTTACTCCTACCCCTTCTCAGTCAGGCGTTTCTGCAGGCAGGCCCACACTTACTCCTACCCCTTCTCAGTCAGGGGTTTCTGCAGGCAGGCCCACACTTACTTCTACCCCTTCTCAGGCCTTTGCAGAGAAACGTGGAAACCATCATTTGTTTAGGGTCAAAGCTGTGGAAGTCATACATGGATTAGAAAACAAAGTAAAAGCAACAAAAATGGTGACTATTAACTCTCTTCCATCAGTCCTATTTAGCAGGTCCCTGAAAAATGTAGTTTAATGTTGTTTGTTCTAATGTTAACAAGGGGAAAAATATCACTTTTCTTCCAGGTCTACCGCCTATGTGGAGTTTGCTTGTTCTCCCCAGGTCTGTGTGGGATTTTTCTGGGTACTCTGGTTTCCTCCTATGTCCCAGAGCTGGACATGTTAGATAAATTGGTGTGTCCACATGGTCCCAGTCTGAGTGCCAGTGTGTGAGTGCCCAAGATGGGATGGTGTCTTGGCTAGCGCTGGTGCCTGCCTGATGCCCTGAGCTTCGAGGTTAAGCTCCAGCCCCCTGCAACCCTGAACTAGAATAAGCAGGTAAATTATTATCTGACTTGCTTTCATTAGTCTTTCTTAAATGTATGTGTAGTTTACATTTATTTCAGGTGTTTAATAGAAGTGTTCTGTCCTTATTTAGAAGTTTGGTGCTTTTGTGACCAGAAATATACCTTAGGAATTTAACTCTTGTTTAGATCAACTTGACTATGGTTAAATTGTTTTCGCTATACATTGTTTTGCTTAAAGCCACAGTTTTCAGGAGCCTACTGATGATAAGTGTGGATTTACTGTGGTTTGTTAACTGAACTGGCCAAAAAAAAACCCAAAAAATATAAAACAAAACAAACAACAAAAAAACCACACCCTAGATCAGAGGTTTCTGTTTTACATGGAAACTTACCTTAGCGCTCCAGTTAATACCACACACATCCTGGAACCTCACTGCATCACCCAGACTCCAAGTGTCATCCACCTGCTGGAGGAAGACCTGGGAGCGCAAGGCAAAGACAGGTCACTGGGACATCTCCCAGGATAGAATCTCCCTGTGCTTAAGACCGTCCTTGACCTCATGCAACGGATGTTGGTCATTCAAGGAGGAAGCCTCTGGTAGCAGGAGCGCCTCTTGCTTCACTTCCTCTGTTTGAGTGGGACTGGTTAATCAATTGATTCTACTAAAGAAAATTCTTGCCAGGCGCAGTGGCTCATGCCTGTAATCCCAGCACTTTGGGAGGCCGAGGTGGGCGGATCATGAGGTCAGGAGATTGAGACCATCCTGGCTAACATGGTGAAACACTGTCTCTATGAAAAATGCAAAACAAATTAGCCAAGCGTGTTGGCGGGCACCTGTAGTCCCAGCTACTCGGGAGGCTGAGGCAGGAGAATGGCGTGAACCTGGGAGGCAGAATGGGCAACAGAGGGAGACTCCATCTCAAAAAAAAAAAAAAAAAAAAAAAATTCTTTACATCCACATTGGATGTTTGTATTGGTCTGTTTTCTGCTGAACCTGCCCATGGAGGACCATGAGCATGTGTGAGGAAAGCCGTTTTATTGGGGTGCTTGAAATTGGATTATCCAATTTGGCCTGCTTTCCATCGTTCAGCTTTTCAGACTTTAGCAGGGAATTGTGTGCTTACACAAGATTCTGTGTGAACTAACACATCTCTGCCTGAATGATTTTCCCCCCTCCAATAAAACATTGCAACAAAGCAACTGTCTCATAATATTAAGAATATTAGGCATATCTTTACAAATTGAGCTCTGATATTTTTTCCAATTTCCTTCTGGAAATGGTGAAATTAGAGAAAGTGAAAGTGTGTGTGGGGTCTTCTCCAGGGAGCCGAGCCCTGTGAATGCACACAGGGACTGCTGGTGTTTACGACGTGTTGCAAATGGGTCAACACTGTGCTTTGTGTGTTCCCCATAAGTGAGGACTGACTCTCAGATATCATCAATGGAATGCCTCCTAGGGAATTTCTTGAATATCAAAACACAGTCCTTTTGGTTTCTTTTTACTGATGAACATTTTACTTTCAAATATGCTTTCTCCAGCTAGGGCAGGGATCAGCAAACTATAGCCTGCCAGCCGAACCAGCCTCTACTCACCACTGTATTTTGTATGACCTAGGAGCTAATGTAAATGGTTGAAAAAATCAAGAGAAAAATATTAATTATTTTGGGGCACATGAAAATTATCTGAATTTCAAATATCAGTGTCCGTAACTAAAGTTTTATTGGGCTACAATCATTATTAATTTGTCCATGTATGTTCTATGACTATTTGCTACAGTAGCAGAATTGAGTCATTGTAACAGAGATTATGTATCCCACAAAGCCTAAAATATATACTCTCTGGCCCTTACAGGTAGAAGCTCTAGAATTTCCAACTCTGCTGCAAGTTTTGGCCCCTTCCAAGTCTTTTTCTCTCCCTCCCTTTCCTTCCTTCCTTCCCTCCCTCCCTCCCTCCCTTGCTCCCTTCCTTCTCTTTTTCTTTTTCTTCTTCTTCTTCTTTTTCTTTTTCGAATCTCGCTCTATCACTCAGGCTGGAGTACAGTGGCGCGATCTCAGCTCACTGCAACCTCTGCCTCCCGGGTTCAAGCTATTCTCATGCCTCAGCCTCCTGAGTGGCTGAGACTACAGGCCTGAGCCACTGTGCCTGGCTAATTTTTGTATTTTTAGTAGAGATGAGGTTTTACCATGTTAGCCAGGTCGGTCTCGAACTCCTGACCTCAGATGATCCACCCGCCTCAGCCTCCGGAAGTGCTGAGATTACAGGCACAAGCCACCAAGCCCTGCCTGACAAAAGATTTTAGAGGAGCAAATCCTTACTTCTGATTTCTGGAAAACATGCACATGCAGCACATAACAACATACAGCTACAGAGGTGAATGGAGGATAATCACAGTCGTGATTTTCACTGTCTCACAGTGAAGTCATGTCTGGCAGCGTCAAAGAAGACTGACAGCAGCAAGAACTTGCGCTCTCACTGTGCCTCAGGGTAACCGGTTTTCTTTAAAGTTCCCTAGAGGAATCACTTTTTCTGTGGTGCATGCCTAGCAAGACATGCTGACTTCTGGCCTTCTCTACTAGCTGCTGAGGAAATCGTGGCCAGATGACCCAAGCATAAAAATCCACCGTTAGCCATAGAGTACCTTCTGAGCTGGAGACCATATGCTAGAGGCAGCCCTGCCTTCAGGAGGCTTATGTCTACTTGAGGACAATCGATGTCCATCCAGATCAAGATGACGAAAATGGCTCTGTGGCATGCCACACAATCCCCTCTATGACCAAGACACGTATTCTTCCAGGTTCCAGGGCTGGTTGACTCATGACTCCTAACAGCTGAGTTCCTTTCCAATAGTTGCCTTTCACTGTAGGAACTGTCTCGCCCAGGTAACACCCGTGTCCGGGGACAGGCCATGTTTAATTTCTGGTCAGTGCTGGGGGTCGGGTTGGATACAGAGGCTCAGCACCCTTCCCTCAGTTCTACACAGTTCTGGAGGGCTCCAGAGCTCCCTATAGGACTGGCCGAGGGCTCTGCTGCCACTGCCTTATGTTCAGCTTCTCTTTTGGCTCAGTCTGCTCCCAGAACTCTCCATAGGCGTCCCTGCTGGGAGCCACCCCCAAAACCCCCAAATCCTACACTCAGTCTCCATCTCAGGATCTATTTCCTGGTAAGCCAGCCTAGGACAGACTCTGGCATTAAAAGGTCCATGTTCCCAAGTGTCAGACACAGTGTGCAGTGCAGGGGTCAGAAACAGATCTCTTTGGTTCAGGGTTGCGGTGGACTGTGTTGTAGAAGCAATGAGCCCTGCTCATGAAGACGCATTCAGAAGGAGGAACGGAGTGGTGACCGGTGATGCTGGCAGCTCCCTGTCCTCTTTCCTTGTCCCTGAACTATTCTTCCCCTGTACTCCTGAAGCACTGTCTTCCTCTCTGGTTATATCAGTTTCATTGTGAAGTACATTTTCAGATTTTACAGCACTTTAAAAGTTATTAAATAATGAGATATAAAGCCAGGATAATAAATGATAGTTCCAAATGGGAGGGAAGAGGAAAAAACCTACTTTCTTTTGGCTCCATAATATGCCAATAAAAAATTGGAAATAGAAAATTGAACTTTTGCAAGGAAGGATTTAGAGGTGGGGCACAGTGGGGAATTCCATATCCCACTTGAAGGCATGCAGTGGAAACTTTCAGTCCAGTTTGTGAAGGTGGAAGGAACTGGAGGGGAAATGATGCTGTCATTTATTCTTCCATTTGCTTTTGTGATGTTCCCAGAATGCTTCCCTGTGATTCACTCCTTTTAGCAAAAATGGGTTTTGAAGAGTGCCGGAATGAGATTTCCAATGGAATAGAAAGTAGACATGCGTTCCTTCTTTCCATTTGTATTAGTTTGATACCAGTGAAATGGCCATTTTTCTAAGTCAACATGGTTAGGTATTAGCAACTGCATGTACTCAACCTACAAGCTTGACATCTGAGTTTATTTTGAAGTCCCAGCACATTCTTCCCAGCTCATAGGTGTTTGCATTTAATCTCATTTAGAATTTAGAAGAAAACCATCAGTTTTATGTATCAGTTTGCTTTTTATTTGTTCCACCTGGAGCATAAAGTTGTGGGAAATTCTTTAAATATAAATACTGGCTTTCCAAGATAGTTTTTCCAAATGTAAGGCATTTTTTCTAATGTAGTTCAAGTACATGAGCTACACAGTACAGCTGTCTGTTACTATTAACGGGTGGTTGCTTCCAGTGTCCCCCAAGGCGCTAAAATCCGTGCGTGCTCAAGTGTCTTATATAAAATTGCATAATATTTGCTTATAACCCATGCTTATTCTCCCATATATTTTAAATAATCTCTAGATTATTTATAATACCAAAAACTATATAAATACTATGGAAATAGTTATCATACTATCTCTTTTAGAGAATAAGGACAAGAAAAGAAAAGGTTTGTGAATGTTCAGTACAGACTGAAATATCTTTTCAGAAAAAATATTTTTCATCCATGGTTGGTTGAATCTACTGGATACAGAGTCCACAGATGTGGAGGGCCAACTGTACTTTTACTAGGTTTTCCTAATTGAGCTGTAAGTAAATGATTAAAATATCATCTTGGAGGTGAGCTGAAGAAGACTTTGAAATCCATACAGAACTCTTCAAACTCTACACAGATTTGGTATCCAATACATTAACTTATCTCTAAACTGATTTTTTTTTTTTTTTTTTTTTTGCTGTTTCCTCTCCACTGAGGAGACTCAAAGTTATCCTTTAAAAATTTCTGACATTTTTTGGCATGAATCGTTTCTTGAGTGGAAAACTTCAAACTTAGTTTACAAAAATTGGCACACTCTGAAGAACCATGGATCCTCCACATTTGCATGCCACATTTAAATCATTGAAAGCTACAGAACCGGAAATGTTGGCTAAGGAAATAGCCTCCGAATTACTTTCAGAAGTAGAATAAATGAGGCATTAGATTTATACGTTTGTTTAAATCCCAGTTCCAGACTGGAATCTACACATTGACAATCTTTTTTACTTTTTTGCTGCATTTGAGAAACTGTATCGGAAATAAATAAAATGTATGAATAAAACACGTTAAAATTTATATAAAAACTACTTCCTTTCCTTGTTAATTTTCTCAGTTAAAATTAATATCAAATTTATTCTGTTTTGGCATTCTAATAATCACAGAAAAAATAGTATGTAAGTTTGGTATGTCATTATAGCCATAGATTACTTATTTTGCAAATCTGTTGTCTGGGTTACTTTTGGAAATCATTTTGGAGTTAGCATGAGTTGTGAGTGAATATTTATTAGGTGACACATCTTTGGATTATTCAGTTTTAAATATACTCATATTTCTTATATAAATGAGGGTGCCTAGTTAAAACACACAGGCAACATAATACCCTCAATTATTTCTGTATACACCAAGTATTTCCAAATCCAAAAAAGAGAGGTTTTTGTTCTAGAAATTCCATGGATTAACTGGAGCAAGACTATAATTAAGGGGTGTGTTTGTGTGTATATGTGTGTGTGTGTGTGTGTGTGTGTAAACAAACATCTTTTTAATCCATTTCCGTTGCTCTTCTTCATTTCATGAATTCCAAGTGTTTTTTTGGTACCATTTCCCTTCAGGCTGAAGAATTTACATTAGCGTTGCTTTGATAGCAGGTAAGTTTTCCTTCCTCTGAGAATATCTTCTTTTTGCCTCATTCCTGAAGGATAGTTTCACAGGATATAAAATTCTAAGCTTATAATTCTTTTCTTTAGCAAATTTAAAGATATTATTCCATTGTATTGTAGTCTTCACAGTTTGTGATGAAAAATATGTGGTCTTAAATAGTTTTCTCCCTACACATAATGTGACATTTTTCTCTGTTTTCATTCTTTAGCTATATTAGTTTTTCAACAGGTTAGTTATGTATCTGGGTGTGGTTTCTTTGAGTTCATCCTACTTAGCATTTGCTGAGCTTATTAGAATGTGTACATTATGTCTTCACAAATTTCTGGAATGTTAAAATACTGTATTATCCAATTTTTTTTCTGAACCAATCTTTCTTCTCTCCTTTGATAATTCTAATGAAACAAATGATAGACCTTTTTATTTTGTCCCTTAAGTCTCTGAGGTTTTATTAACTTCTTTCAATCTTTTGCTGTCTGTTCTTCAGGTGGGGTAATTTCTATTAATTTCTTCATCATTACTAACTCATTTTTTTGTCATTACCACTCTGCTGTTGAGACCATTAGCTGAATTTTTAATTTCAGATACAGTGTTGTATTTTTTTCTTTTGTTAAAATTTTTATTTGATTAATTTTTGTAGTTTGTATTTCTCTGTTGATAACGTTTATCTTTATATTTATTTCAACATAGTTTACTTTAACATCATGGAGCCTGGTTATAATGGTCGGTTTAAAATCATTTTCTAATAACTTCAACAGTTGTGTAATTACAGGTTTGGCATCTGTTGATTGTCTTTTCTATTGAGAATTGATCAGATTTTCCTGGTTCTTTGTATATCAAATAATTTGGGATTATATCTTGGACATTTTGAATATTATGTGACTCTGGGTCATATTAAAATCTTCTGGGGAGTGTTTATATTTTCATTGTTTCTTTTCTTCTTTTTTTTTTTTTTTAGCAGGGAGTCAATCTGGTTGGTCTCAAGCTTTGTCTCACTCGCTGAGTAGTGGTTCCAATGTCAGTTCAGTTCTCAAAACCTTTGCCATAATATTTGGGTCTCTCCTGAACATGCACCATTCAGTTATCAGTTTGGGAGCTGGACAGTTCTTTATGTCACAGTTCAGGTCTCACAGCTTTTTGAGGGCTGTTCCTTGAATGCATAATTTGGGGCAACACTGGGACTCTTAGTGATTTATAACAAATTAGATGATACTTTTTCTTGCTTTCTTCTCAGAAGGATTTTTCCTTTAATCTTTAGTTCTTGGGACCCCTCTCCACAGCTCCTTTGGTCAGAGATATAAATTTGGGATGTGGGAGTTAGATGCCTTCAAAGCAGCAGAAGCAGTTCACTTTTGCAACTGTATGTATAAAGTATGTACATAAAATAATTGCAATCAGGTACTCAAACAAATGCATATATATGCATGATCATAGCAGCACTATTCACAGTAGCTAAACTGTATAAACAACCCAAATAGGTGACTGGATGAAAAAAATTCCCTACATACAATGGAATAATATTTAGCCATCAAAAGAATAAAGTACTGATACATGCTACAAGGTGGATGAGCCTTGAAAACATACCAAGTGAAAAAAGCCAGACACAAAAGGCCACATACTGTATGATCACATTTATGTGAAAAATCCATCGGGACAGAAAGCTGACTTACAGTTGCTAGGGGTTGGGATGGGGGAATGGAGAGCAGCTGCTTAATGGCGGCTTCTGCTTTTGGAGTGATGACAATGTTTTGGAAATTATTTACTTCCAAATAATTGCACAACATGGCGAATGGACTAAATGCCATTAAATTATTCAGCTTGAAATTGTCTATTTTTTGTTATGTGAATTTCACCTCAATTAATACATATATATCCCTTTGCACTCAAGAAATATTACTATAAGGGAATACTTGACAAATAAAACCTACTTGTTTATAGCACATACTTAAACATTATTTAACTGATCTTAAGAAGATGTCTCTGAGGGTCTTCTCTTCAGTGAAAGCAACAAACACTACATTGGAATTGAGAACAAATCAAAAGATATTTCTCCTTTTCTTATGCTTCCATTTATTTTATACTTTTGCTTGTCTTAAAGGCTAATAAAATTCAATTTTAATAAGCTGAATTTTAATTTAAGTAACTGATTACTTGCCCAAAGTCTATTGTTTCAAAATGTGGAAAAATCTGAATACAATGCATTTTAAAATGAAATACACAAGATATTTTAGTTATTTGTTTTCTTTTATGACATTTTAGATCTTTAAGCTTCATTTTTTATAGCAATCACATGATTTTCCTGAGGGCATTTTATGGGCTTCTCAGCCCTAGGTTCATGTGAGCAGTATGCCCTGAGGCTTTCAAGTCAACCAAAACAACTGTCCCGAGTCCAGGGCAAGCAGAGAATCAGCATAGTGGCCCCATGGCCGCAACTCCACAGCCCTGGAGGGCAGGGGTGAACACAATCATTGGAAAGAGGCCTGTGTGAGATGTGTGGTTTTTCATGGTGCGGCTTTGACTGACAGATAACAATTGTACAAGTTTTAATGGAAACTTCTCTTGGGCTACTGGGAAATAACTCTCCAGAATAGGTTTGTGTAATGTGGACCTGAGAGATATTCAACTTATGGTATCTCAGTATTTTAAGTGGACTTCTCAGAGTTTTCTCTCCTCACTCTACAATGTAATCAACTTATTTAGCTTGATTTCTTACCACCAAAGTAGAGTTTTATGTGGAAACTAAAGAACTTTTGCACACCAAAAGCAACAGTCAGCAGGGTGAACAGACAACCCCCAGAGTAGTAGAAAATCTTCACAATCTGTACATCTGACAAACGACTCATATCCAGATCTACAACAGACTCAAACAAATTAGCAAGAACAAAACAAACAATCCCATCAAAAAGTGGGCTAAGGTCATGAATAGATAATTCTTAGAAGATATACAAGTGACCAAGAAGCATATGAAAAAATGCTCAGCATCACTAACGATCAGGGAAATGCAAATCAAAATCACAATGCCATACCACCTTACTCCTGAAAGAATGGCCATAGTCATAAAATAAAATAAAAAATATTAGATGTTGGCATGGATATGATGAACAGGGAACTTTTTTTTTTTTTTTTTTTTTTTTTTTTTTTTTTTTTTTTTGAGACGGAGTCTCACTCTGTTGCCCAGGCTGGAGTACAGTAGTGCGATCTCGGCTTTTGAGATCTGCAACCTCCGCCTCCTGGGTTCAAGCAATTCTCCTGTCTCAGCCTCCAAAGTAGCTGGGACTAAGGCACCTGCCATCACACCTGGCTAATTTTCATAGTTTTTGTAGAGACAGGGTTTCACCTTGTTGGTCAGGCTGGTCTTGAACTTCTGACCTCAGGTGATCCATCAGCCTTGGCCTCCCAAAGTGCTGGGATTACAGGGGTGAACCACCATGCCTGGCGAAGAGGGAATAATTCTACACTGCTGGTGGGAATGTAAACTAGTACAACCACTATGAAAAACAGTGTGGAGGTTTCTTAAAGAACAAAAAGTAGGCCGGGCGCAGTGGCTCACGCCTGTAATCCCAGCACTTTGGGAGGCCGAGGTGGGTGGATCACGAGGTCAGGAGTTTGAGACCAGCCTGACCAACATGGTGAAACCCTGTCTCCACTAAAAATACAAAAAAATTTAGCCAGGCATGGTGGCATGCACTTGTAATCCCAGCTACTCAGGAGGCTGAGGCAGGAAAACTGCTTGAATCTTGGAGATGGAGGTTCCAGTGAGCCAAGATCACAGCACTGCACTCCAGCCTGAGCAATAGAGCAAGACTCAGTCTCAAAAAAAAAAAAAAAAAAAAAAAAGCGAAAAGTAGTGCTAACTGCCATTTGATCCAATAATCCCACTACTGGATATCTACCAAGAGGAAAAGAAGTCCTTGTACGGAAAAGATACTTGCACGTGCATGTTTATAGCAGCACAATTCGCAATTGCAAAAATGGGAATTGCCCATCAATCCATCAATCAACAAATGGATAAAGAAACATATATATGATGGACTACTACTTAGCCATAAAAGGGAATGAATTGATGGCATTCACTGCAACTAGGATGGGCTTGGAGACTATTATTGTAAAGGAAGTAACTCAGGAATGGAAAACCAAACCTCGCATATTCTCACTCATAAGTGGAAGCTAAACTATGAGGATGCAAAGGCAAAAGAATGATACAAAAGACTTTAGGGACACAGGGGGAAAGTGTGGGAAGGGGGTGAGGGATAAAATACTACAAATTGGGTTCAGTGTATACTTCTGGGTGATGGGTACACCAAAATCTCACAAATCACTACTGAGGAACTTACTTGTGTAACCAAATCTCACTGTTCCCCAAAACCTATGGAAATAAAAAATTTTTAAATTAAAAATTAAAAAAAAGCAGAGACATGACTGGGCACGGTGGCTTACACCTGTAGTATCAAACCATGAGATCTGGGCTGGGCGCGGTGGCTCACGCCTGTAATCCCAGCACCTTGGGAGGCCGAGCGGGTGGATCACGAGGTCAGGAGATCGAGACCATCCTGGCTAACATGGTGAAACCCCGTCTCTACTAAAAATACAAAAAAATTAGCCCAGCGTGGTGGTGGGTGCCTGTAGTCCCAGCTACTCAGGAGGCTGAGGCAGGAGAATGTCATGAACCCGGGAGACGGAGCTTGCAGTGAGCCGAGATTGCACCACTGCACTCCAGCCTGGGCGACAGAGTGAGACTCTGTCTAAAGAAAAAAAAAGCAGGGACATTCAGTAGTCTATTAGAAAAAAAAGAAATAATGTAACTTCCATTTAGGAGTGTGTGTGTGTGTACACATACATATTTAAATATAAAATTATATAATATACATATATTTAGCTCATATCTTTAGCATTATGTAAATTGTAATATATTTATAAACATATAAATCTATAGATGTATAAAATTATCTTGTATATATTTGTCTTATAAGTAAACTTTTATTTGAAAATTTTAGTTTCAAGGGCGTGGGGCTTGTCCAATTAATACCCCAAAGCTGCATAGACAGGGGCAGACCAAGGCCCAGAATGTTCAATATCTATCTACTCCTCTCCAGGTTTGAGTGGAGAGAGTTGAAGCAATTTACTGTTCTATTCACAGAATAACTTTATTAGAGGATTAACCAAAGAACTTGTCTTATTTTATTTACTCTTATTTGTTCACACCCAATTCTCACTTCTATTTCCTCTCTCCCCGTATGAAATTAATCAGATGTGTCTGATACACATTTAAAATATACATAAACATATTTGTAAGATACATATGTTGTTATATCCCTGTCTGTGTCCTTAATTTACCTAAATGATTTTGTGCTATGTCTCCTTTTGTTTCTTACCATTTTAACATTTTTCAAGAACCGGCTATGTTGTTTGATGTTCTACCTTAATGCATCTAATTGTTAAAAATATTTCAAGATACACGTTCACCACATTTTTAAACATTCATCTCTTCAGAAGTGGAAAATTAGTATATCTCCAATTCCCTGCTCCTACACACAATAATGTGATGAATGTCATTTTTTGTCTCCATGTAGTCCTGCTGTGAAAATTTATCTGGAGATTATAACTAGGAATGTGATTACTGGGTCATAGAATTAGGCATACTTAAGTAATGGTCTCCCGAAAGGCTGTACCAGTTTCACTCTACTACCAACATGTTATTTCTCTTTACAAAAACTCCCTATTATGATTTTTTCTAGTTTTTTTCTAATCTGTGGGGTATAAAATGTCATTCATTTGTGATTTAGTTATAATTTTTCTACAATAGCTTCCCTGTATAAACATATTTCCCCCTCAGATTTTTCCTTGTAAGCTGCTGACTTAGATGTTTTACACATATTTCTGTGGGTTGACCTGTCTTCTTCTTGTTGACACACAGAAGTTCCTTATCTATTCTAAATATTAATTTCATATACATTTTAAATGCCCCAATTATTCATCTGTCTGTAAATATTATTTATGTTGGCATTTGTTGAATCTCCAGTTTTCATACAGTCAAATCCATCCCTCTTTTTTTTTTTGCCTTAGAGCTTATGTTTTTGGGTATTGCTTTAGAATGCAATCCTCACTTCAAAGTCACATAGTTATTATTTCATATTTTCATCTGTTAACTCTAGAATTTAATCTTTCAGACTTAGACCTTTCTTTATCTGGAGACCACTTTTGTGGCAGGGATCCAGTATTATTTTTTTTCTATATGTATTGATCTAGTTTGTCATCTAGGTAGCCTATTTTTTCTTTTTAAAACTGATTTATTGAGGTATGACTCTCATAGAAAAATCTGTACATATTTAATATATACATTTCAGTGAGTTTTGATAAGTAGACACCCATGAAATCATTGCCACCATCAAAGCCATAAGCATATCTGCCACCGTCCAAAGTCTCCTCTCTCTTCCTTTATTATTAGTGTTTTTTGTTGTTTGTAAGATCTCTCAACGTAAGATCTTCCTGTGTAGCAATTTTAAGTGTACAATACAGTATTGTTATCTATAAGCACTATGCTGTATAGTAGATCTTCAGAGCTTCTTTATCTTGCATAACTGAAACTTCATACCTTTTAACAATCGCCTCCCATTTCCCTGCTCTCCACCCTCATCCCCTTATAACCACCATTCTCCTCTCTGCTTCTACAAGTTAGGCTATTTTAGATTCCACATATACGTGAGATCATGTAGTATTTGTTTTTGTCTGGCTTATTTCACTTAACTTAATGCCCTCCAGGTCTAGTCATATTGTTGCAAATGGCACGATTTGCTTCTTTGTTAAGGGTAAATAATATTCTATGTATGTATAGATCACAATTTCCTTATCCAGTCTCCCTTCGGTGGACATTTAGAATGTTTCCGTATCTTGGTTGTTTTGCATAATGCTGTAGTAAACATGGGTGTGCAGAAAGGTTTTTGAGATCCTGATTTCAGTTATTTTGGATGTATACCCAGAAGTGGGATTATTTAGCAGTTCTATTTTTAATTTTTAAGAACCTCCATACTATTTTTCATAATGGATCTACCAAGTTACATTTTCACCAGCAGTATATAAGAGTTCTCTTTTCTCCATGTCCCCCTCCCCAACACTTGTTATCTTTTGTTTTTCAAAAATAGTCATCTTAACAGGTGTGAGGCTTTCTTAATACATTTGTGCTGCTATGATGAAATACTACAGATTGGGTAATTTATAAAGAATAGAAATTTATTCCTCGTAGTTCTAGAAGGTGGGAAGTCCAAAATCAACACACCTCCAGCTTTGGTGTCTGGTGAGAGCCTGGTCTTTCTGCTTCCAAGATGGCATTGTGTTGCTTCATCCTCCAGAGGAGATGGACACTGTGTCCTCACATGGCAAAATGGCTGAATGGGAATGAATACATTTTCTCAACACTTACAGAGAGACCTTAATCTTATACATGAGAGCTCAACCCTCATGTCTTGATCACATCCTAAAGGTTCCACCTCTTAATACTGTCACATGGGTAATTAAGTTTCAACATATGAATTTTGGGGGTCACATTCAGACCACAGCAGAGGTGGTATCTCACTTGTGGTTAATTAGTGATGTCGACCAGTTCTTTGTATATCTGCTAGTTCTTTGTATGTATTCTTTGGAGAAATATCTATTCAGGTCCTTTGCCTATTTGTTAATGTGGTTATTTGTTTTTTCATTATTCAGTTGTTCCTTATGTATTTTGTATATTAACCTCTTAACAGATATATGGTTTACAAATATTGTCTCCAATTCCATATATTACTTTTTCATTTTAGGGATTGTTTCTTTTCCTGTGCAGAAGTTGTTAAATTTCATGTAATTACACTTATTTTTGCTTTTGTTGCCTGTGCTTTTTGTGTTATAACCAAAAGTCATTGCCAAAACCAATGTCAAGGAATCTTTCCCCTATGTTTTCTCCTGGGTGTTTTGTAATTTCATATTTTTAATACATTTTGAGTTGATTTTTGTATATGGTGTAAGATAAGGGCCCAATTTTATTCTTTTGTACATGGTAATCCAATTTTCCCAATACTATTTATTGAAGAAACTATCATTTCCCCATTGGGTATTCTTAGAGCCCTTGTCAAAAATTAGATGACCATACATTTGTGGGTTAACTTTTTAGGTCTCTCCTCTATTCCATTTTTCTGTGTGTCCATTTTTATGTAAGTATCATACTGTTTTAATTACTATAGCTTTGTAGTATAATTTGAAATCAGAAAGTGTAATGCTTCCAGCTATGTTCTTCTTCCTCGAGATTGCTGTAGCTATTTGGGGGTCTTCTGTGGTTCCATACATATGTTAAGATTATTTTTTCTATTTCTGTGAAAAATGTCATTGGAATTTTGATAGATATTGCATTGAATCTATAGATCCCTTTTGGAAGTATGGGCATCCTAAATACATTAATTATTCCAGTCCATGAACATGGAATATATTTTTCATTTAT
Organism: Chlorocebus sabaeus; assembly: GCF_047675955.1. Taxonomy (NCBI): domain Eukaryota; kingdom Metazoa; phylum Chordata; class Mammalia; order Primates; family Cercopithecidae; genus Chlorocebus; species Chlorocebus sabaeus. The sequence goes on from NC_132921.1 coordinate 72,869,775, forward strand.
TTGTATTTGTTTTAATTTCTTTCGACAATGTTTTATACTAATCAATGTACAGATCTTTTACCTCCTTGGTAAATTTACACCTAAGTATTTGTTCTTTTTGATGCTATTGTAAGTCGTTTTGTTTATTTTTTTCTGAAAAACTAATTGTCAGTGTATAGAAACACAACTGATTTTTATATGTTGATTTCATTAACTGCTGTTTTACTGAGTTTATTAGTTCTAATAGTTTTTTGGTAGATTTTTAGGTTTTTTAAAACATATTATCTAAAAACAGAAACAATTTAGTATCTTCCTTGTCAATTTAGATGTCTTTTATTTCTTTCTCTTCCATAACTGTTCTGGTTAGTACTTCCCACACTATGTCAAATAGAAGTAGCAAGAGTGTGCTACTGTTCCTGATGTTAGAGGAAAAATTTTCAGCTTTTCACCTTTGAGTATCATGTTAACTGTGGTATTATAATATATGGTTTTCATTGTGTTAAGGTACATTCCTTCTATATGTAATATGTTAAAAGTTTTCATTATGAAAAGGTGTTGAATTTTGCTAAATGCTTTTCTTTGCATCTATTGAGATTTTTATCACTCATTCTGTTAATGTGGTATATAACATTTATAGATTTGTGTATGTTGAATCATCCTTACAATCCGGAGATAAATTCCAGTTGATTATGGTATATAATCCTTTTAGTGTGCCATTGAATTCAGCTTGCTAGTATATTGTTGAGGACTGTTACCCCTATATTCATCGGGGATATTGGCCTGTAATTTTCTTTTCTAGTAGAATTATTTTCTGTCATTGATATCAAGGCAATGCTGGCCTCATAAAATGAGTTTAGAAGTGTTTCCTCCTCTTTAATTTTTTGGAGGAGTTTGAAAAGGATTGCTGTTAGTCTGTCTTTAAATATTTGGTAGAGTTCAACAGTGAAGCTATGTATTCCTTAGTTTTCTTTTGTATGAGTTTTTGACAAGTGTGTTTTGTCTGATATGAGAATACCCAACCCTGTTGTCTTTTCATTGCAGAAATATCTTTTTCCATCCTATTTTCAGCCTATGTGTGTCCATAAAGTGTGTTCCTTGTACGCAGTGTATAGCCGGATTATTTTTATCCATTCGGCTACCCTATATATTTTAATGGGAACAGTTAATCCATTTACATTTAAAGTAAATATTGATAGATGAGGACCTATTATTGACATTTTGTTAATTATTTACTGACTGTTCTGTAATTTCTTTGCTCCCTTCTATCTCTCTTCCTGTCTTATTTTGTGATTTGATGATTTTTGTAGTGGTGTGCTTTGATTCCTTTATATCTCTTGCATATCTACTACAGGTTTGTCTTTTGTAATTATCATGAGTCTTATATAAAACAAACTATAAAAGACCCCAAGTAGCTAAAACATTCTTTTTCAGGAAGAACAAAGCTGGAAGCATCACACCTCCTGATTTTAAATTGTATTATGAAGCTATAGGAATTAAAACATCATGCTACTGGCATAAAAAACAGACAAATAGAACAATGGAATAGAATAGAGGCCTGAGAAATTAACCCATACATGTATGGTCAGCTAATTTTTGACAAGGGCTCCAAGAATACACAATGGGGAAAGGGAAGTCTCTTCAATAAATGGTATTGGGAATATTGGATCACACATAACAATCTGTTTTAAGTTAATAACAACTTAATATCAATCACACACAAAAATTACTTGTTCACTCCCATGCACTTTTTCTTATTAGAGTCACAATTTACATCTTTTCTATTTATATCTATTAGCAAATTATTTTAACTATAGTTACTTTTAATACTTTTGTATTTTAACTTTTATATTAGAATTCAATATGATTTACATATCACCATTACAGTATTCTAAATTTGAAAATTAACTTATCTCTACCAGTGAGTTTTATACCTTCATATGTTTTCATGTTGCTGATTAGTGTCTTCCAATTTCATTTTGAAGAACTTCTTTTGCGTTTCTTACAAGGCGGTTCTAGTGGTTGTAAGTTCCCCCAGCTTCTACCTTTCTGAGAAAATATTTGTTCTTCATTTCTGGAGAACAGCTTTGACAGGTATAGTATTCTTGGTTGACACATTTTTCCTTCGGCACTTTGAGTATATTATCCCACTCTCTCCTGGTCTGTAAGAGTTCTGATGAGAAATCTACTGATAGCCTTTTGAAGGTGCCCTTGTATGTAACTAGTTGCTTTTCTCTTGCTGCTTTCAAAATTCTTTTTTTTAGACTTTTGACAATTTGCTCATAATGCTTTTCTATGAAGACCTCTTTTTACTCAACCTCTTTAGAATCCTTTGGGCTTCCTGGATCTGTATGTTTGTTTCACTCTACAGGGTTGGAAAGCTTTCTGTCATTATATCATTAAGTAAGCTTTCTTCCCCTTTATTTTTCTCTACTTCTTGAACACCAGTGCTTATATGGGTTCACTTGATAGTGTCCCATACATCCCATAGGCTTTTAAAAACTGTTTTTCATTATTTTGTGTGTGGTTGTTACTCTACTGGATAATTTCAAATAATCTGTCTTTGAATTCATTGATGCTATTCTGCTTGATCAAGTCTGCTGTTGAAACTCTCCGTTAAATTTTTCAGTTAAGTCATTGTATTCTTTAGCTCCATAAGTTTTGTTTGGTTCTTTATTTTGGTTTCTTATGGTTGAATGTCTCATTTTGTTAATATATTTTTAAAAATTTAATTTAGTAGTTTATCTGTATCCCTCGTAGCTCACTGAGCTTTAAGATGGCTATTTTGAATTCTTTGTCAGCTAATTTGTAAATCTTAATTTCTTTGGGGTCAGCCACTAGAGCTGTATTTTGTTCCTTTGGTGATGTCATATTTTCTTGAATCTTCATGTTCTTGAATTTTTGAATTTTCTGTGATTCTTCATTTTCTTGAATTTTTAAAAAGGTGTCTTAAAATTTGAAGAAGTAGTCACCTTCTCCAGTATTTACTAACTTTGGGCCAGAAGGATCTTCACCAGTGAACCTGGTTAGAGATTCTGGGAGTCTCTCAGAACTTTTCTATGGATGCACCTGCTCCATTCTTCTTATTCCTTATTAAGAAAGAAATCTTAGGATTGTGTGCCTTCTCTCTATCCAACAAAACCAGGCCTGGTACTGACAGCATTCAATTTATATTCCCTAAGGCAATGCCCTGAAGTACTTAATGTTGTACACCTTCTCCCTCACCAGTAGAGTCAAGCCAGATGCTAATATTTGTACATGCTGAGATCCGTGTGATATCTGAAGGAGCTTGTGCAGGCCATGCACAGGGATGTACAGGGTGCTTTCCATAGGAGAGGGTGGCACAGGGTGCTGGGGAAGTTCATCAGTTGGTTGTAGGGGTCCTCAGGCAAGTCATCCTGTGGGGTTCAGTGGTGGATCTCTTTGTGGAGTCTGTGAGCTGATTAGTAGAGACTGTGACTGGCTATAGAGAACTGCACAACAGTTGTTGTGCACTCTCTTCTCCCTGCTCCTAGGCTGATTCCTTCAGTGCTCTGGGCGGAGTAAGACAGAATGGACCTCCCAGCTAGGTAGCATTTCACAAAACCGCAAAAATTAGGCACACACATCACTCACTTTCCCTAGTAGTGGAAATTGCAGGTCAATCAGGCCTCTCTTGATACCAAGTTGTACCACCTTCGGGGAGCGGTGACATGGGTAAAGTGAAACTACTTATCCTGTTTGATATTTTTACTCTTGGATTTTTTGTTCCACAGTAGGGCTGGAAACTCAGTCAGACTCTGGGGCTCCCACAAAAATATTCTTGTCCATGGGTGGTTGCCAGTATTGGTGTTTCTGTGGAAATGAGAGCCAAAACCTCCTATTCTGCCATCTTGCTGATACCATTTCTGTCCTTTTTCCTCTCCATTTGTAGAGCTGACTTTGACATTTATCAAGTTAATATAAATAAACTGGTATGTTTCTGAGCAATATATGGTATTCCAATTGACTTCTTTTCCTCTCTCTAAGGAATCTAAGTTTCTGTTTGTTTAAACTTACGGTTTTGGCCAGGCACGGTGGCTCATGCCTGTAATCCCAGCACTTTGGAAGGCTGAGGCAGGCGGATCACTTGAGGTCAGGAGTTCGAGACCAGACTGGCCAACATGGCAAAACCCCATCTCTACTAAAAATAGAAGAATTAATCAGGTTTGGTGGTGCACGCCTCTAATCCCAGCTACTCGGAAGGCTGAGGCACAAGAATCGCTTGAACCTGGGAGGTGGAAATTGCAGTGAGCCAACATCACACCACCTCACTCCAGCCTGGGTGACAGAGTGAGACTCTGTCTCCAAAAAATAAATAAATAAACAAACATATGGTTTTATAGCACATTTTAATATTTGCTATGATACACCAACCTCACCCACTTTTGATCTTATTCTTCAAAATTTCAAAATTGACATGGTAATTCAGAGTCTTATTTTTCCAAGTGTATTTTTAAAATGTTTGTTGAAATCTTCAAAGCATTCTTTTCTTATGTATTTTGAAATCTACTTGTCGAAGGTGTAAAAGTACCTACTGGCATTTAATTTTAAACCATACTGAATTTTTAGACTAAATTTGGGGGAAATTGACATTTTTATCATATTGAGTCGTTTCATTCATGAATGTAACTGATCTCTTCACTTATTTATACCTATTATTTGTTTTACTATTTTTTTTTTACAATTTTGTCAATAAAGGTCTTAAGCATTCTTTTTTAGGTCAATTATTAAATACTTTTATCACCTTGTGACTGTGTGAGTCAATACTCCTTAGTAAACTCCCTTTGATATATACATCTATCTTATTAGTCCTGTCCCTCCCGAGAGCCCTAATACACCTAGTAATGGGTATTTTCAAACAAATAAGCAAAAAGCTGCGTAAAATTTTGCATAATAGAACTCTTGAAAGCTGCTTCTTTGAAATCAAGAATAAGACAAATATGCCTGCTGATGCAGTTTGGATGTTTGACATCTCATCAGATCTCATGTTGAAATTTGATCCCCAATGCTAGAGGTGGGGCCTGATCGAAGTATTTGGATTGTAGGCTTGGAGTAAGGAAGTTCAAGTCTCAAACCCTCAAAAGTAGGGAAGCTGACAGTGAAGCCTTCAGTCAGTAGCTGAAGGCCCAACTGCCCCCGGCAAACCACTGGTGTGGGTCCAAAAGTCCAAAAGCTGCAGAACTTGGAGACTGATGTTTGAGGGCCAGAAGCATCCAGCATGGGATAAAGATGGAGGCCAGAAGACTTAGCCAGTCTAGTCCTTCCACGTTCCTCTGCCTGCTTTTATGCTAACCGCGTTGGCAGCTGGTTAAATGGTACCCACCCAGATTGAGGGTGGGTCTGCCTCTCCCAGTCCACTGACTCAAATGTTAATCTCCTTTGGCAACACTCTCACAGACACACCCAGGAACAATACTTTGCATCTTTCAATCCAGTCAAGTTGACACTCAGTATTAACCATCACACTAGGTTATATTCTTAGTCAGCCATGAGTATTATCATGCCTGGATGTTGAATTTTCTTCAGAGCCTTTTTCTTCACTTAGGTAGAAGATCAAATGCTACTTCTATTTTAATCTGCTACTATGGTGAATTACATTAATTCATTTCTTAAGTTAAAACAATCTCACATTTTTGGGATTAAACCCAACTTAGATACAATATATTATCTTTTTAGTATATTAATGGATCTATTTTGCTAATATTTTAAAGATTTCATATCTATTATGTGTTACATAAGATGCCATTATTTTATATGTCACTATAAAAGAACAAAAAAACTGTCAATGAAACTATGACATAACACTTTAAAAAAAAAAGATCAGTCAAGGTCCACCAAGTGTGGCAGTTTCCACAGGTGTTTTATTAATATATAATATATACATATATAACCATATATATGATTTATGTTTCCCTATGATTTATTACAAGGAATTGGCTTACACAATTGATATATAAGCTGGCTAAGGAAGTTCACAGTCAGTAGTGCAGGCTGTCAGGAAGAGAACATCATGGGCACAAGGTAAACTTACTCTCCACAAGTTGACAGTTTCTTCTCTCTCACTCACACACACACACACACCTCCGATTAGTTTTCAGGCCTTCCAGTGGATTGAATCATGCCTTCCCAGGTTATGGAGGTTAGTATCCCTTAGTTAACCTCTTTGATTATGGACTTTCATGACATCTGTAAACTCACAGCAGTGCCTAGATTTGTATTTGATTAAATAACTGTGAGTTATAGCCTGGCGAAATTGACACATTGATAAAACTTTTACAATGTTTTTGCTAATAAAATTGTATCTTATTTCTTTTTGATTATTGTTAATGAAGAGGTATATTCATTTTTGTAAGATGATTTTGTATCTGAATCATTTCCTAAATTTTTATATTCTAATAGTTGGTCATGGATTTAGTTTGACATTCTCTGTTGATGATGATATATTATCTGAAAATAATTCCATTTGATCGTATTATCTGGAAATAATTCTAGTTAACACTTTTCATTGTATTTCTTATCTTATGGCATTGACCAGTATATCCAGTGATATGTTAATTAATGGCATTCATATCAAGTGGCCTTGATCATTCTCTGATACTGGTGGGACTATGTCTAAAATTCCACCATAAACAGGATGTTTGTTTTGTTATAAATCCTTTAAGGATGTTTCCTTCTATTCCTATTTTTTATGTTTTAAAAAATTATAACTAGGTTTTCAACTTTATGAAACATTTCTTTGGTACCTATTGAGAAAACCATGATAGCAATCCACTAGTGTGTGAATTATACTTACTGATTTGTTAATGTTAACTACACTTTTGGGGTTTTTCTGCAATAAACCTTAGCCTATGTATTATATTTTTTCTATGCAATTTCAGTTGGTTGACACATTTTACAAAAATAATTCATATCTATGTTATGAATAACATGGGCTTATAATTTTCTTTTCTACCCTTATTTGATTTTGAAATTAAAGTTACTGTAACTTCATAAAATGTTTTAGATAACTTTTCTTCCTTTTGTACTTCCTAGAATTACTTTTCTAAGACAGGAGTTATCTGTCCTTTCAAAGTTGGCAGCACTTCCTTATAAAATTTTTTGGGCCAGGACCTTTTTGTAGTTCCACTGTAATGCGTCATATGATAAATAGGAAATTATCTTTCTTTTACAGTGAAATTTTAATAAATATAAACCCATATATATGATATTACAAAGGGAATAAGATACCATTTAGCTATACACTAATAATTAAGATGATAATTATTATACTCTATATACTTTTGAGTTGGTCTACCTAATAGGTTATACAGAAACATGTACAAGAGAGCACCAGTGTGTTTCCTCTTAAGCTCTCTCACAATCTCTGTACTTTTTATCACTTAGGACATACGGGACGGTTATTGAAGTCTCTGTGCTTCATCAGTCTTTCCTTCCTGTTGCTGCACATTATTTTCCACATCACATTGGCGAGCCTTGAAGCTCAACATCGTATTGCACCTGGCTACAACTGTGAGTATTACGGTGTTTTATGTGTCATATACGTGCATAATAAAGTGTGTGTCATCACACACATAGAAATCTATGCAATAATTATAACATTCATGGAAATAGTTGGTCTTGGCAATGCAGTGTAAATATATATAAAGAAATATTTCATTATAGGATGCATCACAACTTATCAGATTTTTAAATTTTGAGTTTAAATATATATATAACTTACTCATGTCTGCAAAAAAAATTTAGGTTGCTGAGTAATATAGGAAGGTGGCTGGAAGGTGGAAGTGAAATTTGTGATCTCTTCTGACTCACAGTCTTAAGTGTTTCTATTTCAAATTGATGATTTTCCATAATTCTACAAATGTCAAAATAAAAATATGAAATGCTAAAACAACATTCTTTTCTCTGCATTTATAACTGTAATTACTCTATGTTCTCCACAGAGTGTAGACAGACAGGCAAACTTACACACAAACACACACACACACACACACACACACACACATTCTTGCTTTGGCTCCTTCTTCCCAGGCAAAAATTCACAATACCTGGACACTTCAGATGGGACCTCTACTAATACCATGAAGAGGTCTGTATTTCCCAGTGGTGAAGGGAGGTAGCCATCTCAAGTGTAGTCACAGCTGGCCTCTTGACCTGCCTCTTTCCAGGCCTTCCTTGCCCAACCAAAAAACTAGGTCTGCCTCTCCTAACCTCGCTCCTAAATATATGGGCTTTGTGATACCATGATACTTCCAGGTCTCTGTCAAAGACATGTTTGATTCATGCACAAATGCCCTCTGCAGTCATCCTGTACTGCAATATAGTTTGAACATGTCAGCATCTAACATAACATCTTCCTTTTCATTTTTTTTTCTTTTTTTGCTATCCCCAGATGGAAGTTCTACTCTGCTACAATGAGTCAATTTAATAGAAGTCATAATAGTAAACTTTATTTCCATAAAATTAAATTCAAATTTGAAGTTTATTTCTACAAAAGGTTATAGTTCCAATTTCAAGTTCTAGTATTTTTGATGAAGTAACCAATAGAGAAGGGATGTGTGAAAGATTGAGTGAAAAAAGAAAAGCTTGAGTTTTTTACTTCCAGCCATAGAAACCTTGAAGGTAGGTTTATAGAAATCATAAATTTCTTCTGAAAAACTAGTGATGCCTGTAATTGTGTTGGCTCATCAGGTGTTGTAGATTTTTTTGGTTTAGTTTTATGTGTAGCATTTAAAATTAATACATTCTTGAAAAAGGATAAAAGAGAATAACAAACAAACTTCAGAGCTTTGCAAACTAGTTTAGTCCAAGATTGACACAGACCAGGTTTTCAGCCCAGAGCACTTTTTAATGATCAAGTTATATAAACTGAAAATAGTGTTAGGATTGGTAATGGAAACACTGACTTTTAATTTAGAGTCGACTTCACTAATGTTATCGTTTCTCAGGCATTTGGAGTTATGATTATGCTGTCAGAGATGTAAATACAAACTCAGTTATTCTGATGTCCCACATTTGAAGTTTATCCTTTTTTGGCATCTGCATAGATAACATAGCAAAAATTCACGTAAAAAGACAAAAGCTGTACTGGTCATCAGTGTTGTACATTTTGAATGTTTTCTGTATGTTCAAGACATTGGTAAATTAAAATTAAAACCCAGACAAGTCAGGTTACCCAATCATATTCAAGTAGTATTCAAATTCAAGACCACCAAGCACTCATTTGTAAGTGTTTAATTTTGTTTTCCTAACAACTTCTTTACCCCATTGAAAATGCATACCCTCACCCTCATTATCGCAAAAGGTCCCAGCATCTCTTAGGAGTCTGACATAAGTTTTGGTGGGACAACAGTAGCATTTATAAATATTGAGTCATTGAAAGTTCTCGTTCCTCCAGAGTCCTATGAATATTAACTGGCAGTAATAAAGATGGTTTCAAACCACCCTATTTAGATTTTGACTAGTTGGCAGGTCTGTTAAAGGTGCCATTGTGCAGAACTGAAACTTAATACCACTCCCTTCTGCCTTTTTTTTTCCCCCCGCATTTCCAAAACAGTGTTCTTATAGGTAAGTGAGGAGTCCATGGGGGCAGGGGAGACCTCTGTAAATTTTGCTCAAACATATGTTGTGCCGCTTAGTAAAATATTTTCATTCCACCAGAACTATGCTACTTAAATAAATGTAAACCCGGTTTCAATTATGTCATTACAGATTACATAGACGTAGTTTGTTTGACTCGGTGTTAGATGTGTGGCGATGTTAGTGAAATTTGAAGGCCGGTCTGGATTCTTGTGCTGTGCTTAAAGCATGCTATTGATTGAAAGAAACTTTTGAGTCAGAAACTATATAGGGAAAATTTGTGATGATAATATCTCCTGTTTATAGAGCATCTATGAACCATAAGACCCCAGGGATTATTCTATTCCTTTTTCAATTAATGACTCATTGCTTTCTTGTTCCAGGAGGGCTTTGCTATGCTTTAAGTAAGGCACTCTCTCTATCCATGCATTGTCCTATTCATTCTCTAAACAAGTCCTCAGGGTGGACAGGGCTGTGCAGCTGGACCCCTGTGCTCTGTGTGCAGGACCCCCAGCCTGAGGAGGAGCTGAGCAGGAGATTCCTTCGTCAGGCTCCATCCAGTGGGAAGCAGCAAAATCCTTTGATTTACGTCAAGAGGCTGGTCTCCTGGCCAAGCCTTGCCCGTGAAGGGCTATGCATTTGTGTAGTCTCGTTTCTCCAAGAGGGTGCCCTTTTTCTGTATAAACGCAGTGCCCAACCTGCAGATAGTGCTGAGGTAGGAATTGCAATGAAGAAACAGGCTCTAGGGGGCAAATGAGTTGCATGAAGCCATTGCATGTCTCAGCTGGAGTCTGAGCACGGATCTGTCTTCTTTCCACTCTTCCTCCATCTTTATGGAACTCTTTATTCATCGTGTGTGTAAGATTGTTTCCTCTACTGTGGTTCCTAGAACTTTGGATAAGTCTATTTTCAAAGGGCTAAAGTTAGTGTTTCTGGTACTTAGTCCATGATTTTCCCTTGCTTGGATATTTGTCCTTATAATTAACTGAATATTTTCTTTGCTTCCTTCAATGGCAATATTCCTGGTTGGATTCAGCTTCCCCCAAAGGTTAGCCCCTCAGATGCATTGCTCTTTCCCCCTGTGGGAGGAGGGGCAGCTAGAGTTTCATATTGTCTCATTCTACAAGCACATGAAACTTGGTCCAGAAGCCCACCAACCAAGAAATTAGGATGGGCCTCAATAGTGTTTCTTCCTGACGTGCTTCTGTCCTTGAAACACACAAGGCTCCCAGTGCCAAGAATCAAGGTATCAAGCATCAGCCTATGACAAGGAGACTGAGGGACAGATCCAGCCTGGCAGTTTATCCTCCCATCCCGACGACTGTGGGGAGGATTACACAGTGAGCCGCTGCTGTGTGCACTCGGCTTGCCAGTACAAGTGCTGACTCATCCTTTGGCACACAAAGCTGTAAATTTCACCCCACACTTCGTTAGTTGTGCTAATTGGAGATGGACCCTAGGTGTGCAGAATCACCTGGTGGATCCATCCTCATACAAATGAAATTCTTGATGCTAATTTTTCATATTTGAGACAGTACTGTGGAGAAAGAGGTAGTAAGTATGAAATGGGAGATAAAATACGTAAAAGCAAACTCACACTGTGCGTGTTTCTGAGTCCTTTTTTGAAACCACTCTTTCCTGCCTGCTTTCTTCTGACAGTTGATCAGTGAGGCGGCTTGGGTTCCTCACCTTGCCCCGTCCCCTGCTCGTTCCATTCCCCAACTCATTCAGGCGCCACACACAGCCCTCTTCTCTCCTCGGGCTAGCTTCCTGAAAGCAGATGTTGCCGCTCAGTACAACAATTTAAAAAACTGGTCCAAGCTATAACTTTACTTCTGGCCACCTGTGCATGGAAAGATTAGGATGCTATTGTCTCATTCCTCTGAAAAGCATGTGGATCATATATGTACCTTCTGATCACGTATAGGAGACCTTTGCCTTAAGTCCTATTTCCTTCCAGCCTTGGTAACTGAGGCCTTGACTCACGGAGACACACGCCGACCTAGATGGAGCCTGCTGCTCCGCACAGTGGGCAAAGAGACATTTATGATCCATAGACTCTGGGTGGAAGCATTGCTGAAAGATAACTTTTGTAGCCCAATATCTGATGGAGTCAACGCTCTTGGAATAATGAACACACATTGTTTTTACTGCCAAAAGCCAGACACAGGCACGAAGGCGAGCTGAGTGGTGGTACCGCGTGACACCCATCCATATTAACAACCCTTAGGCCAATGCCATGTCGATATTTTGATTCACCTTTAGTAATAGATAGGGAAGCTCACTTTATGCAGCAGTTTTCAAATAAAATACCTCATTTTATCATGATAAATATTTTTCTTGACTTTGTATGCTATTTAATATATGAGAAAATTTAGGATCTTGGGTGACTGTGAGCTAGTGGTGGATCTCTGTGCCTCGGTTTCCTCAACTGTCAAATGAAGATAACAGCCATCATCTCATAGGTTGTTGTGAGGTTCAAGTTAATATAGGCCATGCCCTTGGGACTGTGCTTGACTGATTGTAAGTGGTCAAATAGTACAAGCTGTTGTTCTTGTTGCTGTTATTAGAGAAGTCCTAATTCTTGCCCAAGGTCACACACCACTACAAGGTAATAGAGACAACTCCAAACCAAATCCTGTCTCCAAATTATGCAAAGTCACATGGATGAAATTTTGAAATTACAAAACCTGAATGGTACCAAATAATTCTCTATGATAGTCTTTTTCAGTTTCTTGCTAATGCCGTTGTACTAGAGTTTGAACCTACTCTACTCCATGTGGTTAGAATCCCAAATAAAAGGGTTAAATGGCACTGGGTGGAAGGTGGCATCAGTGATGTGTGTCTTTAGTGACCCTGAGTTTTCCTTCCAGAATTTTTCACCTTCTCAGCAACCTCCCAACTGCAGTCTCTCACTCCACCTGCCCCACAGCTGCAGCCTTGGGCCTGGCCTTCTGAATATTTTATGGCTTTTTTCTCATTTCCGCATCTACCTGAAAGCTTGTCATCTGCTCCATGACCTCCAACTCAGAGGAATAGATAATAAATACATTTTTCACTATTTATTACCTTTTCTACATTATAGAACTTTAGAAGAAAGAGGAACATGATGGAAGAGTTAGGAGGAAAATTAACTAACATTTTCATGTAAAATAAATGAACACTCTACTGTTATTATCTCTCTTTTTTTTTTTTGAGATGGAGTCTTGCTCTGTCACCCAGGCTGGGTGTATTTTTAGTAGAAACTGGGTTTCACCATGTTGGCCAGGCTGATCTCAAACTCTTGACCTCAAGTGATCTGCCCACCTCGGCCTCCCAAAGTTCTGGGATCACAGGTGTGAGCCACCACACCCAGCTGCTGTTATTATCTAATTCTTAGGATATCTCTTAAAAGTGTTGGCTTTCACTATCATATTATTGGTAGAGAAGTGAGTCCCAGAGGCAAAAAGTGCCTCGCCTTAGGCTGCTCATTAGTGAGTAACAGAGCCGGAATTAAATTCAGGTCTCCTGGACTACACAGTCTGTACTATTTCCTGCACCCTCGTACGTGTGCTGGGGAAAATTTTATGCAGAATTGGACTTTGGTTAATTAGATTTTGAGGAATAGATATGATTAGGATACATAAATTTTGGAGGCTGTGCTGGGTGAGAGGACAGTTAATCTAATATACTAACTCTGGTTAAAGTATGAATGGCCGGAAGTGACTGTATATGCTTGACTTGGTAAATGATATTGGCCTTTAGGAACATATTCACCCCTAGGAGTGAGTCATGGGGACACTTGGGACTGCATGGCTGAGGAGCTGGGTGTGCATTCATCATCAGGGATATGTTTTCTCAGCCTCCTTGAGCCCACTGTCCCTACCACCTCCTCCAAGTGGGTCCTGTCATAGCCTTGTGTCAACTTGTTAATAACCAAGTCTCCTGCTCTAAGATGGTTTTAATCTGTAAGCCTGAGGAAACTGGAGATGTTTCTCCTAAAGATAGAAATAAAACAGTAAATCAACCAGAATGTACTGGATGACTCTTGGTGTTCAGAAATTTACTTCCCTGAAGTGTGTGTGGCCCTGAGATTCTAGATCCTGAGACTGTTCCCAGAATTACACATAGGCAGTCTAATCCATTCCCTACACAGCAGCCTTTCAAAATTTTGAAGATGGCTTTGATGCCACATCAGTGTTTCTCCATATGCCTCTTGAGTCCCTCACCCTCTGCTATTTGCCAAGCTTGTTGGTCAATGTTGCATGGCTGATTGGTGAGACAGAGTCAGTGACTGGTCATGGGGAGTTGCCAGGGCCTGATTAATGCCAAACATCAAGGGGCAGTGACTTTCCTTGTTCTAGGTAATGTCCTTCCCATCAGTGGAAATTGCCGTATTGTGGATTAATGTAGAGCTTTTCTGACCTGAAACATCAGATTTGTTTCTTGTGAAATCCTATTTATATTTCTGTAAAAGCAGACATGTTCCCACCTTTGATTTGGGATTTTGATTCTGCCCGTACACAGAGCCTCCTTCCCTACCTTCTATCACCTTTATCTCATCCCCTAACAGGGCAAACTTTAGTCTAGAGTTCCTGGCACGGATCAAGCACTCTAACAAGCCTTCCTTTCCTTCCTCTTTCTCCTGAGTCACTGCATCTCACACCCAGCTCTGTGTGTGTGTGTATGTGTAACATCTTTTTGGTTCTAAGTTTTGCTGTAAATCAGTGATGATAACATCTTCCATGTATAATTTCCCATTATGTTCCAGGCATATTGATAATGTCTTGATTCTGCATTATAGTCCTGCTAGGTCCTTGATATTTTACTCATTTGCAGATAAAGAGACGTAGCAAAAATGGAAGAGTTAAGTTGTCAAAAAAAGGAAGAAATGTAGTGATAGCATCCAGGGTCGCCCATGGAGGGTGCCGGGACCCTATGCAGCCGTGTGCATGCAGGGCAATGAGCTCGTCCAGATGGGCAGAAGAGCTGTAGGGAAGCTGTACTTCTGTACTTTTCCCTACCCCATGGTTGTCATCTCCTCCCTCCCATTGCCAATTCCAATAAGCTTTCTATTGCCTGGCCATCCCTTTGCCCATGTTATTCCCCCGGGAGAATGTCCTTATACACACTGCCAGTCCTCTGCCAGGTCCATTCTTCAATACTGGCCACTTCCTCCAGATAACCCGAGTTAATACCCCCAGGTAGATGGGATCAGATGTCTTTGGGCTCCCAAATACCCAGAGTATCAGTCATTAAACTTTTCATGTGGAGTGATAATCACTGATTTTATATGTTCTCCCATTAGAATATTATCACATTAAGGGTAGAACCTCTCATGTTTCATTTATTGTTGTAACCTGAGCACCGACTACAGTGGCTGATTATAGCATACTGCCCAACAGTTGAAGAATGAATAAATGAATTAATAGCAGCCAAAAAAAAAAAAAGGGAAATAAAAGTGTGGCAAGGACAAAATTTGATGACTCTCTTGCTTTGTTTTGTGACCGATTCTCGGTGGTGTCCTCACCTGTTGGACTTGTGAGAAGACAATTGAGGAGAGCAGCTAAGTGCACCCATGCCCTCTCTTGGCCAGGAGCTCTGTCCCCTCACTCCTCTCCTACAGGTGCACACCCCAAATCCTGCTGAGATAGTTGTTCCCATTTCTCATCTTCTTAATTCATGAAGAAATATTAGAATGACATGTTTTATTTATCTTTAGAAATTATTTATCAAATAAAGTTACTTGGTATTTATTTCCTTTGCAAAAAAAATGAATTTCCATTTGGATTTGGGAAAATTAAGACAGAAAACCATAAATGAGAAAGCTAGAGTTAGAAGTGGCAAGGAAGAAAAGAGAAGAAAAGGAGGTGTGGGACTGTGCTTTAACAAGGAGGCCTCAGTAAGAAACGAGGGGAGAAGAGCCCCCAAATGAGTAACAGTGGAGCCATGAACCTCACGCCCCATCTGCTCCCCACCACGCCGACCAGTCCTTGCTGTAATACAAATCACAGAGCAGGAAGTTTAAAATGATTTGGGATTGATTTGGTTTGCTTAAATAACAATTTCTCTAACCTCAGCTCTATGATGCAGCATTTCTAGTGTAAATTATTTACAATAAAAGCACTAAGCAAGTCTGTGTGGTATGGAAGTAAACCGAACCTCAAAATTATAGACGAACAATGTAAAGCTATAACTGTATGTTTCAAAATTTATGGAATATGGAAGGACATTTCAAGGGCATTTGGAAGCAGCAGAATTGGGCTAAGCATAGTAATGACATTCTAGAAAATATTAATTGTATGACATAAGCATAGTTATTTTTCAGACTTACAAAACTAATGTATATTTTAGGGCTTAGGTAGGTGGATTTATAAATAAAAACCATTTATTTCCTATAATCAGGAGTTTGGATTTAGACAATTCTTCTTGATTTTGAGTATTGAGAATATATTTTAGGCATCTAGAAGCTTGGCAAAGCAGTTGCTAATATAATTTATGCCTTACATTCACTTGAGAGACATTTAAACATTTCATGGTGATTCATGTTGCAGAATGTGGGCATATAAAAACATTAATATAATATCAAACATTAATATAAAAGTATTATAATACATTATAAACAACTGTTGCATATTGATTTACTATTTATTTTTTGGAAAAAAGTATTTTCTTTGCAAATGTGTATCACATTATTGATAATTATTGTTTTAAATATGTTTTCTTTACCTTGCACTTTTATTTAGTATATAATCTCTTATTTTTTTAATGGACATAACTCTGGAAGAACCCCAAACTATTGTTAGGAAGTAATACCGTAGAGTAAGATTTGATTGCTGAAGTCCAGCACTTCCCATCAACATACCACCATCATTCTTCACACAACTAGAAAACATTCCTAAAATTCATGTGGAACTAAAAAAGTGTCCTCATAGCCAAAGCAAGACTAACCAAAAAGAACAATCTGGAGGCATCACATTACCTGACTTCAAACTATACTATAAGACCATAGTCACCAAAACAGCATGGTACTGGTATAAAAATAGGCACATAGACTAATGGAATAGAATAGAGAACCCAGAAATAAAGCCAAATACTTAACAGCTAACTGATTTTTGATAAAGCGAACAAGAACATAAAGTGAGGAAAGGACACCCTATTTGACAAATGGTGCTGGGATAATTGGCAAGCCACAGGTAGAAGAATGAAACTGGATTCTCATCTCTTACCTTATACAAAAACCAACTCAAAATGGATCAGAGACTTAAATCGAAGACCTGAAGCCATACAAATTCTAGAAGATAACGTTGGAAAACCCCTTCTAGCCATTGGCAAAGACTTCATGACCAAGAACCCAAAAGCAAATGCAACAAAAACGAAGATAAATAGATGGGACTTAATGAAACTAAAAAGCTTCTGTACAGCAAAATATAATAATAATCAGCAGAGTAAACAGACAACCCACAGAGTGGGAGAAAATCTATACAATCTATACATCTGAGAAAAGATTAATGTCCAGAATCTACAGGGAACTCAAACAAATCAGTGAGGAAACAAAGAATCTCATTTAAAAAATGGGCTAAGGACATGAATAGACAATTCTCAAAAGAAGATACGCAAGTGGCCAAGAAACACGTGAAAAAATGCTCAACATGGCTAATTATCAGTGAAATGCAAATCAAAACCTCAATGCAATACCACTTAATTCCTACAACAATGGCCATAATAAAAAAAAAATAGATGTTGGCATGGATGTGGTAAAAAGGAAACACTTTCATACTGTTGATGGGAATGTAAACTAGTACAACTACTGTGGAAAATAGTGTGGAGATTCCTTAAAGAACTAAAAGTAGAACTACCATTGGATCCAGCAATTCCACTCCTTGGTGCCTACCTAGAGGAAAAGTAATCTTTATATGAAAAAAATACTTGCACACACCTGTTTATAGGAGCACAATTTGTAATTGCAAAAACATGGAACCAGCCCAAATGCCCATCAATCAATGAGTGGATAAAGGAAATGTGATATATAGGCCGGGCATGGTGGCTCACGCCTGTAATCCCAGCACTTTGGGAGGCCGAGGCAGGCGGATCACGAGGTCAGGAGATTGAGACCAACCTGGCTAACACGGTGAAATCCCGTCTCTACTAAGAATACAAAAAATTAGCTGGGCATCATGGCATGCGCCTGTAATCCCAGCTACTCAGGAGGCTGAGGCAGGTGAATCGTTTGAACCTGGGAGGTGGAGATTGCAGTGAGCCAAGATTGCACCACCGCAATTTGAGCTTGGGTGACAGAGTGAAACACAATCTAAAAAAAAAAAAAAAAAAAAAAAAAAACCCAGAGAAAATGTGGTATATATATATATATACTATGGAATACTACTCAGCCATAAAAAAGACCAAACTAATGGCATTTGCAGCAACCTGGATAGAATTGGAGAGTATTTTTCTAAATGAAGTAACTCAGAAATAGGAAACCAAACATTGTATGTTCTCACTCATAAGTGGGAGCTAAGCTATGAGCACACAAAGGTATTAGAATGATACAATGGACTTTGGGGACTCGGGGGAAAGAGCAGGAGGTGGGTGAGGGATAAAAGACAACACATTGGGTACAGTGTACACTGCTCGGGTGATGGGTGAACCAAAGTCTCAAAAGTCACCACTAAAGAACTTATTCATGTAACCAAACAACATCTGCTTCCCAAAAAAACTATAAAAATAAAAAATAATTAAAAAATTTTTTAAAAAAGCTACTCCAGTGATTTAATCTGCCCTCAATATTGAGGGCTCCTGATGGAAACTATAACAAGAAATGTGGGTTTATCTTATGGGCAATAGAAATAATTTAACAACTTTTATAAAGGAGAGATAAATGGAAAGATTTGTGTTATGAAACAGTGCATTGTGGCCATCTGTGTGGAAGAGGGATTGACGGTGGAGAAGACTGGCAACAGGAAACCATTGTGCAGGCAGTGGCACTGATCCATCCAGAAGGAATGACACAGCTTTAGCTAGGGCGGCCATGATGTAGCAGAGAACTGAAGACGGTGGAGAGATATTAAGGAAGAGTCAAGAGTTTGGAGAATGAATGGCTTAGGAGTGGGCTATTAGGAAGTAGGAAAGACCTAAAATGAGGCCCAGATTTCTGACTTGAGGAGCTGGTGAAGGACTATACCTTCCTGAAATGGAGCTGATGAATTCCGGCTTGAGGGAGGAGAGTTTGGATTGAACTCCAGGTGTCAGTGAGGGACCTGGTTGGATACTTTCATGTTTGCATATGTATTTTTACATTTTATGTAACATTATTATTGACATTCTGTATTTGTTATTGCATCCATTTCTTTATCCATTCAGAGCAAACATCTATGGGAATCTGTACTAGACATTGTTTTAGCTTTAAAATTCTTTGGTAAAAATGTCAAGTATCCTTCCCCTCATGAACCTTATATTTCCCTACATCTGTGTTTGATGATTGTCATCAAATCTGGGTGAAAAATAGAACACTTAACTGTTCTGTGTCATGTTTCTACATTTCCACATAGTCTTTATAAATGCTTCGTTTCTGCCACAGTCTTTCCTCGTGGATAGATAAAAATGTTTCAAATCTTTCCTTGAGTGGTTTTTATTTTTGTCATTCAATATTATGAGCATTTTCACATACAAATCTATTGTTTATTTCCTTTGGATAAGCTTATAACAGTGGATTTATAAGGTCAAATAATTTGGTCGTTATTTTCACTCTTTCTAGACTGTACCATATTGTTCATCAACATACTTGTAGTTCTTAGAACACCACTAGCTAATATAGATAGATAGATGTTTTTTAAGAGCACCATAATATTTCAAGCCTTTGAACCCTTTGCGCCTGAAAAATCCTTACTGATAGCCTCACTGCAGTGTACAAATAAGCAAGAAACACATTAAAAATGCCCTACATCATTAGTCATTACGGACGTACAAATCCAAACTGCAATGAGATACAGTGTTACACTCAATAAGATGGCTCTAATAAAAAACAAATGACAAAAAAATAAAGCGTGACAATAACACGTGTTGACACGAATGTGGAAAAACTGGAGCTCTCTGCTGGTGGAAATGAAAATCGTACGCCCACTGTGGAAAGCAGTTTGGTGGTTCTTCAAAAAATTAAACATAGAACTGCCACATGATCTAACAATGTCACTCCTCGGTATACACACAGAAGAATTGAAAACAGGTATTCACACAGATACCTGCTCACAAATGTTCAGAGCAGCACTATTCATGTTAGCCAAAAGGTAGAAATAATCCAAATATCCATCAAAGGATGAATGAAATTATATATATATATATATATGAATATTATTCAGCCATAAAACTACAGTATTGGCAAATGCTGTAACATAGAAGAACCTTGAAACTTTATGCTAAGTGAGGGAGCCAGACACCAAGTTCACAGGCTGTATGACTCCATTTAGATGAAGTATCCAGAATAGGCAAATCCATAAGGACAGAAAGCAGATTGGTATCACCAAGGGCTCTGGGTAGGGTAGAATGTGGCATGATTACTTAATGGGTAGGAGTGTTTCTCTGGAGTGATGATGGTGTTTTGGAACTAGTAGGGTGGTAGTTGCATACCATGGTGAACAAGGACTGCCATCAATTTGGGTGAATAGCACTGAATTGCTTACTTTCAAATGGTTAATTGTTTGATATGTGAATTTCACCTTAACAAAGGAGAAAAAAAGTATACCGTATTCACTGAAGTCTCATTAGCATTTCAGTAAAACTTTTGCTAATTTAGTAGATTTTAAATTACCCAATGCTTCTTTAAAAATAGTGAAGATAGGCTGGGCGCAGTGGCTCATGCCTGTAATCCCAGCACTTTGGGAGGCCGAAGCGGGTGAATCACGAGGTCAGGAGATCAAGACCATCCTGCCTAACACGGTGAAACCCCATCTCTACTAAAAACACAAAACATTAGCCAGGCGTGGTGGTGGGCGCCTGTAGTCCCAGCTACTTGGGAGGCTGAGGCAGGAGAATGGCGTGAACCAACAGGTGGAGATTGGGCCACTGCTCCATCTCAAGAAAAAAAATAAAATAGTGAAGATAAATATTTTTCCATGTGTTTACTGTTTGTGTTTATTTCTGTAGAATATTTGCTGATATTACTCTTTGCAAATATATTTTACAAGGTTGAGTTTTAAGAGCTGATTTTTGTTAATTTTTATTACATTGAATTTAAAAAAATATTATAATCCATTATCCCTATTTTTTCTTATTGCTTCAGTGCTATACACTCAGAGTTGATATGTATTGTACTCTAGTTTTTGCTCATGTTTATAATTTAAAATGTTTAATCACTTTAATTAATGTTGAGGTTAATTAATCACTTTAATTAATCACTTTAATTAATGTGGAATTTATTTGGTATAGAGACTTTGAAAAGTGGATTTTTTCCCCAAATGGCTGTTTTTCCGTCATCATTGATTGAATAATTCTTCCCTTCATACCCATAGATGAGCTTCACTCATACACAAGGCAGCCTTCTTTCAGGTCTGTCAGGAAGATGGTTTCTTAGGTACCTTACAGAGCCTGTCTCTCTGATACATCTTTTTCTTCTCCTTCTTTCTCCACTTTCTACCTGCCCTGCCCCCCACCACATTCCTTTTTATTGTGAAACTTCAGGTTCTATTTGGAAAAGATTCTGAATAAGTCTGAAAAGACAAAATTCAAGTGGAAAGTATAGGTCTTGGAAGACTTCAAAATGCAGATCACAGCCTAAATTAGCATCTACTAAAATGTTCAGTCATCTTCATTTCAGAGTAAGGCGTGAACTCTGTGTATGTCTCAATACCAACCCATAACATTGACAAATAGCTTTTGTTAAGGTAATATTATTCCATGTTTTTTAAGACTCAGTTTAACCTTAATTTATAGATGCTCTTTATCTCACTCTACCATGACTTAAGTCAGTAGGAAAAGTACTGCCATCTATTTGGGAGAAACAAGATAAATGCAGAAAGTGAATTCAGGTTTTTTCCTTATTGTAATCTCATGTAACCAGCTAATGTGGAAAACCATTTTTTAAACTTTTTCCAGATGTTATGCATCTATTGAATGTCTTGACCTTAAATTTGATATGTATTTGGTGAGACTTTTCTGTTGCACTTAGGCAGAGATACAGAAACATTGTTTTTAGTCCAGAGAGTAAATGCCACTGTCTTAAGAGCTATCTAATATCTCACAGCAAACTGATTCTTTCTAAGAATATTTCTTTTTATTTTTCTTTTGAGATGATGTCTCACAATGTCCCCCGGCTGGAGTGCAGTTGTGCAATCTCGGTTCATTGCAACCTCTGCTTCCCAGGTTCAAGAGAGTCTCCTGCCTCAGCCTCCCAAGTAGCTGGGACTACAGAACCATGCCACCATGCCCAGCTCATTTTTGTATTTTTAGTAGAGACAGGGTTTCACCATGCTGGCTAGGCTGGTCTCGAACTCCTGAGCTCATGATCCACCCACCTCAGGCCCCCAAAGTGCTGGGATTACAGGCGTGAGCCACCACACCAGACCAGATAGTTCTGTTTAATTTTGACAGGAGGAATAATTCTGGGTATATATATAGCCCCAGACCAATTTTAGTCTTTTCAAGTTTATGAGATGATAGAGGTGTATGCATTTCACGACAGAATATAGCTTTCAGGGCTGTTGCAACAAATAGCTCAGTGGGAAAAGTCATCCCTCACAATGCTAGCATGGGCTCACAGTATGTGATCACTGGAAGGGGCCTTAGCAACCATGATCCTTCCATTTAAAGAGGTTAAATGATGGATTTATCTTGGGGATGAAATTACAAATTGAAAAACTGAGATGATACTGCGTCTCAGGATGCCTACTGAAAGTTTGCTTTTGGAGAAAGTAATCTGTGCTTGGTAAGAGGAAAAGTCAAAGAAAGAGGGGCCAATGTAGCACAGCTGAACGAGGCAAAATGCCTGGTCTAGAACAACATGAAATAAAGTCACCTGAAGTGATGGGACTGTTGATGGGGAAACGTCACACCTACAGAAACTGGAGGAAACTTGGCCATGAACCCCACACTGAGGAGCGAAGAGAGAGCCCTGTGTGCAGCTTCTGGGGGCCCCAGGCTTTAGGGTTGTCCCCTCACCGGAGTGTTAAGGGACAATTGAGAAAGTGTGGAAGGAAAATGCCAGTTGTGAGTATGAGGCTGTGGGGAGCCGAGGGAGGGCAGTGAGTGCCCAGGAAAAGCTGCAGGCAAGTGGAGGGGAGATGCAGAATGGATGGGAGAAGAGCTGTGACTGCGTATTTAACCTGTTGCCAATGTAGCCTGGGATCGCCGTCATTTTGCATTATTTTTAAGACTCTTCCATTGAACAGAGCATCTGGAAATAATTCTAATTCAATGGCGGTTTTGAAGATCAGTAGAATCTCATAATAAACAGAATTTGTTGTCATGCTAATATAGTTGATAACAGTCTTTGTTCCCAGGTGCTTGGAAAAAAATGGTGAACATTGTGAGAATCGGAGGTGCATTTCTGGATGGCTTTATACAGAGCCCACGGAGTGCAGCAGCTCACCTGAATGTATACACACCCTCCCGGGAAAGCCAACACTCTTCCATGCTGATGTACATGCTTGTGACATGTTTTCATTACTGGATCTCTAGGGAAAGTCCTTGTGTCTGTTTGTTTGTTATTTGGTTAAATTTGTTTCCTCTTAGATATAAGAGCTATCTAGCTATAATGACTTTAACACTAAAGGTTGGATAAGTGTGGCCTTATATCACTTTTGAAAAAAAAAAAATCCTTTTTTACTCCACTCAAATTCTCTTTGTGGAGTTGGATTTCCAGCACTATAAATAAAGGGTGCAAAACTGCCTTTATTTATTGCTAGCTTAAGAGCCTACCTGGCAGTGGCGTTACAAATGAGAATCTCCTGGGCACTAGCTCATAGAATATATATATATTCTATATAAGCTGACTCTCTTTGAAATTTGTTTTTTCTTTTTTTAAAATTTGTTATGTTTTAAATTTTATTTTTCCATAAGTTATTGGGGTACAGGTGATATTTGGCTACATGAGTAAGTTCTTTAGTGGTGATTTGTAAGATTTTGGTGCACCCATCACCCAAGCAGTACACACTGAACCATATTTGTAGTCTTTTGTCCCTGGCCCCCTCCCACTCGTCCCCAAAGTCCATTGTATCATTCTGATGCCTTCGTTCCTCATAGCTTAGCTCCCACATTTCAGTAAGAAAATATGGTGTTTGGTTTTCCATTCCTGTGTTACTTCACTTAGAGTAACAGTCTCCAGTCTCATCCAGTTCACGGCAATTGCTGTTAATTCATTCCTTTTTATGGCTAAGTAGTATTCCATCATATGTATATACCACCGTTTAATATTCATTTTATTTTTTGAGGCAGAGTCTTGCTCTGTGGCCCAGGCTGGAGTACAGTGGTGTCATCTCTGCTCACTGCAAGCTCCGCCTCCCAGGTTCACGCCATTCACCTGGCTCAGCCTTCTGAGTAGCTGGGACTACAGGTGCCCGCCCCACGCCTGGCTAGTTTTTTTGTATTTTTTAGTACAGACGGGGTTTTGTTGTGTTAGCCAGGATGGTCTTGATCCCCTGACCTCATGATCCACCCTCCTCGGCCTCCCAAAGTGCTGGGATTACAGGCGTGAGCCGCTGCGTCTGGCCTTACCACAGTTTCTTAATGAACTCTTCTACCAAACGCAACATTTCAGATGACACAGTCCAATCTTTTCATTTTATAAATAAGGAAACAGAGACACAGTAGTTACGTGATTTTTCCAAGGTCACTGAGAGAGGTGATTGCAAAGATTGCAGCAGGACATTTAGCCAATGCTCATTTTAAAAGATTTTTGAGAAAATCTAGAATGTAACTTTTAAATTAAGGTTGGGGGATGTTTTTTAGTCTGAGTAATCAGCTCAGGAAAAAAACCTCAAACACACAGTTGATTTATACAAACCAATCAAGTAAACATAGGTGCCCGCCCATTGAGGAAAAAAAAAATGTCTTTGTGGCTATAGTAGTGTAGTTGCTGCAACTCTGTTGGTTCTTAAAGTTGCCTAAGGCGTTACGACAGACTGTGTCTATAAATGACTTTTGAGGGAATTGGACATCTCACCCTTCATGTTAATACTTTTTGGAGTTTAAATGAAAATAATTGAGTATTAAAACAATATCTTTTAGACTAGAGAATTTCTACTTCTGTGGTAGAGTCTGGCTATAAGTGCTTCTTGAAAAAGATAAACATTGAATATATAAGAATTTTTGCTTCCTGCTTAAAGCTAGCCCCTTTAAGCTATATTTAAAATATTAAAAACTAGTTCTAGAACATTTGGTTGAATAAAACCAATGTTAATAATTATAGTACATACTATGTTGGTGTGGCATTTTTAGGATTTTATAACTTCGATAAAAAGATATAAAGCACTCCCATTTCTGTGAGATCAAGCTCACAGCCTTATGATGTCAATATCCCAAAGCTGATAAAAGCATGATTTACTTCAATTTGATAATTTGTGGACTTTTACAAATATACAAAGATGAATATCTAGATATAAAATTAATTTAAGTTTCCCTGACACTGGGAATATAGCTGTTTTAACAGTTATTCCAAAAAGAGTCAGTGTTTAGAAAATAAGGGCTGTCTCTCTTTCTTTCTTACAGATATTCTTAGTATCTAGGGTGCAATGAAGATTTACTGACATAAAAATACTTTGTGATGAGATTGAAGTTTATGTCATTTATTTAACTTTATTATAGGCATGTTAAATAAATATTTTACTTAAAAGAAATGTAGATGTTTGTTATATTAGAGCCATAAATTTTGTCTAGGTCTGAAAATCTCTTTACCCTTGGACAAGTCACTGTTCCTCAATGGGACTTTGTAATTTCATGAAATAAAGGGTAGGTAATGGAGCATATTAATCAGATGGATGTTTCATAGCAGGAATTGGCATACACGCGCAGTACTAAGAAACTGATCAAGTGAGATGCAGAGTCTACACCATCAATTTTAAAAATTGTCTTGTTGAATGTGTTACAAGACATCTCATGTCAACCTTATTTACCATGGATTGTCTCCATATGATTTTTTTGATGTATTATTAATGAACTTGGACATGTGACATTTCTCTCAATTCAAATAATTAAATAATCCAAAATTTAAATTATTTAAGAGCCTTTCTTTAGATCATTGTAAGCGTAAAATAAAGAAAGAATGTGAAGTTTTTGATGAAATCTCTATAAAAATCACTTGCCCTTTTCCATGAACTCAGCTGCAGGGAAATACACCTTTTACTGTGAAGAGTTTGAGAACAAAACAAGACAAATACGAAGACAAATAGAAAACCATTTAAAACAGCTCTTTGAGTTACTAGTGTAAAAATTTGAATCAGTATGCTAGTGGCATGCATTTCACTAATAAGCATACATTTCACCTGTAAGATTGAATCATTAATACATATTTTTGCTGACGACACATAGGTAGACATTGTAACAATCACTGGCATTTATTTTACTCTTGGAATTATTTATTATTAGCCTTGAGCCATGGTAGTAAACATTCTCAATTATGAAGTAATTTTTAAATTTATTATGCTTTTATAACGGTGCCAGTAAACTTTATACTCAATAATAAGCAATTCTCAGAGTTGGTATTTCAATTTATATCAAAGTGGCCAAGTTTATACCCTAGACTATGTCTATATTTTTATAATTTTAACAGTTATTTTAAATGATGGGTTGCCCGAAATACATGAATGCACTTCTAGGAAAAGTAGCTTTTTGTTTCTATTAAGGCAAAACTGACAGGCATTATTGTTTAAATTTATTTTAAATTGAAAAATAAGTCTTGTGTATATTTATGGGATACAATGTGATATTTTGATCTATGTATACCTTGTAGACAGACTTAAGCTAATTAACATATCTATTACTGGCCGGGTTCGGTGGCTCACGCCTGTAATCCTAGCACTTTGGGAGGCCGAGGCGGGTGGATCACGAGGTCAGGAGATCAAGACCATCCTGGCTAACACGGTGAAACCCCATCTCTACTAAAAATACAAAAAATTAGCCGGGCGTGGTGGCAGGCGCCTGTGGTCCCAGCTACTTGGGAGGCCGAGGCAGGAGAGTGGCGTGAACCCGGGAGGCGGAGCTGGCAGTGAGCTGAGATAGCGCCACTGCACTCCAGCCTGGGCAACCACTGTACTCCAGCCTGGGTGACAGAGCAAGACTCCATCTCAAAAAAAAAAAAAAAAAAAAATTTTTTTTTATATATATATATGTATGTATGTATGTGTATGTGTGTGTGTGTGCGCGTGTGTATGTATATGTGTATATATATATCCATTATTTTGTGAACTTATTTTTGTGGTAAAAATGTTAATAATCTATTCGTTTAGCCCATTTGAAATATATAATACATTATTATTACTTATGGTCACCATGCAGTGCGATAGATTGCAAACACTTAGTCTTCAGTCTAACTGAAACTTTGTACCCTTTGGACAGCATGTTTTAAAATCCCTCTCCTCAACCTCCTCTCCCTTTACCCTCTCCTCAACTTCCCCCTTACTCCTAGCCTCTGATGGCAACCTTTCTACTTTCTGTTTCTGCGAGATGGACTTTTTTAGATTCCACATGTAAGCGAACTTATTCAGTAGTTGTCTTTCTGTGCCTGGCTTATTTTATCTAATCTCAAATGGCAAAATTATTCTCTTTTTAAAGAGTGTATAGTATTCCATTGTGTATATACTTTTATAACACATTTTATTTATTCATTCATCTGTTGATGAACATTTCAGGTTTTTGAGGAGCCTCTACACTGTTTTCCATAATGGCTGTACTAATTTACATTCCCACACACAGAGTGTAAGTGTTCCCTTTCCTCCACATTCTCTCCAACATTTGTTATCTTTTATCTTTTTGATAACAGTCATTCTTACAGGTATGAAGTGGTGTTTCACTGTGGTTTTAATTTGCATTTCCCTGATGATTGAAGATATTGAGTAGTTTTGTTGGCCATTCGTATCTCTTCTGAGAAATGTTTGTTCAGATTCTTCGCCCATTTTTAATCAGGTTATTTGTATACTTGCTACTGAGTTGCTTGAATTCCTTATATATTTTGGATACTAGCTCCTTATCAGACGTATGATTTGCAAATATTTTCTCTCAATGCATGGGTTGTCTTTTCTCTGTGTTAGCTGTTTCCTTTGCTGTGGAGAAGCTTTTTGGTTTGATGCAATCTCATTTGTCTATTTTTCGCTTTTGTTGCCTGTACTTTTGGAGTTGTATTCAAGAAATCACTACACAGACTAATGTGGAGCTTTGTCCTTATTTTTTCTTCTAGTAGCTTTACAGTTTCAGATCTTATATTTGTGTCTTTTATTCATTTCAGTTGATTTTATACGGCATAAGAAAAGGGTATAATTTCATTCTTCTACAAGTGGAAATCCAGCTTTCCCATCTTTTTTTTTTTTTTTTTTTGAGACAAGAGTCTCTGTCGCCCAGGCTGGAGTGCAGTGGCACAATCTTGGTTCACTGCAACCTCTGCCTCCCAGGGTCAAGTGGTTCTCTTACCTTAGCCACCCGAGTAGCTGGGATTACAGGCTCACGCCACCATTCCCGGCTAATTTTTGTATTTTTAGTAAAGATGGGGTTTACCATGCTGGCCAGGCTGGTCTCGAACTCCTGACCTCATGATTCACCTGCCTCAGCCTGCCAAAGTGCTGGGATTACACTTTGGGAGGTCAGGTGAGCCACCGCACCTGACCTCCCAAAATCTTTTATTGAGGAGACTGTCCTTTCCCCATTTGTATTCTTGGCACCTTTGTTGAAAATCAATTGACCATATATACTTGGGTTTATTTCTGGACTGTATATCCGGTTCCATTGGATGATTTTTTTTTTTTTTTTTTTTTTTTTTTTTTTTTTTTGAGATGGAGTTTTGCTCTTGTTGCCCAGGCTGGAGCGCAATGGCACGATCTCGGCTCACTGCAACCTCCGCCTCCCAGGTTCAAGTGATTCTCCTGCCTCAGCCTCCTGAGTAGCTGGGATTACAGGCATGCACTACCACACCCGGCTAATTTTTTGTATTTTTTAGTAGAGATGGGGTTTCACCATGGCCAGGCTGGTCTTGAACTTCTGACCTCAGGTGATCCACTCACCTTGGCCTCCCAGAGTGCTGGGATTATAGGCGTGAGCCACTGCGCCTGGCCTGGATGATGTTTTTATGCCAATACCATACTGTTTTGATTACAATCACTTTATTATATATTTTGAAATCAAGGAATGTGATGCCTCACTTTATTATATATTTTGAAATCAAGGAATGTGATGCCTCCAGGCTTGTTTTGCCTTGCTTAAAATTGCTTTAGCTGTTTGGGGTATTTTGTTGCTTCATACTAATTTGAGGATGATTGTTTTTCAATTTCTATGAAGAATGACATTGGAATTTTGAGAGGGATTGTGTTGAATCTGTAGATGGCTTTGAGTAATAGGGAGATTTTAACAGTATTAGTTTTGCCAGTCCATGAACATTGGATACTTTTCCATTTATTTGTGTCTTCAATTTCTTTAATTGATGTTTTATAGTTTTCAGTGTACAGATCTTTCCTCTCCTGGTTAAATTTATTCCTAAGTATTTTTTTGATACTATTATAAATAGAATTGTTTTGTTAATTTATTTTTGGACAGTTTTTTTGTTAAGACATAGAAACACTACTTATTTTTGTATGTTGATTTTGTAATCAGCAACTGAAGGGTATTATTATTAGGCTATTGACATTTTTTGAAAATCATGGATTAAACTGGATCAAGACAAGGCTAATCAGGTGAAAACTCATTTTCAGATAGCCACGTCAGTCAAAGCCTCATATATGAGTTCCATAAAATACTAATAATAATGGAAATTGGACTTACGCAGAGAGAAGACTGCTCCCTCCCCAAAGAAAGGATGTCAGAGATTTAGGAACAGCACAGCTCAGTTTTATTCATTCATCATCTAACAAATATTTATTGATGACCCACTATGTTTATAGCTACTGTTCTAGTGCTGGGGATATGGTAGCTTAAAAACAAACAAAATTTAAATCCTTGCTCTCAAGAAGTGTTCTATAATGTGGAAGACATATAAAAACAAGCATGATAATATTCTAATGGTAATACTTACTAAGAAAACATTAATCCAAAAGGTAGAAATGAAATATTGGAGTCCTCTATACTTGAAATTTTATATAAGTTATGATAAAACGGAAGTGGAAATGTGAAAAATGTAGTAGAGCTCTTCTTACATGGTATCCCTGTGTTAGCAGACGTTCTCCTCATACACAGGGCTCCTGTTTCAGCAGAAATCTTCCTCATAATATGGAGCTTTTATTTGGGGTCAGGTTACTTCCAAAGCATGCACTCTCTAAAGTTGTTTACAAAGAACTGAAATGTTATAATAAGCAGACTGAAGCAAAAGACTAAAATACAAGCATTTTATTTTAGTGGCTGCATGATCACATCTCTCTCACCTCAGAATCTTCAGATAACAGGTAACCAAGAGAGAAGACATCTAGACTGGCTTCAGGGACTGCAGGCCTCCCAGAGAGAGCACACCAGGCCATGCCAGTGGCTGTCTCCTTGCTCTCCTGCTCTTCTGTTTTCTTTTTCCTACCAGAGCCCAACCTCAATTGCTCTTCCCAAAGCCCTTCTTGTCAATGGGGATTGAGGCTGATCTTGATATGAATGTAATTTGGCTCCATTTCTAGAAGCTCTTTCTGTTTAAACTCGCAATTTCAATTCCAACACGAAATACAATGAAAGGAAACTTTTGTTCTCCTGGAGCCGTTCAAGTCAATCAACCCCCACATCCCTCTCTTTTGCCTCCTCTTTCTTCCTTTTGTGACCCTCTTCCTTCTCCTCCTCTTATCTCTTCTTTCTTTCTACTTCCTCCTCCTTTTCCCTATTCCCTTTCTTTCCTTCTGTTTATTGACTGGCAACAATTTTTGATGTATTAGCTAAAGTGCAAGAATAATTTTAATGAACCCCGAAAATATTTAATCTCATGAAGTTTATACTGTTCTGGGGAGATCAAGGAAAACATTACTAACATCAGAGAGAAATGAGAGAAGAAGGCCTTGCATTCTGAGTTCTCTGTTCTCTTTAGCGTCAGATGCTTCTCATGTGTTGCTTCAGGTCCTCCTGGCCTCC
This sequence comes from Chlorocebus sabaeus, assembly GCF_047675955.1. Lineage (NCBI taxonomy): Eukaryota > Metazoa > Chordata > Mammalia > Primates > Cercopithecidae > Chlorocebus > Chlorocebus sabaeus. The sequence goes on from NC_132921.1 coordinate 72,900,552, forward strand.
CCTGTCTCTGGGACCTGTGGCCACTTGCTTCTGCCACAGCCATCACCATGGCAACCAGTCCCAAAAGTGGACTTCAGTGGACTGCAGTGAACTTCGAGTGCCACCCTCATTTGAGCTTGGCCCTTTTTCTTCTCCCTTCCCCTCCTCCCTCTTCTTCTCATCATTATTGTCCAGGTATGAATGATTCCCATACCCACATAAATATGCAGAGACACCATCAATATAGAATATTTCAAAAAGTCAGCATCACAGAATGCAAGATCAGCATACAAAAATAAATTATATTTCTACATATTGGCAATCAACAATTGGAAATAGATTTTTTAACACAACGTTATGTACAATAATACCAAAAAAAACTTAGATATAAGTATTTTAAAATACTTAGATATAAGTTTTCAGATATAAATCTAAAAACAATGCGAGACCCATATGCTGCAGAAATAAATCAAACAAAACCTAAATAAATGCAGAGGTACATTGTGTTCATGGATTGGAAGAGTCACTGTTGTTAAAATGTCCTTTCTCCCTAAACTGATCTATAGGTTCAATACAATTCTAGTCAGAATCCCAGCAGAATATTTTTGTAGAAATCAACAAGCTGACTCTAAAATATATATGGAAAGAAAAAAAAAAACTACAATTGCTAAAGTAATTTTGAAAATGAAAAATAAAAGTTTGAAGATTTACAGTATCTGATTTAAAGACTGAATTATATAGTGTAAGGCCTAAAATTTCACAGGCTGTCTTACATTTTTAAGCCTCAAAGGACCCTGAAGGCCATATTGTGAGTTCCCTGCTTTCAGGAGATGTGACCCCATGCCGGACCAGCTGCACACCACCTGGTCCTCAGTCTAACAGATTTGAGTTCCCTGCCAACCACAAATCATTAAAACAAGGCAGTATCATCCTCACATAGTAACCAGGGGCACCCTGTGCTGTTGATATTCAAAGCCCGCCTCGCTCTTACTGCCCCTGCTTGTTCATCTGTTCCCAAGTGCACCCCTGTGTGGCCCTGTGTGGTATGCAGTGTCCTCCTGCAGGGTCGTAAGAAGACTGGGTAATAAAATGCTGCCCGTCTATCTGCCCAGTGTTGTGTGTTATGTGTTCAACCATCTCATTCTGTTTAGGGCAGTGGATCCCTTCCCCACTAATGAGGTGAATAGGAGGTCATCATAGCATTATAAAATCACAATAATCAAGTCAGTTTGCTATTGGTGAAGGAATAAGAGAGTGCAGAAATAGACCCACACGAACATGCACGGCCACTTGATTTTCCATAGAGATACAAACGCAGGCTGGGCACTGTGGCTCATGCCTGTAATCCCAGCACTTTGGGAGGCCAAGGCAGGCAGATCACGAGGTCAGGAGATGGAGACCATCTTGGCCAACATGGTGAAACCCCGTCTCTACTAAAAATATAAAAAATTAGCCGGGTGTGGTGGCAGGCGCCTGTGGTCCCAGCTACTCGGGAGGCTGAGGCAGGAGAATGGTGTGAACCCGGGAGGCGGAGCTTGCAGTGAGCCGAGATGGCGCCACTCACTCCAGCCTGGGCGACAGAGCAAGACTCCGTCTCAAAAATTAAAAAAAAAAAAAGAGAGAGAGATACAAATACAATTCTGTGGAGAAAGAATACACTTTTCAACAATAGTGCTTTTTTATATTATAAAATAACTTACATTCTTAATTTGCTCCATATACAAAAACTAATTAACTCAAAACAAATCATGAACCTAAATGCAAAGATTGAAACCATAAAACTCTTGCAAAAAATATAGGAGAAAACGTTTGTAATCTTGGGTTAAGGAAGGGCAAAGTTCTTTTAAATACAACATCAAAATCATGACTCATAAGAGAAAAAATGGATAAATTACTCTTCATCAAAATAAAGAACTTCTGCCCTTCAAAATCCAGTGTTAATACGATAAAAAGGCAAGCCACAAATTGGAATAAAATATTTACAAACTATATATCTGATTAAGGACTTGTATCCAGTATTTGTGAAGAACTCTCAAAATTCAATACTTAGAAAACATCTCATTTTGTTAATGGGCAAAAATTTTGAATAGACACTTTACCAAAGAAGATATACAGATGATGAATAAACACATGAAAAGATGTTTAACATCACAGTCACTAGGGAAGTGCAAGTTAAAAACAGGAGATTATTAGTATATATTTCTTATAATGAAAAAAGGAAGGGAGGGAGGGAGGGAGGGAGGAAGAAAGGAAGGAAGGAAGGAAGGAAGGAAGGAAGGAAGGAAGGAAGGAAGGAAGGAAGGAAGGAAGGAAGGGAAGGCATTCCAAGTGCTGAGAAAATATGGAGATGTAGAGCACTTAGAATTCAAATACACTTCTGGTGGGAATGTACAATTATTTAGACACTTTGAAAAATAATCTTTCAACATATTTTAAATTTGACCATACACTTACTCTTCAGCCCAGGAATCCCACTGGGTGATATTTCCTCCAGTGAAGTGAAAATTTGACTTTAAAATGGTAAGCGAATGTTTAAAGCAGTTTTATTCATCATTGCCCCAACTTCGATGTCTTTCAGCTGGTGAATGGATAAACAAACTTGGTCCCTAGATGGATTACATAAATCAACAATAGAAAGCAACAAACTATGGGTACATGCAAAAGCATCTCAATTCAGCATTATACTAAGTGAATTCAGACAGTATTGGAATACTACATACTATATGATTATATTTACAATAACTAGAGAAACTCTAAGAGCAGAAAGTGCATCAGTGCTCACCATGGGGTGGAGGATCAGGGAGTGGCTGACTACAATGACCACGGAGAATTTGGTGGGCCGATGGAACTTTACATTTTGACATTTGTGGTAGTTAGATGACTGTATGGATTTGTAAAAAAATGAGAAATTACACTTGCAAAAATTTTACTCTGTGTAACTTATAATCTAATAAGAAAAAAATGATTTAAAAAAGAACCAGTGACCACAGTGGTAACACATTGGAATTGTCCCCTCACTGTTTGTTTTGGGGGCTCTACTGTAGAGAGATCAGAGCAGTGGATTCTGGTTCGCTCTACCACTAAGCAGCCACAGGTTCTCAAGATCATGATTACTTTCCCCAAGAACTATTGTGGAGGCCAAATTAGATAACGTTTCGGAGACAGTTTCACAATATAAGAAGCCCTATACTTGGCAAACAGTTATAATTATGTATAATATTTGGCAGTGATAAATTCTTCATAGCATTGTCCTGTTTCATATCTCATAATCATTCACTAATGTGGCAAATATTACTTGAATATTTTGGCACACTCTGTCCCCAAAGTGTGCCACCTCCAGGGAATGATAGAGAAGTAAGCTGTAGTCCACTGCCCTTGGGGAATTCAGAATTGAAGGGGACAGGGAGACTTATCAACAAATCCTGTAATAACATATGATGAAGCTGTCACAGAGATAAATATGAGATATAAAGAAGTGGTCCCCAAAAGAATGGTTAAAGGACTCCTCCAGGGGTGGACCTTGGAAAGTAATCCAGGAACTTGGAAAGTGTCGGATATCATATACAGGAGTTTAGAATTTAGCCTATTGGTGGAAGGGAGCCACTGAGGGTTTTAAGTAGTGGTGACAACACAACAGACGATGTTTTAGAAACATTATCTGGCAGCAGTGTGAATTTTTGTGCACATATGTGTTTGGGTGTGGATATACATGTGTGTGAGAAGGGATTTGGGCATTGGAGGCAGAAAGGTCAGATACTTGTCAAAGTTAAATAAAATATGTGGAGATTAATCCCTCAACGTAATCGTCAAATTTCATTTGGTATACAAGAATTGCAATTCGGGGAAGCATCACAGACCAGATGGCCTTTGGTATGTCTGAGAAACAAAGAGGTTTTATAAAGAAGGGAAATGTCATGTATCGCCTTGTGAGAAAGTTCATTGGTATTAGTAATGTTTTGGAAAGTGGAAAGTTCTGATTGGTTACTGACAGCAGTGGGTAAAATTTGTCATAGAATTGCAGCAGGTGGTTTCAGCAAATATTAGATAAAACCAGTTTTGGGTTACAGCAGGTAGTTTCAGCGGCTGGACTTGCAGAGAATTACATTTTTGGAGCAATGTTGTATGCCCTGTGTGTTTTTTTCCCCCAGCTTCTCAACTGTTTTAGTTGGGTGTAACAAGAATGACCCAATTTGTATGATCGACTTTGACAGACTACTGGGTGAAAAACAATGAGAATCCAAACTAAGGCAATTGCAGAGGGATTTTAGAAAAGGAGACTGCTTCAAGAAATATTTTGGGAGTAAAATCAACAAGACTTATTGTCTAATTCCATGTTGAGGAAAGGGAGAGAGAAGCTAACTCGGTGGATGAAGATCTGTTTAAACAGCCTAAGGCCCGTACGAGGAAGCTCGGATTTGGTACAGAAGAGGGAAGGGGGTAAGGGGGAAAAGAAAATGTTTCACAGGTTTGTGTTTGAAATCCTGAGATCAGTGTGTGTGTAAATGGATCGATGGTTCAGAAAAGACATCTTAGAGACACAAAGTTGGGTGTTACCAGAATACTGGAAATAGATAAAGCCACATACACAGTAACTTACTTTTCTCGTTCCCTAGTTGGAAGAAATAACCAAAGACACAAGCAATATTCACCCGGTGATCAGATATCACAGTGAAATGACAAAGTATCATGCCTTAGTTTTTGTGAGTGTAGATTTTGTTCAGTCCTTGTCTTCTACTCTGTCCTTCAAGCATGTGTTTTGTTGTGTTTTTATATCTGCCTCTTCCACTAGATTGTGAACTATTTCAGAGAGGCTTATTTCTTTCTTACCTTCAGTTTTGAGCCTGGTGCCTGGCACACAGCAGACACCCAAGTTTTTAAGTGATGTGTGATTGGTGATTATCTATTGACTTTCCCCCGTCTCATTACATAGATTACACTAATTTGCAAATGAAAAAAGTGGGCTTATCTATGCTAACCCCTTGGCTGGAGTTAAACTGTAATTCATAATTTATTTTCAATATTAACCTTCATTAAAATATATAGGGTACTGCCAACATTTTTAGAAACACTTAATAAATGTGAATCGAATTCAACACCTGGTTCATTCATTTTTTTAAAATAATACTTGTTTTTCTTTGTTTTCATAAGATTTAAAACAAACCATCGTTACTGCCTCAATCTTATTCACCCAATATTTTTTGGTGAAGTATTTGAAATGTATTGCTGTCTTTCAAGGACACTTGTTAGAAGGCCTTCTGAGCCAGAGGAGGTTCCCTTCTGCTTACTGGTCTTGTTATCAGTGGCAGTCATTGTGGAGGATATAAGTTGAGAAACAGGAGAGGCATCACTTTGCCACAACTGTGTGTCAGTCTCCTGAATGATTTTCCCTCCTTTTTTGAAGTATCTGATAATGCCTCGTTAGAGGGTCTGGGAAGAAAACAACTTCTCTCTGCATTTCCCTTAGATACGCTGCATAAGCTGGCCTTGTTGGTAGTATGAATGGAATAATTTTCCAACAAATTGTGTCTGGTGTCACAACCAATTCAATGCATTTCTGAGATTGTTTATCCAGATGGAATATGAAAGTGTGGTGCAGGGTCCTGTGGGACCCAGGCGCCAGAATGGCTGACTTTTACCCTAACCTCACTTTGTGCTTGTAGACAGAGAGTGGGAATCCAGGTTCTTGGAGCTCTCCTGTCACCCCTGGGCTACAGAACAAAGCCCTTGGAGGATCCCTAGGAAGAATGTTGAGAAGAAATGCGATCTTTAGCCCAACCTCTTTTTTAAAAGCATTACTTGAGCACGTTCAGGTTGCTTTAATATAATTTGTTTGATTGCTCTTGTTTTTATAGGGTGTATTGCATTGATTATGTGAAGGGCAAATGTACATAGACTCATCACTCATATCCTGCATTAGTATTGATTTAGACTGCTACAAACTGGCAGGAAATGAGAAAAAAATGTTTCCTACTTCTCAGTCATAAACCAATTAAAAACTTCAAAATGTATACAATTACTTCCTCGGAAATTTTATCTCAAAATAGATATAACTACAATTTCGACTTACCAACAAATGACCATCTCTGTATGATGGATACTCAGAGTTCTAATATTCCTCCTTATTTTAAGGACTTCTGATCTTGCATTGAGGTGGACACATTTCATCTATTATTCTGGAGCGGAGAAAAACATACTTTCATAAAAGCAACTTGCTTACAGTAGGCTGGCTGTTATAAACAGGCCGTAACACCCTCACATATATTGTTATGAAAGTGGAGGTAGGCATCTGTGTGTATCTACACAAAACACACCATTTAATGTATTTGTGTATTTGTATTTCTGTAACACACACATTATAAAATCAATCTAAGATCAAATTCTCCATCATAAGTGTGAGTTGACAGAGAGGATCATATCTTTGTGAAATATTATGAAATTATATGGCAGTTTGGAAAAAGAATCAACTGTAGTTTTGTATCTGTTTCCAGACATTTTCTCCTTTGCAAGCTTAAATTTGCACACGGTACCCGACAGCACTCGAGCGAGTATCTCTGGTCTGTCCCAAAGTGATTTCTGTCATGTCCTAACCTCACTAGTGAACACACTCACAGACTTTCAATACCGATTCTAATCAAGAAGCAAGAAAACAAAATGCATCAATCTTAAAACATCATCAGTGCAACAAATTCAGCACTAGGTCAAATTTCATTAGGGTTATTTGGCATTTGCTGGTAGTGCAAGATTGCATTAATCCAAAACAATGCATCACATGAACTTTTTTGGAACACATATCCTCTAGTAAATCTTCTAAGTCAATAAAATTAATTTTATCTCATAAAGAAGCTTTGATAAATAAAGAGCTGTTGATCAGAATATAAAGATAGTTCAATCACATATACATGAGTATAGTTACAATAATTTTAATATAGTATTGACTCATCCATGTATATTTAAGTTTTTATTATATGTTGAAATTATTTTAAGACATGCAGATTAGCAATAAAACTAAAAAATTCCCTATGTCTTAGAAATCTTGGTGTGCTCCTCCACATACCTGAAAGCATTTCCATTTAATGTGATAATTGATATGTTTGAACTGGTCTGTCATCCACTGCTTTTTTCTGTTTGCACTATCTGTTCTTTTCTCTCTTTTACCTTTTCTTATCTTCTTTTGTAATGTGTGTTTTTAAAATTCATTTTTATCTCATTTGTTTCATTATTTTAGTGGGTTTCTTTGGATTTATATGATTCACCTTTAACTTACCACGGTCTGCCTTCAGGTAATATTAAACCACTTCACTTGTTATGAACTTTGCAATAGTTTACTAGCATTTCTCCCTTCTCTGCCATTGTGATATTAATGACATATGTTGTCCTTATATGTTATAAAGCCCATAATATATTGTTATTATATTTGATTGAACATTCATCTTTCAAAGAGATTTACCTAATGCGTAAAATATCCTGTCTGCTTGACCATTTCTAGTGCCCTTTCTGTCTTTTGTACCCCAGTTTCATTTGGCATCATTTCCTTCCATCTGAAGGACTTTCTTTTTTGAGAGAGAACTCTCTTTTTTGAGAGCAATTCTTTTGAGAGATTCCGTGGGTAAAGTATTTTAGTTTTCTTCTGTTGAAAGTAGTTTTTGGCCTTCACCTTTGATTGACGTTTTCATGGCACATCTTTGCCCATCTTTTTACTTGCAACCTCTTTATTTCCCCTTCATTCCTGAAACATACTTTTGTAAGACACAAAACTTAAACAGACAGTTCTTTTCTTTCAGTACTGAACTTGAAAACCATTGTGTCACTTTTTTTCTGGCCTCCCTGGTTTTAGGTGAGATACCCGTTCTAATTTGAAGCGGTGTTCCCTTAGAAGTAATGCATCATTTCTCTCGGGCCGCTTTCAGTGTTTTTTCTCTTCCCAAAAGCTTATTTGTTCTGAAATCTGATTCATGTATTTATTTTAGTTTATTTTCTGCTTTTTTGTTTCAGGTTCGGTAAATTCTACAGATTTTTTTCCCTTCAAGTTCATCGCATTGATTCTATCCTCTATCATCTCTCTCAATTCTACTATTATAACTTTCTAGAGTGTTTTAAAGATTTTAGATTTGAGGCCGGGCGTGGTGGCTCACGCCTGTAATCCCAACACTTTGGGAGGCCGAGGCGGGTGGATCCTGAGGTCAGGAGATCGACACCATCCTGGCTAACACAGTGAAACCCCATCTCTACTAAAAATGCAAAAAATTAGCTGGGTGTGGTAGCGGGCATCTGTAGTGCCCGCTACTCAGGAGGCTGAGGCAGGAGAATAGCTTGAACCCAGGAGGCAGAGGTTGCAGTGAGCCTAGATAGCGCCACTGCACTCCAGCCTGTGCAACAGAGAGAGACTCTGTCTCAAAAACAAAAAGCAAACAACAAAAACAACAACAACAAAAATTTGGATTTGTAGCTTTTTTATTTCACAAGTTCCATTTAGTTTTTTATAACTTCTATTTTGTATTAAAATTTTCCATTTTTTGTTTGTTTTAAGATAATTCATAATTGCTGGTTGTAGTATGTGTACAACTTCTGCTTTAAAATTCTTGCCAGATAATTCCAACGTCTGATTATCTTAGGGTTGGTGTCTGTTAGTGCCCGTTTCTTACTCAAGTTGTAATTTTCCTGGTTCTAGTTAGGATGAGTGATTTTTAATTGTATCATGGGTGTTTTGGATATTGTGTTATGAGATTCTAGATACTATTTAATCTTGTTTTAAATCAAGTAATTCTTCTATTGAGGTATAGTGTAAGGGCCAAGTGAGTATCTATGTTCAGCTTTCCACTAAGCCTGGCAGCACCAACCCAGCGGAGTGGAGCTCACTCACACTGCCTCATTGCAGATGGGTGAGGTGGACGTTCAGCTCCTCCTCAACCCTGATGACATTTAGTGACTATTGAGCACTGTCTCTCACCATCTCATTGCCTTCAAATGGAGATGTAATCTCACCTCCTTGCTGAACCCTGCTAACACCAGGGAGGGGAGAAGTGAAGGCCTGACTCACACTGATTTGTTGCTGCAGGGTAGGGGGAGAATCACAGTTTCCCAGTGGTCATCCCTTTCATTTTTGAAAGATATTTTTATAGGGTATAAAAATTACAAATTGACAGATATTTTGTTTTTCTCCTAGTATTCTTAAAATGTTGCTCCACTGTCCTCTCACTTCATTGGTTCTGATAAAATATCTGCTGTCATTCCTATCTTTGTTTCTCTGCCTGCAGCATGACTTTTATCTCCGGCTGCTGTTAAGATTTTCTATTTTTCATGGATTTTGAGCATATAAATTATGATATGCTATAGGGTGATTTTCTGTATCTTTCTTGTTCCTAGAGTTCATTGAGCTTCTTGAATCTATATATTTATGGTTTTCCTCAAATTTGGGAAATATTCTGCCATTATTTTGGGGTCCAGTTACATGTATACTGTGCCACTTGGTGTCACCTGTACCCCATTAATACTCTTTATCTTTATTGACTGTTTTTCGTGTGTTGCATTTTGGTTAGTTTCTGGTGCTATATCTTCATGTTCACTAATCTTTTCTTTTGCATTGTCTAATCTGCTGTTAATCCCCATTCAGTGTGTTTTCAATTTCAGGCATCATAGTTATTATATCAAGAAATCCAATTTTTTCTTTTAATATCTTCTCTATATCTACTTAACTTTTTGAACATATGGAATGCAGTTATGATAACTTTTTATTTTCTTGCCTTCTAATTTGAACACCTTTGGCAGTTCTGGGAAGATTTTGATTGATTTTTTCTGCTAATTATGGGTCATATTTTCTGCTTCTTTATATATGTGGTAAATTTTTACTGGATACCTAGCTTGTGAATTTTACCTTGTTGGGTGCTAGACATTTTTATATTCCTATACATATTTTTAAGCTTCGTTCTGAAATGCTGTTAAGTTATTTGGAAATGTTTTGATCTCTTAGGGGTGTTTTGTTTAAACATTTGTTAGGCAGGACCAGACCAATTTTCAATCTATGGGCAATTTTTCCCCACTACTGAGGCAAGACCCTTTTGATTATTCTACTCAATATAGACAGTATTCCTCTGTGAGAAAGGTGGGCATTGTTCTCTCTTAAGGACCAGAGGGTCTTTTAGAGCGTTTCAGCCTGGTGCAGTGGGTCACATCTATAATCCCAGCACTTTGGGAAACTGAGGTGGGAGGATCCCCTGAGCACAGGAGTTCGAGGCTACAGTGAGCTATGACTGCACCACTGCCCTCCAGCCTGAGCGACAGAGAGAGATCTTGCCTCTAAAAAATAACAACTAAAAATCATAGGGCATCTTACTCAGATTCAGGTAGTTTCCTCACATGCATGTACTGGTCACTACTTGGCTGAATTCACAAATCTCCGGGGCCCTTCTTCTGTGTTAATGTCTATTCTCTAATATTCTTCCCTGTGAATTGTAGCATTCTTACCCTCCCTGAATTCTAAGCTCTGTCTCCTGTGCTGAGGGAGTCCCCTGGGCTCCGCCTGGCTTCCTCTTCCCTCCCTGCACTGCCTGTGGACATTATCTCATGGCAAGAATCTGGTAGCAACAGTTAGCTGTGCTTCTTTTTTTGTCCCCCACTTAAGGACCACTGTCTTTTGTTGCCTGAAATTCAGTGTCTTAAAAATACTTGTTTCATAAATTTGTCTTTGATATGTTTTTACTTGTTTTGTTTTTGGTTGTCTCCGTTGGGAGAATAATTCTGAATTTTATAACTCATTTTGGCTGAAGGTGGACACTCATCAATTTCAAGATACTATTTTACTCACTCTTGCCTCTAATGTTGGGTTCACACTACTTTTCCTCCTTTTAGGCTATCTGCTTTTTCTGTCAGGCTGATTTTAAGATATTTTCTTTGTCTTTGGTGTTCTTTACTTTCATATATATATAATATGTTACTATGATATATGTGTATATATGTTACTAAGATATATACATGTCACTAAGATATATCTAATCTGTCACTAAGAGATATGTGTGTATATATATATATCTGTGTCAATTTCTTTGTATTCTTATTTGTGTTACAGTGACTATCATAATACAATTCAATAATCAATGTTTTCATCAATCTGAAAAAATTGGTACACATTATCTCACTAAATATTGTTTCTTTCTTCATCTTTTTATTCTTTCTTTTTTAAAACTCTGATTAGGGTGGAACTCTGTCCTTCATGTTGTATTTTGGATAATTTCTTTTGGCTTTCATTTCCTGATCCCCTTTCACTTGTGCCCAAACTGATGATTGTCTCATCTACCAAGTATTTGTTTTAAATATTTATGTTTTCATTTCTTTTCTTTTTTTTTTTTTTCGAGACGGAGTCTTGCTCTGTCATCCAGGCTGGAGTGCAGTGGCAGAATCTAAGCCCACTGCAAGCTCCGCCTCTCAGGTTCACACCATTCTCCTCCTCAGCCTCCTGAGTAGCTGAGACCACAGGTGTCCGCCACCACGCCTGGCTAATGTTTTGTATTTTTAGTGGAGACGGGGTTTCACCATGGTCTCGATCTCCTGACCTCGTGCTCCACCCACCTCGACCTCCCAAAGTGCTGGGATTACAGGTGTGAGCCACCATGCCCGGCCTTTCTTTTCTTATTTTATTTTTTGTTCTTTAAAAAAATCCTCTTGTTTGTCATTGTATTAGTTTGTCTTCATGCTGCTGATAAATACATTCCCGAGATTAAGCAATTTACAAAAGAAAGAGGTTTATTGGACTTACAGTTCCACATGGCTGGGGAGGCCTCACAATCCTGGCAGAAGGCAAGTAGGAGCAAGTCACATCATACATGGATGGCAGCAGGCAGAGAGAGCTTGTTCAGAGAAACTCACAGTTTTAAAACCATCAGATCTCATGAGACCCATTCGCTATCACGAGGGCAGCACGGGAAAGACCTGCCCCCATGATTCAATCATCTCCCACCGGGTCCCTCCCACAACTCTCACACATCTCTGTGTGGAGACACAGAACCAAACCATGTCATTCTGCCCCGGCCCCTCCCAAATCTCATATCTTCACATTTCAAAACAGTCATGCTTTCCCAATAGTCCCCCAGAGTCTCAACTCATTTCAGCATTAACTCGAAAGTCCACAGTCCAAAGTATCATCCAAGACAAGGCAAGTTCCTTCCTGCTTATGAGCCTGTAAAATCAAAAGCAAGTTAGTTACTTCTAGATACAATGGGGGCAAAGGCAATGGGTAAATGAAGCCATTCCAAATGGGAGAAATTAGCCAAAACAAAGGGGCTACAGGCCCCATGCAAGTCTGAAATCCAGCAGGGCAGTCAAATCTTAAAGCTCCAAAATGGTCTTCTGTGACTCGATGTCTCACATCCAGGTCATACTGATGCAAGAGGTAGTCTCCTGTGGCCTTGGGTAACTCCACCCCTGTGGCTTTGCAGGGTACAGCCTCCCTCTTGGCTGCTTTCACTGGCTGGAGTGTCTGCAGCTTTTCCAGACGCATGATGCAAGCTGTTGGTGGATCTACCATTCTGGGGTCTGGAGGATGGCAGTGGCCGTCTTCTCACAGCTCCACTAGGTGGTGCCCCAATAGGGACTGTGTGTCAGGGCTCTGACTCCACATTTCCCTTCCTCACTCCCTAGCAGAGGTTCTCCATGAGGACCTTGCCCCTACAGCAAACTTCTTCTTGGTCATCCAGGCATTTCCATACATCTTCTGAAATCTAGGTAGACGTTGCCAAGCCCCAGTTCTTTACTTCTGTGCACTCGCAGACTACACAACACCATGTGGAAGTTGCCAAGGCTTGGAGCCTGCACCCTTTGATGCCATAGCCCAGGCTCTATGTTGGTTCCTTTTAGCCATGGCTGGAGGGACTGGGACGCAGGGCACCAATTCCCTAGGCTGCACCCAGCATGGGGATCCTGAGCCTGGCCCACTAAATTCCTACTTTTACCTAGGCCTCCAGGCCTGTGATGGGAGGGGCTGCCGTGATGAACTCTAACATGCCCTAGAGACATTTTTCCCATTGTCTTGGGAATTAATATTTGGCTCCTCGTTACTTATGCAAATTTCTGCAGGTGACTTGAGTTTCTCCACAGAAAATGGGATTTTCTTTTCCGTTGCATTGTCAGGCTGCAAATTTTCTGAACTTTTACGCTCTGCTTCTCTTCTAAAACTGAATGCCTTTTACAGGACCCAAGTCACCTCTTAAATACTTTGTTGCTTAGAAATTTCTTCCGCCAGATACCCTAAATCATCTCTCTCAAGTTCAAAGTTCCACAGATCTCTAGGGCAGAGACAAAATGCTGCCAGTCTCTTTGCTAAAACATAACAAGAGTTATCTTTGCTCTGTTTCCCCACAAGTTCGTCATCTCCATCTGAGACCACCTCAGCCTGGATTTCATTGCCCATATCATTATAAGCATTTTGGTTAAAGTCATTCAACGAGTCTCTAGGGAGTTCAAAACTTTCCCACATATTCCTGTCTTCTTCTGAGCCCTCTAAGCTGTTCCAACCTCTGCGTGTTACCCAGTTCCGAAATCGCTTTCATGTTTTGGGATATCTTTTCAGCAGCGCCCCACCCCACTGGTACCAATTTACTGAATTAGTTCATTTTCATGCTGCTGAGAAAGACATTCCAGAGACTAGGAAATTTACAAAAGAAAGAGGTTTATTGGACTTACAGTTCCACATGACTGGATCACAATCATGGCAGAAGGCAAGGAGGAGCAAGTCACATCTTATGCGGATGGCAGCAGGCAGAGAGAGACTTGTGCAGAGAAACTCCCGTTTTTAAAACCATCAGATCTTGTGAGACCCATTCACTATCATGAGAACAGCACGGGAAAGACCCAGCCCCATGACTCAGTCATCTCCCACCGGGTCCCCCCACAACGTGGGAATTATGGGAGCTACAAGATGAGATTTGGGTGGAGACACAGAGCCAAACCGTATCAGTCATTGTGGTCTTTTCCTTCCTATTTACATTTCAACCTTCATTTTTCTTTATTTAAATACATTAAACCAATTTGTTTTATATTCTGAGTCTAGTAATTCCAATAACTCTCAGTTGTTACTTTTGGTTTCCAATGATGTTTCTTTGGGTTCTTGAATGTTTTCTTACTGTTACTTTCATCTCTTATTCCTGGAAAATTTGTTTTAGAGAAATACATAGAGGCTTTTTAAAAGAATTGTGTCTTTTTAAAAGAATTCCTTTTTAAAAGAATGTGTTTGCTTCTACTAGGCAATTGAGGGCCTCTACCAACCTGGTAGCACTTTAAAATAAATTCTCAGGTAGAATCTTTTCAGATCATATAGGATGTGTGAATTTGTGTGGGGTTCATTTCCAGTTAAAATTCGTACTAAATGAGCAATCATTTAAGGTCCCAACTTCATTATTCAGATGTCTTCATTTCTACTGTCTACTTGGGGCGTAAGCAGGGATTGATAATCATCTCAGAGTGTTCTGTATTATTATCTAATATCTAATAGTGTTCTATATTAATATCTAATATTACATAACAAGATAACTCTTTAAAAATGAGCTGGGCATGGTGGCGCACTCCTGTAGTCCCAGCTACTCGGGAGGCTGAGACAGAAGAATCGCTTGAACCCAGGAGGCAGAGGTTGCAGTGAACTGAGATCACGCCGTTACACTCCAGCCTGGCGACAGAACAAGGCTCTATCTCAAAAAAAAAAAGAAAAGAATTCAGTCTGAGATATATTTTCATGGTTACCCATTACTGTAGCAAGGTTATAGAGAGAATATATATAGCTGTGCATTTCTTCTAAATAACAAGGGTTTTGGGTATTCCAAAATATGGAATAGAACAAGATAACTCTTGTTATGTAATATTATTATCTAATATTACAAGGGAAAGGGAAGACACTTCTAGAGTGCAAGCCTGCCATTAACTTATTTTTTGTCCTCTAAGGATTCCTTACTCTCTCTAAGGAGTCCCACTTTCAGTCACCGATGCATTTAAATGTCTAAAAAATATCGACCCCAACATTTTTTTCATTTTTTTAGTTGGGATAACTGTTTAGGGTATCTAGTTGGCCATACTGACAAAAATGGAAGTCCCTTATGTTTAGATGTTTAAATTTTGAGACAATTGATATTTTCACATCAATGTTGTAATGCTGTAAGTAAACCCCAGCAAATTTGGTCATGTACAATTGTTATTTTTAGTAAATACCCAAAATCCTTGTTATTTAGAAGAAATGCAGAGCTATATATTGTAAGTCTTTGCTATTGTAAATAGTGCTGCAGTAAACATACATGTGCATGTGTCTTGATAGTAGAATGATTTGTAATCCTTTGGGTATATACCTATACCCAGTAATGGGATTGCTGGGTCAAATGATGTTTCTGGTTCTAGATCCTTGAGGAATGGCCACACTGTCTTCCACAGTGGTTGAACTAGCAAACTACAGGCCTCTCACAAGTATACATTTTTTATTAGATACTTTTGTAGTAGATAATGTAACTTTTTTGCCTCCTCATTGTCAGTTCCAGCTATTCTATTGACATATATCCATAAGCTAAACAATGCCTCAGAATTAAAATTTTGGTACAACCCAAAATATAAGATTTATGGAAACTCTCAGTTTTTAAAGAATTGTTTCTTGAAACCATGTTAAGAATGTAAGCTTACTTTTTTTTTTTTTTTTTTTTTTTTGAGACAGAGTCTTGCTCTGTCGCCCAGGCAGGAGTGCAGTAGCATGATCTCACCTCATTGTAACCTCCGCTTCCCTGGGTTCAAGTGATTCTCCTGCCTCAGCCTCCCAAGTAGCTGGGACTACAGGCACCTGCCACCACACCTAGCTGATTTTTTGGATTTTTAGCAGAGAGGGGGTTTTACTGTGTTAGCCAGGATGGTCTCAATCTCCTGACCTCGTGATCTGCCCGCCTCGACCTCCCAAAGTGATGGGATTACAGGAGTGAGTCACTGCGCCCGGCCTATTGTAAACTTACTTATAAAGTGTGAATAATTGTTACTTAGTTATCTCTTTCATGTTAAAGAAATGTGCTTTTGGAAAAGTCATCTTCATTGTTCAACAGAAATTAATTTATAAAATCCATTGAATATTCTCCTTTTTTTTCTGGTCTTGAAGAATCTTTCAGTATGTTTGTAATCATCTATTAGAACAATATATTTTATTCATGACAGGTAAAGCCTAAATAATTAATTTTCAGTATTTTTCTGGAATTGCTCAAATCTAATTAAAACTGCGAGCTAAAAATACTAAATCTTTGCAGACTTCCTAAGGAGGCCTCTTAAGAAGACTGATTTATGAGCCCTTCCTTCCTCCATCTAGCTCTGGATTGTTGGCGAAGTCAGTGCTTAAAATAGGTGTTTGCTTGTGGTCAGACCTTGCTGCTATTAATACCTATTAGATACCTAATATATTAGCTTTTATCTACTACTTTATACTTCTGTAGCACTTATCTCTTTGCAAAGTACTCTTCACACAATTATTTCAAGTTTTGCAAAGAAACATAGGAAATCAGTCTTAGCCATAACCCCATCTCACAGATGAGAGGTCTAAGACCAATAGCCTCAGTCCCAGTTAGTTCTGTGGGCTGAATTGAGATGTAACCTCAGGTCTTCTGATCCCAGTTGTTACGCCACAATGCCTTACTTCCCATTTTGATGAATCAGAGTGGAATTGAATCTAGAATGAGATCTTTATGTGCCATTTCAGATGCTAAATTATTTGCACATTAGAGGCAAAACATGCCTTCTATGTAGATGACTTATTTGAAAGTCACTTGCATAATTTCTAGCTAAAAGCCATTTCTGTCATCTCTACTCCATTCTCTGAAACCCACCATTTGTGTCAGAACTGGTTGAATTAAAGCAGTTTTTTAAAGGAAAACTTTAACGTCACTTAATTTATCATGTTCCTAGATAACCAGAAGCCCAGGCAAAGGCTGTGAGAATATAGAGCATAACTCAGCAAAATGTCAGGGAAGAAGCTGTGAAGAGGACTCTTAGGACATCCTGGGTTGCTTAGGAGAGACTAGAAGTGGCACTGGGGGATTAGGCGCTTAGAAGAAAATTCCCAAATTTGGGGGACAAAACATTAGGGAATGAGAGGAATGAAGAAAAAATCCAATTTTGTGGGAATCCAGCTTGATGTTTTAGTATAGGGTCTTTTTTCATAGCTTTCACCTGTTACGTGGAGCACAAAGACATAATGAACTACTCTGTACATAGGGGAAATAACATACCCAGTTTAGGCAAATCTGTGAGACTTCCCAATAATCTGTCAAATCCCAGCCACAGGATGCACATGAACCTCATCCTTCCTGTGTGAAACTCTCCACAAGTATCACGGGCCTGGAACATGTGAGATGTCACATGCACAAGCTGCTCCAAAGAACATATCTCCAGAGGGTTTAGGATGCCCCAGTTAAGATGCCAGACTCAAAATCAAGAAGATTTCATGAAACCTTCTTGTGTTTGCTAGGAAAGAACCCCGAAATCTATAAAATACTAACCCCAAGGAAGGTGACTCTTCATTCATTCACATAGTAGTTCCTGGCATTAATGGCTCCACTGAACTATTTCGAGGAGCTGTGTTTAATTTTGTG
Organism: Chlorocebus sabaeus; assembly: GCF_047675955.1. Taxonomy (NCBI): domain Eukaryota; kingdom Metazoa; phylum Chordata; class Mammalia; order Primates; family Cercopithecidae; genus Chlorocebus; species Chlorocebus sabaeus. Next base: position 72,918,119 of record NC_132921.1, read on the forward strand.
CCATCTCCTGGTCATTACATGTAATTTTCTAGTAAATAGTTTACTCTTCATAAACTAAATATTCATTTCTCTTGATGACAGTAAGCTGGATAGTCTGTTGTAGGAGTTGTCATTGTGGAAGAACCAGAGTAGACTTAAAATAAAAATTCTAAACAAGCTTAAAAACTGTGCAGATCTCCAGGGCCGTAAGGGAAGAAGTCACGGGGGGATTCACAAGGAGGGAGTCAGTAGCTGAAGGGCTCTAGCACAATGCCCTGAGCCTGCTTTCGCTGCAGGATTCCTGCCAGACCAGCTGCACACTGGTAGGAGCACTTGTTGGTTTGTCTGCACAGTCCCACAATTTTGTTTTCAAAGCAGAACACAGCAAAATTGAGCTTTCAATATTTTGTTTTCTCATCTCTAGCAAAGATGTATTCCACTGGGCTACGTTTTTGATTGCCTGTCCTGAAGCGATGACATCTGACTGTTTCCTTCCTACATTCAAGCACTGGAATTCTAGCCCCAGGCCTTTTAGTTTTGGCAGAACTCTTACAACTTATCCCCCATCCAGAAGAATTAGCCAACTAGCACATCAGCAAAATTGAAGAGATAGTGATAGGCAAGATTTTTGCATCAGTAGCCCCGGACCAAGAGCTTGCCACAGCCTGGTTGTTGCCTCCATTCTATGGTTTCCTAAGACTTTTTTTTTTTCCTTTTTTAAAAAAATTTTCAGAGGAGTATGTTAAAAGGCAACCTCAATGAGGCCAGACTCCAGGAGACATTCCAAGACAAGCTCCACCTTTGTAAATCCCATGAAGGTTTATGAGCTGTAAAGTTTGCATTACTTTTTATAAAAAAAGAAATGGAGACATTGCAATTTCAGAACTCAGATGCTAAAACTATGCTGACCAGAAAGTAAGGCAAGGCCCCAAGGAGAAGCATTCATGCTTTGCAAAAGAAAGCATCACATTTAGTTCTAGAAACTGCTGGGAAGGCAGATGCACGCTCACAGCCCTAATAGTGACCTCCACAAACCATTGCTTCTCTTGCTTTGAAAAGTAATTGGAATTTTGGTTCCTACACAAAGACTTCTCAAGATATCTCCAAAGAGATCAACCTGTGACCCTGCGTAGAAAACACAGTTTTGAGACTGCCATTTTTAATAAATTACTTCCCATTATGGCCCACTATCAAATTTTTCTTCAAAAGTCATAAGAAAAATGACAGTACTGAAAGTTTGGGAATGTCTTTCCGAGTAAATGCGGATTCAAGAAAGCCGCACGTGAGGCAGGTGACGGTTACTCCAGCCACTGCAGGAGCGTTGCTGCTGGCAGGGCAGGAGCAGGGGCCGTGGACGTGCTGCAGATGAAAGAAGGTGGAGTGAACAATGTGGCATGCTCGGCCCACTGGCAGCAGAATTAAGAGTCCTGGCACTTCAGCAGTCGCCCCAGTTGCTCTTGGTGAGCAAAGTTTGCCTCGCTAGAAGCCAAGATTTGTTCATGGTTCTAATCCAGCCAGTTTCTTTTATGCACACTAGAATCTCTTTTTCATAAAATCTTAGGTTCTCAAGACTTGAAAGGGCATTGTGACCCGTTCCTTCCACCTCTGCGCTAAATTTTATCTACAGCATCAGAAACAGAGTCTTTTCTCAAACAATAGAGAGTTGTCATCCAATTCGGTTTGTTAGGCAGATCTTTTTTAAAGGGAACAAAATGTACCTCTGTTGTTATTTTCATCCCCAACTCCTAATTCTGCCCCCTGAGTAGCTCTCAGCTGCGTAACTGCTCTTCTGGGCAGTTACAGTCTGAAAGCAGTTACCTTCCTCTTTGTTCATTACTGTGAAACAATTCAGGCTTCTTCCAGGCAAGCAAATATTTCTATTCATAATCATGTGTGGCATTGTGGAGAACGTTGTCTGTGGGTCTCCCACCACATACTTTCCCCAAGAAGAAAACCAGGAATTCCACCATGATATTCTCCTCAGATACAAAACATGACATTTTGAAAAATGGTAACAGCTATCTGTATAGTTTAATGGAATTAGGTAAGGACGAAAACAGGAACAGTTTGATCAGAGAAACAACCCTGTAGCATAGTGGTTAGAGCACAGATATCACAGCCAGATGTCCTGCATGGGAATCCTGGCTTTTCTGCTTCATGATTGTGTGATCCTGGGCAAGTCAGTTAACCTCTGTGTCCTCTGTGGCCTCGGTCCCCACATCTGTAAAGTGGACACAGTAATAGTCCTTGTCTTATGTAGTAGACATGAGGATTAAATAAAATGAGTTAGTATTTGTAAAGCCTTAGAATAGTACCTGCCACGTGGTAAGTTACAATTTCACAAAGGTGAAAGTGTCCTACTGGGTCAGGTCTCAAGAGAAGCAAAGAGCAAAGTATTAAATTAAGCCCTTTGGCCAGGCACGGTGACTCATGCCTGTAATCCCAGCACTTTGGGAGGCCGAGGTTGGTGGATTACGAGGGCAGGAGATCAAGACCATCCTGGCTAACATGGTGAAATCCTGTCTCCACTAAAAATACAAAAAATTAGCCGGGTGTGGTGGCGGGCACCTGTAGTCCCAGCTACTCGGGAGGCTGAGGCAGGAGAATGGCATGAACCCGGGAGGCAGAGCTTGCAGTAAGCCAAGATCGCACCACTGCACTGGGTGACAGAGCGAGACTCCATCTCAAAAGCAAAACAAAAAAAAGTAAGCCCTTATTCCAGGTGTTTAGGCTTCAGTGCTCTTGGCTCTGCCCAAGGAGCCTAATACACACACACACACACACACACACACACACACACAATACTGACAATTCCTCACCCTCCTCTTTTCTAATTCTTTTCACACAATTCAAGTTACTGACTGAGATCAGCTGAAATTCCTTAGCATATCAACAAACGCTCTCTGAAATTTAAAAATAGGAATGAAAATGGGTTTTCTCCCTGACTTGGGGTGGGAGTGGTATTGCAAAGCCCCCTTTCATACTTTTCCACTGAATTTGCTCACCATGAGAGCCGCAAGATTGTGAACGAGCACCTGGAGCTGCAGGGCCTGAGCACAGTCATTGACCTGCTTCTGCTCCTGGTGATGACTTGCAGGGAGGGACTTAACCTCACTCCTGGATGTGGAGGCCTCACAATGCCTGCCCATCGTCACTCATGTACTGGGAAAATTACAGTAGTCACTACCTCCATAGTTTTTAGAACATGACAAGTTTTCAATTAACACTCCATTTTTCGTATGAAAACACTTTAATGGAATCTCATTGGTGGCATATAAAAGCTAATAAAGTCAGAAATATTTTGATAGACTGAAATTGTTCCAAATATTGAAAAATAGCGGCATCATGCCGTCTGTTCACCTGAGTTGCCACCTGTATTAGTCTGTTCTCATGCTGCAAATAAAGACATACCCCGGACTTGGTAATTTATAACAGAAAGAGGTTAATTGACTCACAGTTTCACATGACTGGGGAGGCCTCACAATCATGGCAAAAAGCAACGGGGAAACAAGACACGTCTTACATGGCAGCAGGCAAGAGAGAGCTTGTGCAGGGGAACTCCCCTTCATAAAACCATCAGATCTCATGAGACGTATTCACTACCATGAGAACAGTTTGGGAGAATCCACCCACATGTTTCCATTATCTCCACCTGGCCCCGACCTTGACACGTGGGGATTACTACAATTCAGGGTGAGATTTGGGTGGGGACACACCCAAACCATGTCCCTGCCCCTTCATTCAAACCCATGAAAGGATTCTTTCCATGACACATCTGCCTGGCACAGTGATAGTGTGCAGGGTTCTTAAATTCCTCCAGCAAGTGTATGGATGGATATAGAGGAGGTACAATTCCATCACCCCAAATCGATGGAAAATGGAATATCTGACATAGTGTATTCCCATGGTAGTGGGACTCTGTGTAGCTTGCACCACAGTAACTTTCATAATGGACAGCTAATTAACTCTCTGTTAAAAAGCAAGTAACAAGTAACAGGTTAAGAAACATATTGCCACATAAATGAAAAAAATTAATATTTCTAATACATAATCTTAGCAATGAAGAAGAAAATTACTCCAATGGAAAAATAGAGAAAAGACAAAAAAAGAAATTAAAAGGAATTTTAAGTGGCCAATGTAATGTAAAAGTTCAGTTCAATTATCATTAGGATAAAACAATGTAAGTTAAGGAAAAAACTAGATATCTTTTTTTTTAACCCATTATATTGGTAAATATGTGAAAAGTTAATTGTCCACTCTAATCTCCAACCTTGTAGCCTTGTCCCTGGTTACAGTGTTTTAGCCATTCTTCCCTTTTTTCCAAGGAGATCTTATATGGACTAATAGGGTTGTTTGTCTCCAGGGTCCTCACCCTCCTGTTTGCTCAGCCTAGAATGTCTTTCCTCCACTCTGTTATACCTAAATGCCACTTCCCTAAGTCCCTTTGCAACTTTTAGAGTGTTCTCTCCTTTACTTTTCGTATTTTTTTTAACCTTTTTTAGAGAAGGGATCTGGCTCCGCTGCCCAGGCTGGAATGCAGTGGTGCAATCTTAGCTCATTGCAGCCTTGACCTCCTGGGCTCAAGTCATTTTCCTGCCTCAGCCTCCTGAGTAGCTGGGATTACAGGCTTGCACCACCACACCCGGGTAATTTTTAAAATTATTCTGTAAAGATGGAGTCTCTCTATGTTGCCCAAGCTGGTCTTGAACACCTGGGCTCAAGTGATTTTCCTGCCTCTGCCTCCCCAAGTGCTGGGATTAGAGACTTGAGCCACCATGCCTGGCTTTTCCTTTTCTTTTACTTCCTGAAACTTACTGTAATTTTCGATCACGTCACTGCTTGTCATTATTGTATCTCTTCTGCTCTGGATGTAACTACAGAAGGGCAGGACCGTGGGTGGTTTGCTCATCCCCGGAAACACAGTGACCGATACGCTGCTTAGGTTATGACAGCTACTTCATATGTATTTTCTAAGCAGGTGGAGAATTCATGGCTATGTGATGATGTGGGTTGTTTTGTTTTGTTTTGTTTTTGAGACAGAGTCTTCCTCTGTCACCCAGGCTGGAGTGCAGTGGTAAAGTCATGGCTCATGCAGGCTCGACCTCCCAGGCTCAGTTGATCCTGCCACCTCAGCCTCCCCAGGAGCTAGGACCACAGGCATGTGCCACAATACCCTGCTGATTTTTGTATTCTTTGTAAAGGTGAGGTTTTGTCATGTTGCCCAGGCTGGATGTGAAGCTATTAAGTCTCTCAAAAAGTGTTCTGCTTATATAGTATGTTTAGTCATATGATATTGTTGTTTTGTAGGCAGAAATACTCAAATACCACCAGTTTCATAAGGTTCAACTTAGAACCTAATACAATTTTCCAAAGACATTTTTAGTTATAAGTTTGAAAAGTCATAAGCTGGCCGCACACGGTGGCTCACGCCTGTAATCCCAGCACTTTGGGAGGCTGAGTTGGGCGGATCACAAGGTCAGGAGACCGAGACCATCCTGGCTAACACGGTGAAACCCCGTCTCTACTAAAAATACAAAAAATTAGCCGAGCGTGGTGGCGGGCCACTGTCGTCCCAGCTACTCAGGAGGCTGAGGCAGGAGAATGGCATGAACCCGGAAGGTGGAGCTTGCAGTGAGCTGAGATTGCACCACGGCACTCCAGCCTGGGCAACAGAGTGAGACTCCGTCTCAAAAAAAAGAAAGAAGAAGAGTCATGAGCAAGGCCCTTCTTTTACTATGTCTTGATCTGAAGATATATCCATATCTATGGATGTGTAAAGGGGCAGCCGTATTCACAGCGTTATTCATTATTAAAAAACCAAAAAGGACGGAAACAGACTGTGCCCAACTCAGAGGAACTAGCTAAATAAATTAAGGAACATTCATGCATTGAAATAGTTGGTGGCCGTTACACATGTATTTTTTAAGAACATGGGGTGCCCTGACATTTATTTTATTACAAGAAGTTAAGTCTGTTACATTGCAGTCTGTGAGCTTTCTCTCTCTCTCTCTTTCTCTCTCTCTCTCTCTCTCTCTCACACACACACACACACACACACACAGAGAGAGAGAGAGAGAGAGAGAGAGAGAATGAGAGGGAGAGAGAAAGAATGAGAGGGAGAGAGAACAGAAAGAAGTCCTGAAGGATATGTACCAACATATTAACAGTGGTGGGATTACTCATGATTAAGTGAATATATGTTACTTGTGTAATAAGGAAAAATCCTTTGAAAGTATTAAGTTCTAGAGGCTATTAAAATTATAAGTAGATAGATATTTAGATATCTGGATGACAGATAAATAGAGAAAAGAGAGAGTAGGAAGAATTATCATTCAATTGAGATCCTACCAAATCATGAGTGACTTGCACCTAATACAGTTATATATCAGAGTTCTTAATTTTATAATTGCAGTCTGGAATAGTAAATGTAAAATTCTACCATTTAAAATAAGCTATTCTTTATTTATTTTAAACTAAAAGGCTTAGAAAAATCAAGGATACCATCGGTAGGTCATACCATGGTGCTTTTAGACAAACAATAGGCATTTACCTATAGAGACATCAAAGACCTCTTTTTCTAAATTTAAGACACATTTGCCTTTAAAACAGAATTTCAAAAAAAATTTATCTTTAATAACTGCCTATGTATTTGTTTTTGACAAGATGTTTTAGTTATTTTACTCTCTTCAAAGGATAGAGAGAAACTCATGAAGCAAATGTGACCAGATCATGTAGGTTTTATCCATGGTATTGTAAACCCAAAAGTATCTGAAATAGGTCTCAATCAATTTAGAGGTTTGTTTTTGCCAAGCTTAGGGATCATGTCCCATGACACAGCCTCAGGAGGTTCTGAGAACATGTGCCCAAACTGGTTAGGTTACAGCTTGATTTTATACATTATAGGGGATGGAAGCCACAAGCAAAGATGTAAATTGATACATGTAAGGTGTACATTGGCCAGCCCAGAAAGGGGGAACATCCACGTCATACGTGGATTTAAAGATTTCCTGATTGGCCATTGGTTGAAAGGCTTAAGCTCTGCCTGAAGAGTTGAAATCAGCTTTAGTTAAGGTAAGAGGGTGGGAGTTGTAGAAGCCAAGTTCTTGTCATGTAGATGAAGTCTCCAGGTAGCAGGCTTCAGAGACAGTAGATGCTAATGTCTTTTATGGGATCTTAAAGGATGTCAGACTCTCCAAAGAGACCTCGTAAGGAAAGGAGCTTCTCTAAAGAATGTAAATTTCCTCCCACAAGAGACAGCTTTGCAGGGCCATTTCAAGAGATGTCAAATAAATATATTTCAAGGTAAAATACTTAGATTTACCTGAAGGCCTGCAGTCTGTCATGTGATGCTATACCAAAGTCAGGTTGGAATTTGGTATCTTATTGCCACAAAAAAGTCTGTTCTGTCAGTCTTAGGATCTCCGTTTTAATGTTAATGCTGGTCCGTGGTGCCTGAACTCCAAAGGAAAGGGTATAATGAGGCATGTTGGACCTCACCTTCCCTTCATGGTCCGAACTGGTTTTTTAGGTTTCTTTGGGCCTCCTGGGCTGAGAGGGGGTCCATTCAGTCTCTTGGAGACCTTAGAATTTTGTTTTTGTTTACAGCATCAAAAAGGAAGATCAGGAAATAATAACATATCTCTCACCACTCCTACTTTTATAAACCCAAGATCTCCCTCAGGTCAAGCATACACATTCTAACATTCCGTCCATCTACTCTATTGTATCAGACTCCATTAAACACTGTAAAAGAGTAAATTGTGGGAGAGGATAGCCAGATAGCAGCATCTGTCCTGAGGCCCCAGAGGCTGATAGAGGCATTTTCCTCTCACAGTCTTGCCAGTAACTTCTCAGCCCCTCAAAGGCTGTGTGGATGTGATTTTCTACTCACTCCTTTTTTGAAATGGTCTCAACATGCAACTTTTGAAATGCAAAATTTTTGTTTACAGTAAGCACTATTACAATCTTAAAGATACGGGAAAATATGTCTGAATCTGATCAAAATAATTCTGTTTCTTTGCACTGGTCTGGAATTGGTAGATTCTGAATTGCCTCAGTCACAACACCGTATGTTAGGGTACCCATGCATGTAGCACCATAACACCTTCATATCATCTGTGCACGTTTGCAGCTCACTCACACACTTCCTCTAATTTCTTTTATTGAGTTCTCCATTTCAGAAGGGGAGTGAGTTGAGATTCTCCAGCTCATCACATAAACAAGAGTGTTTTCTATGGC